>NC_135233.1:840866118-841173896 GCF_051348905.1 Ranitomeya variabilis | reverse complement strand
CACACAGTGCAGATTTGGCCGCGGATCCGCAGCGGATTGGCCGCGGATCCGCAGCGGATTGGCCGCGGATCTGCAGCGGATTGGCCGCGGATCCGCAGCGGATTGGCTGCTGCGAATTCGTAGCAGTTTTCCATCAGGTTTACAGTACCATGTACACCTATGGAAAACCAAATCCGCTGTGCCCATGGTGTGGAAAATTCCGTGCGGAAATGCTGCGTTGTATTTTCCGCAGCATGTCAATTCTTTGTGCGGTTACCGCAGCGTTTTACACCGGTTCCTCAATAGGAATCCGCAGGTGAAATTCGCACAAAAAACACTGGAAATCCGCTGTAAATCTGCAGGTAAAAAGCAAGTGCCTTTTACCTGCAGATTTTTCAAAAATCGTGCGGAAAAATCTCACACGAATCCGCAACGTGGGCACATAGCCTTAGGGTTAGGGTTGGAATTAGGGCTAGGGTTGGAAATAGGGTTAAGATTAGGCTTGTGGTTAGGGTTACGGATAGGGTTAGGAGTGTGTTGGGGTTACAGTTGTGGTTAGGGTTGGGATTAGGGTTAGGGTTGGGATTAGGGTTACGGGTGTGTTGGGGTTAGGGTTGTGATTAGGGTTAGGGCTACAGTTGGGATTAGGGTTAGGGGTGTGTTGGGGTTAGTGTTGAAGTTAGAATTGAGGGGTTTCCACTGTTTGGGCACATCAGGGGTCTCCAAACGCAACATGGCACCACCATTGATTCCAGCCAATCTTGCTTTCAAAAAGTCAAATGGTGCTCCCTCCCTTCCAAGCCCCGACGTGCGCCCAAACAGTGGTTTACCCCCACATATGGGGTACCAGCGTACTCAGGACAAACTGGGCAACAACTGTTGGGGTCCAATTTCTCCTATTACCCTTGCAAAAATAAAAAATTACTTGCTAAAACATAATTTTTGAGGAAAGAACAATTTTTTATTTTCACGGCTCTGCGTTATAAACTTCTGAGAAGCACTTGGGGGTTGAAAGTGCTCACCACACATCTAGATAAGTTCCTTCGGGGGTATAGTTTCCAAAATGGGGTCACTTGTGGGGTGTTTCTATTGTTTAGGCACATCAGGGGCTCTGCAAATGCAACGTGACACCCGCAGACCATTCCATCAAAGTCTGCATTTCAAATGTCACTACTTCCCTTCCGAGCCCCGACGTGCGCCCAAACAGTGGTTTACCCCCACATATGGGGTACCCGCGTACTCACAACAAACTGGGCAACAAATATTGGGGTCCAATTTCTCCTGCTACCCTTGTGAAAATAAAAAATTGCTTGCTAAAACATCTTTTTTGAGGACAGAAAAATGATTTTTTATTTTCACGGCTCTGCGTTGTAAACTTCTGTGAAGCACTTGGGGGTTGAATGTGCTCACCACACATCTAGATAAGTTCCTTGGGGGGTCTAGTTTCCAAAATGGGGTCACTTGTGGGGGGTTTCTACTGTTTAGGCACATCAGGGGCTCTGCAAACGTAACATGATGCCCGCAGACCATTCCATCAAAGTCTGCATTCCAAATCATCACTACTTCCCTTCCGAGCCCCGGCATGTATCCAAACAGTGGTTTACCCCCACATATGGGGTATCAGCGTACTCAGGAGAAACTGGACAACAACTTTTGTGGTCAAATTTCTCCTGTTACCTTTGGGAAAATTAAAAAATTCTGGGCTAAAAAAATATTTTTGAGGAAAGAAAACACAATTATTTTCACGGCTCTGCGTTCTAAACTTCTGTGAAGCACTTGGGGGTTCAAAGTGCTCACCACACATCTAGATAAGTTCCCTTGGGGGTCTAGTTTCCAAAGTGGGGTCACTTGTGGGGAGTTCCTACTGTTTAGGCACATCAGGGGCTCTGCAAACGCAACGTGACGCCCGCAGAGCATTCCATCAAAGTCTGCATTTCAAAACGTCACTACTTCCCTTCCAAACCCCGACGTGTGCCAAAACAGTGGTTTACCCCCACATATGGGGTGGGGTATCAGCGTAATCAGGAGAAACTGGACAACAACTTTTGGGGTCCAATTTCTCCTGTTACCATTGGGAAAATAAAAAATTGTGGGCTAAAAAATCATTTTTGAGAAAAGAAAAATTATTTTTTATTTTCATGGCTCTGCGTTATAAACTTCTGTGAAGCACTTGGGGGTTCAAAGTGCTCACCACACATCTAGATTAGTTCCTTGGGAGGTCTAGTTTCCAAAATGGGGTCACTTGTGCGGGAGCTCCAATGTTTAGGCACACAGGGGCTCTCCAAACGCGACATGGTGTCCGCTAATGATTGGAGCTAATTTTCCATTCAAAAAGTCAAATGGCGCTCCTTTCCTTCCGAGCCTTACCATGTGCCCAAACAGTGGTTTACCCCCACATGTGAGGTATCGGTGTACTCAGGAGAAATTGTCCAACAAATTTTAGGATCCATTTTATCCTGTTGGCTATGTGAAAATGAAAAAATTGAGGCTAAAATAATTTTTTTGCGAAAAAAAATTACTTTTTCATTTTTACGGATTAATTTGTGAAGCACCTGAGGGTTTAAAGTGCTCACTATGCTTCTAGATAAGTTCCTTGGGGGGTCTAGTTTCCAAAATGGGGTCACTTGTGGGGGTGCTCCAATGTTTAGGCACACGGGGGCTCTCCAAACGCGACATGGTGTCCGCTAAAGATTGGAGCCAATTTTTCATGCAAAAAGTCAAATGGCGCTCCTTCCCTTCCGAGCCCTGCCGTGCGCCCAAACAGTGGTTTACCCCCACATATGAGGTATCAGCATACTCCGGACAAATTGGACAACAACGTTCGTGGTCCAGTTTCTCCTTTTACCCTTGGGAAAATAAAAAAATTGTTGCGAAAAGATCATTTTTGTGACTAAAAAGTTAAATGTTAATTTATTCCTTCCATGTTGCTTCTGCTGCTGTGAAACACCTGAAGGGTTAATAAACTTCTTGAATGTGGTTTTGAGCACCATGAGGGGTGCAGTTTTTAGAATGGTGTCACTTTTGGGTATTTTCAGCCATATAGAACCCTCAAACTGACTTCAAATGTGAGGTGGTCCCTAAAAAAAATGGTTTTGTAAATTTTGTTGTAAAAATGAAAAATCACTGGTCAAATTTTAACCCTTATAACTTCGTAGCAAAAAAAAAATTTGTTTCCATAATTATGGTGATGTAAAGTAGACATGTGGGAAATGTTATTTATTAACTATTTTGTGTCACATAACTCTCTGGTTTAACAGAATAAAAATTCAAAATGTGAAAATTGCAAAATTTTCAAAATTTTCACTAAATTTCCATTTTTTTCACAAATAAACTCAGAAATTATCGACTTAAATTTACCACTAACATGAAGCCCAATATGTCACGAAAAAACAATCTCAGAATCGCTAGGATCCGTTGAAGCGTTCCTGAGTTATTACCTCATAAAGGGACACTGGTCAGAATTGCAAAAAATGGCAAGGTCATTAAGGCCAAAATAGGCTGGGTCATGAAGGGGTTAAACACTATGGATTAGCTCTAGCCTCTGTGTCTGACTTGACCTTCGGGAGAAGGGTCCTTCAGGAGAAGGGTCCTTCAGGCAGTAGTCCCTCCCTAAGCTTCCAATCTCTGTAATTCTCTCTTTGGTGCTGTCATGGGCTCTGAGAAACACCGTTGTTGGTGAGTTACTATGCTTTTCTCAGAGCCTATGACAGCACCCGCTTATTCCCTCTCGTCACGTGTGCGGTGAGCACCTTTTTATTGTGCTTTTGTATAGACACGGTGTTTACTCTGATAAGCAAAAATATAATGTACATACAACTTTTTGTTTGGCTCAAACCTGGAGGTCCTCTGATGCTCTGTAAACCAACTGATGCGAGGGAGAGGTGCCGCCCTTTTATCTGTAGGTTTCCTGTCCCTGAAGGGCGGATCCCCTCTCTTTGTGGTGCTGTCATGGGCTCCGAGCAACAGTTATCTGTGAGTAACTATGCTTTATCTGTTTACAAACTTCAGAATTGTTTTTTTTTTTTTATATATAGTTTTTCAGTACATTAATAATGTAAAATAGTGTCATTTAAAACTACAATTCGTCCTGCAAAAAAACAGAACCTCCGTTGCTATGTCAACTGAAGGGAAGGTAAGAATGAAAATTGACTGTAGAGACAAAGGATTAAAGCCTTCTCATCCAGGTGGATTTTTGTATTTGATTTTTTTTTTTGTTTTCTCCTCTAAGTCTTCCAAGATACATAACTTTTTACTTAAAAATTTTCCATTGACATGAGCATATGTGGATTTGTTGTTTTTGTGAGACGAGTTGTAGTTTTGAATGAAATTATTAATTTTACCATAGTGTACTGAAAAGGAAGAAAAAATTGTGTTCTATGATGTGTGAATATGTACACACTAACACACAATTTAGATTTTTTTAAAAATCAGATCTTTGCAAAAAATATATATCAAACATTATTTTTCTTTTACAGCCTCATTGTTTCATTGCACAGTCAACTTGAATGCTTTGACTATAGGTTGCATCAGATAGTGGTACTCTGAGACTATAAAAAATTAAAAACTCCCCGTCAGGCCGTCATAGTGGGCTGACTGACAGATTCTCAGTTTGCTCATTCTGTAGGCTGCAATCAACAGTGAAGCACAGGAGGCTATTGCAGGCAAACGATACAAAATTTTAAATGAAACCGAATTGGAAAAATGATTTTTAGCGCCAAATACAAGAAGAAAAAGAAAAATTGTCCCCAAAGGTGGACAACCCCTTTCATAGAGAGGGTTCTCTCCCTAGTATCTATTAGCATGGAGAGAAGCTACAGAGTCTTGCTCTGATAGACGTGTCATATTCTTGCATTATGCAGACTATTGTTAATCAGTCAGCACTGTGTGATTCTGTATTTCTCCTGTACTGCTCACAAATCGTACACCTTTCTGACGAGGGACACATGTAGCAAAACTGATTTATCCTATATGGGCAATCCCTTTATTTTATTTTGATTGCCGTGTGGCTTGCTGTGACATCTTTTCACAAGACCACATGCACACATCCATTATTTATTTATTTTTTTTAAATCAATATTTGTAAGCCAAAACCAGGAGTGGAACAATCGGAGGAAAAGTATAAGGATATATTCACACTGGGCTTTTTGTTGCGTGTTTTGTTTTTTTTTTTCCCTGCAGCAAAACCTGATTTCTTGGCAGGAAAGAAGCTGCAGCAAAAACGCATGTTTTGGTATGGTTTTTTCATGCATTTTTGAAGCAGACTTGTGTCTCTTTGTGCATGCTAATAAAGTTGTGTTCCCCCCAGAGAAAAAAAACTTCCTGTAGAACCATACTTCTAGATCCTTTGAAAAGCCGGCAATTCAGCAGCTGCATACAGTAAAATCACAGCATGACGGGTTAGAATTAGTGTTGAGCGATACCGTCCGATACTTGAAAGTATCGGTATCGGAAAGTATCGGCCGATACCAGCAAAGTATCGGATCTCGCCGATACCGATACCAATACAAGTCAATGGGACTCAAGTATTGGAAGGTATCCCTGATGGTTCCCAGGGTCTGAAGGAGAGGAAACTCTCCTTCAGGCCCTGGGATCCATATGAATGTGTAAAATAAAGAATTAAAATAAAAAATATTGATATACTCGCCTCTCCGACGCAGCCTGGACCTTACCGCTGTGAACCGGGAGCCTTCTTTGCTTAAAATGAGCGCATTCAGTACCTTCCATGACGTCACGGCTTCTGATTGGTCGTGTGCCGCTCATGTGACCGCCACGCGACCAATCAGAAGCCGTGACGTCATCCCTCAGGTCCTAAATTCCTTTCATGGCCCCTTACCAGCCTGAGAATACCAACCCTCAGCTGTCTCTGCTTTAGTAAGGCTAGTTGTCAAAAAAAAGGAGGAATCCACGACGTTGGATTTTTTTTTTTTTTTTTAAACCCCTTTCTGACCTTGGACGTAATAGTACGTTCGAGGTCAGAACCCCCACTTTGATGCGGGCTCCGGCGGTGAGCCCGCATCAAAGCCGTGACATGTGCCCGCAATAGCGGCGGGTGGAATTGCAATCCGCCTGCCGCTATTAACTAGTTAAATGCCGCTGTCAAACGCTGACAGCGGCATGTAACTAGCGCTCTTGGCCAATCGGGCCGGGAATGAGCGCATTGCTGACCTCCGTCACATGATCGGGGGTCAGCGATGTGTCTGCATAACAACCAGAGGTCTCCTTGAGACCTCTATGGTTGTGTGCCGGACTGCTATGAGCGCCACCCTGTGGTCGGCGCTCATAGCAATGCAGTAAATCTACTACATAGGAGCGATCTATTCATCGCTCCTATGTAGCAGAGCCGGTCGAGTTGTTCCAGCTTCTAGCCTCTCATGGAGGCTGTTGAAGCATGGCAAAAGTTTAAAAATATGAAAAAAACAAAAAAAAATAAAAGTTTAAATTGCCCCATTCAAAATAAAACAATAAAAAAAAATCAAACCTACACATATTTGGTATCGCCACTTTCAGAATCGCCCGATCTATCAATTAAAAAAAAAAAGGATTAACCTGATCACTAAACGGCGTAGCGAGAAAAATATTCAAAACGCCAGAATTACGTTTTTTGGTCACCGTGACATTGCATTAAAATGAAATAACGGGTGATCAAAAGAACGTATCTGCACCAAAATGGTATCATTAAAAACGTCAGCTGGGCACGCAAAAAATAAGCCCTCACCCAACCCCAGATCACGAAAAATGGAGATGCTTTGGGTATCAGAAAATTGCGCAATATTTTTTATTTTTTTTTATTTAGCAAAGTTTGGAATTTTTTTTACCACTTAGAGAAAAAATAACCTACACATATTTAGTGTCTATGAACATGTAATGACCTGGAGACTCATAATGGCAGGTCAGTTTTAGCATTAAGTGAACCTAGCAAAAAAGCCAAACAAAAAACAAGTGTGGGATTGCACTTTTTGCAATTTCACCACACTTGGAATTTTTTTTCCGTTTTCTAGTACACGACATGCTAAAACCAATGATGTCATTCAAAAGTACAACTCTTCCTGCAAAAAATAAGCCCTTACATGGCCATATTGACAGAAAAATAAAAAAGTTATGGGGAGGAGGAAAGCGAAAAACGAAAACGCAAAACCGAAAAAAGCTGGGGTCATAAAGGGGTTAATATTTTATTTATTTATAAAAAAAATATGATGTGGGGACCCCTCTATTCTTTATAACAAGCTTTGCCACGCCTTATTTTTTATTTTTATTTTTTTTCAGCGCAGGAGTCAGCAGATGAATACTCCCATCAGCTGCTCCTGCTCTCACTGTTATTAGCAGCAGCAGGTGTCGGACGATGGGAGCGGTAGTCCCATCAGCTTACCCAAGTGACTAGAGGTAAACTTTGTACCTGTGGTTACAGCTGCTGGCTCACGCTGTCTTTTCACAGCGTGGGAACCCCGGCGCTCTGACCGGCAGTGATGATTTCACTGTCGATTAGAAGCTGTGTTTGCCTAGCTGTCATGCATATGACAGCGTGTCAGACACTGTGTTGTCAGGCCCCCCATTCAAGTGAATGTGGTTTGGATCCGCTGCTCATGTAGATGTAGCTGAGCTGACTGTGAGGTCACATCCTGCTGTCCTTGATTTTTCTGCAGCAAATACACTGCAAAAAAAAAGTCAACCTGCGTATTTGCAGCGTTTTTTTTCACCATCCATTCAAGTCAATGGGTGAAAAACACTGAAAGAAGTGGCATGCTCTATGTAAAAATAAATAAATGAATAAAATGCAGCAAATCACAAAATCCTGATGACAAAAAACCAATGTGTGTATGAGATTTCTGATTTCTCATAGGGTTTGCTGGTACTGTAAAAAGCAGCTGAAAATTAACATAAAAAAGCAGCAAAAACGCCCAGTGTGAACATACCCTAATAGAAACATGTCATCACTTTTGTATTTATCATTCACTCCTGGTTTTGGCTTACAAATACTGATGTAAAATACTGACCGTGTAAATGTGGTCTAATGCTGCAAACTGTTAAGTTCGAGTTGTGAAATCTTTTTTTTTTTTTTTTTTTTTCTTCTCTTCTTCTTCTTTACAGTCCAAACACTCGAGGAAGCCAAGAAAACTTGGACAATGAGACTGAGACGGATTCTGTCGTTTCAGCACAACGAGAGCGGCCAAGGAGAAAGGAGACATCAGAACACGGTAATTTCACATATTAAACCCATTTCATACATAGAAAGGTAAAACATTTTTTTTTATACTGTGTTCTTGTGTTGCTTCCCGAGGTCACAAAGGCCAGCACTGTATGGAATGGGATTCTATAAAAGCTGGTTCACCTGGTGAGCTTGACAATGTTGGTTTCCTGGACATGCATAACTTCAGTGTGGAAAGTCATGCTAGCAAGAAACCCCATTCTAGAACTGTTCCTTTTCCAATACTATGGCCATAATCAGTGTGACTAGTGTAATAAACACGTCTCTTTATAAGTAGGGCATGTGTCCTACCTTCATATTATCTTTCAGCTTCATGTATGGGTTAGTAGTTTGTCCAGCAGGATACTTAACCGGCACCTCTACATTTGTGGTGATCGGGACTTTTAACCCCTTCCCGACATTTGACGTACTATCCCGTCGAGGTGGGGTGGGCCCGTATGACCGCCGACGGGATAGTACGTCATCACCGATCAGCGGCGCTCACGGGGGGAGCGCGGCCGATCGCGGCCGGGTGTCAGCTGCATATCGCAGCTGACATCCGGCACTATGTGCCAGGAGCGGTCACGGACCGCCCCCGGCACATTAACCCCCGGCACACCGCGATCAAACATGATCGCAGTGTACCGGCGGTATAGGGAAGCATCGCGCAGGGAGGGGGCTCCCTGCGGGCTTCCCTGAGACCCCCGGAGCAACGCGATGTGATCGCGTTGCTGCGAGGGTCTCCTACCTCCTTCCTGGCTGCAGGTCCCGGATCCAAGATGGCCGCGGCATCCGGGTCCTGCAGGGAAGGAGGTGGCTTACCGAGTGTCTGCTCAGAGCAGACACTTGGTAAGCCTGCAGCCCTGCACAGCAGATCGTCGATCTGGCAGAGTGCTGTGCACACTGCCAGATCAATGATCTGTGATGTCCCCCCCTGGGACAAAGTAAAAAAGTTAAAAAAAAATTTTTCCACATGTGTAAAAAAAAAAAAAAAAAAAAATCCTAAATAAATAATAATAAAAAAAAATATATTATTCCCATAAATACATTTCTTTATCTAAATAAAAAAAACAAAACAATAAAAGTACACATATTTAGTATCGCCGCGTCCGTAACGACCCAACCTATAAAACTGCCCCACTAGTTAACCCCTTCAGTAAACACCGTAAGGAAAAAAAAAAAAAAACGAGGCAAAAAACAACGCTTTATTACCATACCGCCGAACAAAAAGTGGAATAACACGCGATCAAAAAGACTGATATAAATAACCATGGTACCGCTGAAAACGTCATCTTGTCCCGCAAAAAACAAGCCGCCATACAACATTATCAGCAAAAAAATAAAAAAGTTATAGTCCTGAGAATAAAGCGATACGAAAATAATTATTTTTTCTATATTTTAGTTTTTATCGTATAAAAGCGCCAAAACATAAAAAAATGATATAAATGAGATATCGCTGTAATCGTACTGACCCGACGAATAAAACTGCTTTATCAATTTTACCAAACGCGGAACGGTATAAACGCCTCCCCCAAAAGAAATTCATGAATAGCTGGTTTTTGGTCATTCTGCCTCACAAAAATCGGAATAAAAAGCGATCAAAAACGGTCACGTGTCCGAAAATGTTACCAATAAAAACGTCAACTCGTCCCGCAAAAAACAAGACCTCACATGACTCTGTGGAGCAAAATGTGGAAAAATTATAGGTCTCAAAATGTGGAGACGCAAAAACTTTTTTGCTATAAAAAGCGTCGCTGGTTTCACACTTGCGTTTTTGTCTGCAGCGTTTTTTGCACAAAAAACGCATGCATTTTTTCCCTATATTTAACATTGAAAACGCATGCGGTTTTTTTGTACGCGTTTGGTCGCGTTTTCAAACGCATGCGTTTTTTTTCTGCATGCGTTCATTTTCAGAAATACAACCTGCAGTATTTTCTTGCGTTTTTAAGCACATGCGTTTGTTTGCGTTAAAAACGCATGCATTTAAACACACTGAAAAGCCACCCACCACCATCAAGGTGATAAAGGGATCCAAACCCTAACTCTACCCCTAACCTCACCCCTAACCGTTTAATGAACATTTTCTGACAGTCATAGTGCCACGTATTTCAGTGCCACGTATTTCAGTGCCACGTATTTCAGTGCCACGTGTTTCAGTGCCACGTATTTCAGTGCCACGTATCACATATTTCAGTGCCACGTATCACGTATTTCAGTGCCACGTATCACGTATTTCAGTGCCACATATTTTAGTACCACGTATTTCAGTGCCACGTATTTCAGTGCCACGTATTTCAGTGCCACGTATTTCAGTGCCACGTATTTCAGTGCCACGTATTTCAGTGCCACGTATTTCAGTGCCACGTATCACGTATTTCAGTGCCACGTGTTTCAGTGCCACGTATTTAAGTGCCACGTATCACGTATTTCAGTGCCACGTATTTCAGTGCCACGTATTTCAGTGCCACGTGCCACGTATTTCAGTGCCACGTATTTCAGTGCCACGTATTTCAGTGCCACGTATTTCAGTGCCACGTATTTCAGTGCCACGTATTTCAGTGCCACGTATCAGTGCCACGTATCAGTGCCACGTATCACATATTTCAGTGCCACGTATTTCAGTGCCACGTATTTCAGTGCCACGTATTTCAGTGCCACGTATTTCAGTGCCACGTATTTCAGTGCCACGTATTTCAGTGCCACGTATTTCAGTGCCACGTATTTCAGTGCCACGTATTTCAGTGCCACGTATCACGTATTTCAGTGCCACGTGTTTCAGTGCCACGTATTTAAGTGCCACGTATCACGTATTTCAGTGCCACGTATTTCAGTGCCACGTATTTCAGTGCCACGTATTTCAGTGCCACGTATTTCAGTGCCACGTATTTCAGTCACGTTTAGGGTTAGGGTTAGGGGTAGGGTTAGGGTTAGGGTTAGGGCTAGGGTTGGAGGTAAAGTTAGGGTTGGGGCTAAAGTTAGGGTTGGGGCTAAAGTTAGGGTTAGAGTTTGGATTACATTTACGTTTGGATTAGGGTTGGGATTAGAATTATGGGTGTGTCAGGGCTAGGGGTGTGGTTAGGGTTACCGTTGGGATTAGGGTTAGGGGTGTGTTTGGGTTAGGGTTTCAGGTAGAATTGGGGAGTTTCCACTGTCCAGGCACATCAGGGGCTCTACAAGCGCGACATGGCGTCCAATCTCAATTCCAGCCAATTCTGTGTTGAAAAAGTAAAACAGTGCTCCTTCCCTTCCGAGCTCTCCCGTGCGCCCAAAAAGGGGTTTACCCCAACATATGTGTTATCAGCGTACTCGGGACAAATTGAACAACAACTTCTGGGGTCCAAGTTCTCTTGTTATCCTTAGGAAAATAAAAATTTGGGGGGCTAAAAATCATTTTTGTGGGAAAAAAAAGATGTTTTATTTTCACGGCTCTGCGTTATAAACTGTAGTGAAACACTTGGGGGTTCAAAGTTCTCACAACACATCTAGATAAGTTCCTTGGGAGGTCTAGTTTCCAATATGGGGTCACTTGTGGGGGGTTTGTACTGTTTGGGTACATCAGGGGCTCTGCAAATGCAACGTGACGCCTGCAGACCAATCCATTTAAGGCTGCATTCCAAATGGCGCTCCTTCCCTTCCGAGCTCTGTCATGCACCCAAACAGTGGTTCCCCCCCACATATGGGGTATCAGCGTACTCAGGACAAATTGGACAACAACTTTTGGGGTCTAATTTATCCTGTTACCCTTGTGAAAATACAAAACTGGGGGCTAAAAAATCATTTTTGTGAAAAAAAAAAAGAATTTTTATTTTCACGGCTTTGCGCTATAAACTTTAGTGAAACACTTGGGGGTTCAAAGTTCTCAAAACACATCTAGATAAGTTCTTTGGGAGGTCTAGTTTCCAATATGGGGTCACTTGTGGGGGGTTTGTACTGTTTGGGTACATCAGGGGCTCTGCAAATGCAACGTGACGGCTGCTGACCAATCCATTTAAGTCTGCATTCCAAATGGCGCTCCTTCCCTTCCGAGCTCTGTCATGCGCCCAAACAGTGGTTCCCCCCCACATATGGGGTATCAGCGTACTCAGGACAAATTGGAAAACAAATTTTGGGGTCCAATTTATTCTGTTACCCTTGTAAAAATACAAAGCTGGGTGCTAAAAAATCATTTTTGAGAAAAAAAATAAAAATTATTTTCACGGCTCTGCGTTATAATCTGTAGTGAAACACTTGGGGGTTCAAAGCTCTCAAAACACATCTAGATAAGTTCCTTAGGGGGTCTACTTTCCAAAATGGTGTCACTTGTAGGGAGTTTCAATGTTTAGGCACATCAGGGGCTCTCCAAACGCAACATGGCGTCCCATCTCAATTCCAGTCAATTTTGCATTGAAAAGTCAAATGGCGCTCCTTCCCTTCCAAGCTCTGCCATGCGCCCAAACAATGGTTTACACCCACATATGGGGTATCAGCGTACTCAGGACAAATTGCACAACATTTTTTGGGGTCCAATTTCTTCTCTTACCCTTGGGAAAATAAAAAATTGGGGGCGAAAAGATCATTTTTGTGAAAAAATATGATTTTTTATTTTTACGGCTCTGCATTATAAACTTCTGTGAAGCACTTGGTGGGTCAAAGTGCTCACCACACATCAAGATAAGTTCCTTAGGGGGTCTACTTTCCAAAATGGTGTCACTTGTAGGGGGTTTCAGTGTTTAGGCACATCAGGGGCTCTCCAAACGCAACATGGCGTCCCATCTCAATTCCAGTCAATTTTGCATTGAAAAGTCAAATGGCGCTCCTTCCCTTCCAAGCTCTGCCATGCGCCCAAACAATGGTTTACACCCACATATGGGGTATCAGCGTACTCAGGACAAATTGCACAACATTTTTTGGGGTCCAATTTCTTCTCTTACCCTTGGGAAAATAAAAAATTGGGGGCAAAAAGATCATTTTTGTGAAAAAATATGATTTTTTATTTTTACGGCTCTGCATTATAAACTTCTGTGAAGCACTTGGTGGGTCAAAGTGCTCACCACACATCTAGATAAGTTCCTTAGGGGGTCTACTTTCCAAAATGGTGTCACTTGTAGGGAGTTTCAATGTTTAGGCACATCAGGGGCTCTCCAAACGCAACATGGCGTCCCATCTCAATTCCAGTCAATTTTGCATTGAAAAGTCAAATGGCGCTCCTTCCCTTCCAAGCTCTGCCATGCGCCCAAACAATGGTTTACACCCACATATGGGGTATCAGCGTACTCAGGACAAATTGCACAACATTTTTTGGGGTCCAATTTCTTCTCTTACCCTTGGGAAAATAAAAAATTGGGGGCGAAAAGATCATTTTTGTGAAAAAATATGATTTTTTATTTTTACGGCTCTGCATTATAAACTTCTGTGAAGCACTTGGTGGGTCAAAGTGCTCACCACACATCAAGATAAGTTCCTTAGGGGGTCTACTTTCCAAAATGGTGTCACTTGTAGGGGGTTTCAGTGTTTAGGCACATCAGGGGCTCTCCAAACGCAACATGGCGTCCCATCTCAATTCCAGTCAATTTTGCATTGAAAAGTCAAATGGCGCTCCTTCCCTTCCAAGCTCTGCCATGCGCCCAAACAATGGTTTACACCCACATATGGGGTATCAGCGTACTCAGGACAAATTGCACAACATTTTTTGGGGTCCAATTTCTTCTCTTACCCTTGGGAAAATAAAAAATTGGGGGCGAAAAGATCATTTTTGTGAAAAAATATGATTTTTTATTTTTACGGCTCTGCATTATAAACTTCTGTGAAGCACTTGGTGGGTCAAAGTGCTCACCACACATCTAGATAAGTTCCTTAGGGGGTCTACTTTCCAAAATGGTGTCACTTGTAGGGGGTTTCAGTGTTTAGGCACATCAGGGGCTCTCCAAACGCAACATGGCGTCCCATCTCAATTCCAGTCAATTTTGCATTGAAAAGTCAAATGGCGCTCCTTTCCTTCCGAGCTCTGCCATACGCCCAAACAGTGGTTTACCCTCACATATGGGGTATCAGCGTACTCAGGACAAATTGTACAACAACTTTGGGGGTCCATTTTCTCCTGTTACCCTTGGTAAAATAAAACAAATTGGAGCTGAAATAAATTGTGTGTGAAAAAAAGTTAAATGCTCATTTTTATTTAAACATTCAAAAAATTCCTGTGAAACACCTGAAGGGTTAATAAACTTCTTGAATGTGGTTTTGAGCACCTTGAGGGGTGCAGTTTTTAGAATGGTGTCACACTTGAGTATTTTCTATCATATAGACCCCTCAAAATGACTTCAAATGAGATGTGGTCCCTAAAAAAAAATGGTGTTGTAAAAATGAGAAATTGCTGGTCAACTTTTAACCCTTATAACTCCGTCACAAAAAAAAATTTTGGTTCCAAAATTGTACTGATGTAAAGTAGACATGTGGGAAATGTTACTTATTAAGTATTTTGCGTGACATATGTCTGTGATTTAAGGGCATAAAAATTCAAAGTTGGAAAATTGCGAAATTTTCAAAATTTTCGCCAAATATTCGTTTTTTTCACAAATAAATGCAAGTTATATCGAATAAATTTTACCACTAACATGAAGTACAATATGTCACGAGAAAACAATGTCAGAATCGCCAAGATCCGTCAAAGCGTTCCAGAGTTATAGCCTCATAAAGGGACAGTGGTCAGAATTGTAAAAATTGGCCCGGTCATTAACGTGCAAACCACCCTTGGGGGTGAAGGGGTTAATATGGATCAATAAAAATTGTTGATCCTTTTATCCTTCAATTGTTTGTAGATTTAATTATCTGCAATTTGGCTACATGACAACCACCTCATGCATGTAATAAAAAAAATTATATCATGTGCACTGAATACGCAAAGAATGCATACAGCTTATAAACCCAGGATAGTACTACATCCTGATGGTGTGAGTTTTTACTTAGCGACTATAACAGTCACGCTGCTTGTGTGTCACCGGAGTTTGGGATCAGGGAATTCAGTGTGTATTATTTATTATAGCAGCACTTTTTATTCCATGGCGCTTTACGTGTGAGGAGGGGTATACATAATTTAAAAAAAAAAGTACAATAATCTTAAACAATACAAGTCATGACTGGTACAGGAGGAGAGAGGACCCTGCCTGCGAGCGCTCACAATCTACAAGTGTGTATATGTGTATGTGTATATATATATATATACTAGCTGTACTACCCGGCTTCGCCCGGGTTAATGACTGCTGTTAGCAAAATAGAATGTGTTAACAAAAATTTATTCTGCACACAAAAACCACAAAACAAATAGATAGAAATGTAATTATTAAAAGGCAAAAACTAAGCAAATAG
Organism: Ranitomeya variabilis; assembly: GCF_051348905.1. NCBI lineage: Eukaryota > Metazoa > Chordata > Amphibia > Anura > Dendrobatidae > Ranitomeya > Ranitomeya variabilis. Next base: position 841,158,394 of record NC_135233.1, on the reverse strand, counting down.
AAGCATTTCACAACATATATTAGCTTTGTTATACTGAGAATGTCTTTGTTGCCTATATTAACCAATCAGAGCTCAGGTTAATTAACTGTAGCAAAATAGAAGCTGAGCTGTGATTGGTTGCTATTGGCAGCCTGATAAATCCCCAGCCAACAGGAAGCCCTCCCCCCTGGCAGTATATATTAGCTCACACATACACATAATAGACAGGTCATGTGACTGACAGCTGCCGTATTTCCTATATGGTACATTTGTTGCTCTTGTAGTTTGCTTATTAATCAGATTTTTATTTTTGAAGGACAATACCAGACTTGTGTGTGTTTTAGGGCGAGTTTTATGTGTCAAGTTGTGTGTGTTGAGTTGCGTGTGGCGACATGCATGTAGCGACTTTTGTGAGATGAGTTTTGTGTGGCGACATGCGTGTAGCAACATTTTGTGTGTTGAGTTGCATGTGACAGGTTAGTGTAGCAAGTTGTGTGCAGCAAGATTTGTGCATGGCGAGTTTTGCGCGTGGCGAGTTTTATGTGTGGTGCATTTTGAGTATGTGCAAGTTTTGTGTGAGGCAACTTTTGCATGTGGTGCAACTTTTGTACATGTGGCAATTTTTCTGTGTGTGCAAGTTTTGCATGAGGTGAGTTTTCCATGAGGTGAGTTTTGCACGTGTGGCGAGTTTTGCGTGAGCCTAGTTTTGCATATGGCGAGTTTTGCATGTAGCGAGTTTTGAGTGGTGACTTTTGTGTTTCGACTTTTATGTGGCGAGGTTGGTGTGTGTGTGTGGTGAAATGTGTGCTGAGGGTGGTATATGTGTTCAAGCACGTGGTAGTGTGTGGCGCATTTTGTGTTTGTGTTCATATCCCCGTGTGTGGTGAGTATCCCATGTCGGGGCCCCACCTTAGCAACTGTACGGTATATACTCTTTGTCGCCATCGCTCTCATTCTTTAAGTCCTCATTGTTCACATCTGGCAGCTGTCAATTTTCCTCCAACACTTTTCCCTTCACTTTTTCCCCATTATGTAGATAGGAGCAAAATTGTTTGGTGAATTGGAACGCGCGGGGTTAAAATTTCACCTCACAACATAGCCTATGACGCTCTCGGGGTCCAGACGTGTGACTGTGCAAAATTTTGTGGCTGTAGCTGCGACGGTACAGATGCCAATCCCGGACATACACACATACATACATACACACATTCAGCTTTATATATTAGATATACCTGTATGTAATCTCCTGTATATAGTATATACCTGTGTGTCATCTCACCTATATATAGTATATATCTGTGTGTCATCTCCTGTATATAGTATATACCTGTATGTCATCTCCTCCTATACATAGCATATACCTGTGTCATCTCCTCCTGTATATACTATATACCTGTAGGTAATCTGCTCCTGTATATAGTATATACCTGTGTGTCATCTCCTCCTGTATATAGTATATACCTGTATGTCATCTCCTCCTGTATGTAGTATGTACCTGTATGTCATCTCCTCCTCTATATAGTATATACCTGTGTGTCATCTCTCCTGTATATAGTATATATCTGTGTGTCATCTCCTCCTGTATATAGTATATACCTGTGTGTCATCTCCCCTGTAAATAGTATATACCTGTGTGTCATCTCCTCCTGTATGTAGTATGTACCTGTATGTCATCTCCTCCTCTATATAGTATATACCTGTGTGTCATCTCTCCTGTATATAGTATATATCTGTGTGTCATCTCCTCCTGTATATAGTATATACCTGTATGTCATCTCCTCCTGTATGTAGTATGTACCTGTATGTCATCTCCTCCTCTATATAGTATATACCTGTGTGTCATCTCTCCTGTATATAGTATATATCTGTGTGTCATCTCCTCCTGTATATAGTATATACCTGTGTGTCATCTCCCCTGTAAATAGTATATACCTGTGTGTCATCTCCTGTATATAGTATATAGCTGTATGCCATCTCCTCCTGTATTAGCCCTCGTTCACACGTTATTTGGTCAGTATTTTTACCTCAGTATTTGTAAGCTAAAATGGCAGCCTGATAAATCCCCAGCCAACAGTAAGCCCACCCCCTGGCAGTATATATTAGCTCACACATACACATAATAGACTGGTCATGTGACTGACAGCTGCCGGATTCCTATATGGTACATTTGTTGCTCTTGTAGTTTGTCTGCTTATTAATCAGATTTTTATTTTTGAAGGATACCAGACTTGTGTGTGTTTTAGGGCGAGTTTCGTGTGTCAAGTTGTGTGTGTTGAGTTGCGTGTGGCGACATGCATGTAGGGACTTTTGTGAGATGAGTTTTGTGTGGCGACATGCGTGTAGCAACTTTTTGTGTGTCGAGTTGCATGTGACAGGTTAGTGTAGCAAGTTGTGTGCAGCAAGTTTTGCGCATGGCGAGTTTTGCGCGTGGCGAGTTTTATGTGTGGTGCCTTTTGAGTATGTGCAAGTTTTGTGTGAGGCAACTTTTGCATGTGTTGCAACTTTTGTGCATGTGGCAATTTTTCTGCGTGTGGCAATTTTTCTGCGTGTGCAAGTTTTGCGTGTGGCGAGTTTTGCACGTGTGGCGAGTTTTGCATGTGGAGAGTTTTGCGCGTGGCGAGTTTTGAGCGGCGACTTTTGTGTTTCTACTTTTATGTGGCGAGGTTGGTGTATGTGTGGTGAAATGTGCACTGAGGGTGGTATATGTGTTCGAGCACGTGGTAGTGTGTGGCGCATTTTGTGTGTGTGTTCATATCCCCGTGGTGGTGTGATTATCCCATGTTGGGGCCCCACCTTAGCAACTGTACAGTATATACTCTTTGGTGCCATCGCTGTCATTCTTTAAGTCCCCCTTGTTCACATCTGGCAGCTGTTAATTTGCCTCCAACACTTTTCCTTTCATTTTTTCCCCATTATGTAGATAGGGGCAAAATTGTTTGGTGACTTGGAAAGCGCGGGGTTAAAATTTCACCTCACAATATAGCTTTGACGCTCTCAGGGTCCAGACGTGTGACTGTGCAAAATTTTGTGCCTGTAGCTGCGACGCCTCCAACACTTTTCCTTTCACTTTTTCCCCATTATGTAGATAGGGGCAAAATTGTTTGGTGAATTGGAAAGCGCGGGGTTAAAATTTCACCTCACAACATAGCCTATGACGCTCTCGGGGTCCAGACGTGTGACTGTGCAAAATTTTGTGGCTGTAGCTGCTACGGTTCAGATGCCAATCCCGGACATACATACATACATACACACACACACACATTCAGCTTTATATATTAGATATATATATATATATATATATATATATATATATATATATATATATATATATATATATATATATATATATATATATATATATATATATATATATATATATATATATTATATATATATACATACTGCTCAAAAAAGTAAAGGAAACACTAAAATCCCACATCCTAGATATCGCTGAAAGAAATATTCCAGTTGTAAATCTTTATTCATTACATAGTGGAATGTGTTGAGAACAATAAAACCTAAAAATGATCAACGTAAATCACCACTAATATCCCACAGAGGTCTGGAGTTGGAATGATGCTCAAAATCAAAGTGGAAAATGAAGTTTCAGGCTAATCCAACTTCAGTGGAAATGCCTCAAGATAAGGAAATGATGCTCAGTAGTGTGTGTTGCCTCCATGTGCCTGTATGACCTCCCTAAAACGCCTGAGCATGCTACTGATGAGGCAGCGAATGGTCTCCTGAGGGATCTCCTCCCAGACCTGGACTAAAGCATCCGCCAACTCCTGGACAGTCTGTGGTGCAATGTGACGTTGGTGGATGGTGCGAGACATGATGTCCCAGATGTGTTCAATCGGATTCAGGTCTGGGGAGCGGACGGGCCAGTCCATAGCTTCAATGCCTTCATCTTGCAAGAACTACTGACACACTCCAGCCACATGAGGTCTGGCATTGTCCTGCATTAGGAGGAACCCAGGGCCAACCACACCAGCATATGGTCTCACAAGGGGTCTGAGGATCTCATCTCCGTACCTAATGGCAGTCAGGCTACCTCTGGCGAGCACATAGAAGGCTGTGCGGCCCTCCAAAGAAATGCCACCCCACACCATTACTGACCCACTGCAAAACCGGTCATGCTGAATGATGATGCAGGCAGCAAATCGCTCTCCACGGCATCTCCAAACTCTGTCACGTCTGTCACATGTGCTCAGTGTAAACCTGCTTTCATCTGTGAAGAGCACAAGGTGCCAGTGGCGAATTTGCCAATCCGGGTGTTCTGTTGCAAATGCCAAGCGTCCTGCACGGTGTTGGGCTGTGAGCACAACCCCCATCTGTGGACATCAGGCACTCAGACCATCCTCATGGAGTCGGTTTCTAACTGTTTGTGCAGACACATGTACATTTGTAGCCTGCTGGAGGTCATTTTGCAGGGCTCTGGCAGTGCTCCTCCTGGTCCTCCTTGCACAAAGGCTGAGGTAGAGGTCCTGCTGCTTGGTTGTTGCCCTCCTACCGCCCCCTCCACGTCTCCTGGTGTACTGGCCTGTCTCCTAGTAGCGCCTCCAGCCTCTGGACACAACGCTGACAGACACAGCAAACCTTCTTGCCACAGCTCGCATTGATGTGCCATCCTGGATGAGCTGCTCTACCTGAGCCACTTGTGTGGGTTGTAGAGTCCGTCTCATGCTACCATGAGTGTGAAAGCACAACAAAAATTCAAAAGTGACCAAAACATCAGCCAGAAAGCATTGGTACTGAGATGTGGTCTGTGGTCCCCACCTGCAGAACCACTCGTTTATTGAGTGTGTCTTGATAATTGCCAATAATTTCCATCTGTTGTCTATTCCATTTGCACAACAGCATGTGAAATTTATTGTCAAACAGTTTTGCTTCCTAAGTGGACAGTTTGATCTCACAGAAGTTTGATTTACTTGGAGTTATATTCTGTTGTTTAAGTGTTCTCTTTTTTTTGAGCAGTGTATTTGTCATCCGAAGCTATTTTCATATTCACTAGCTCAATAGCTGCCTTATGTATTATTAATCACTACACTTACAAATTAACTCATTGTATTCTAAGCTAAGTTTTCTTAATATAAATCTTTGAGTGATTTTATTCACCATTTATTTTTTTTTAACTTTTATATTTTTCCATTTGTAAACTTCTCATTCTACTTCCTCAACCAGCATACAGTTCATACAGTTTAAGGCCTCTTTCACACTTCCGTCTTTCTTTTTCCGTCACAATGCTTCCTTTTGTGAAAAAAACGGATCCAGAAAATGTTTCTGCTGGATCCATTTCTTTTTCTCATAGATTTGTATTAGCGACAGATTGTGACTGATGGCCATCCGTTTCATCCGTCGTGCACTGGATCCGTCGTAAAATCGCTGTCTGTCGGGCTTGGACAACGCACAGAGGAACTTTTTTTGTGCATGTCGGAAAATCGCTCATCGACGGATCCTGCGCTGTCCGTCGTTGGTTATAATGGAAGCCTATGGACGCAGGATGAGTCGCTGAGTGTGAAAAGCAGGAATCCAGCGACGGGTCCCTTCTTTTCAAACTGAGCATGCGTGGAAGAATTTCCAGTCAGGGAAATTCTCTCTCGCTCGCTCTCTTTTACTATTGATGCTGCCTATGCAGCATCCATAGTAAAAAGATATAATGTTAAAAATAATTAAAAAAAAATTTAAAATCTTGATATTCTCACCTTCCGCCGTCCCTCGCAGCCTTCCCAATGCTCGTGTCGCTCGTTATTTTCCCGTTCCCAGTAATGCATTGTGAGAATGACATGTGATGACGTAGCGGTTGACGCTATAGAAATAAAATTATTATTATTTGTATGCATTTTTACTTGCATTTTTTTCCTATTCATTTGAATTGGTAAAAACACTGGAAAAATGCTAAAAAAATTGACATACTGCAGATTTTAAACCGCTTTAGATTTAGGGTATGTTCACACTATGCGGATTTTTCCGCAGCGGATTTGGAAAATCCGCAATGCAAAACCGCAGCGGTTTTCACTGCGGATTTTCCTGCGGTTTCTTCTGCGGATTCCTCTGCGGGTTTTCAACAGCACTTTCCTATTGGTGCATGTTGAAAACCGCTGCGGAATCCGCAGAAAGAAGTGACATGCTCCTTCTTTTTTTCCGCAGTGGTTCCGCAATGAATTTTCCGCATCATGGGCACAGCGGTTTTTGTTTTCCATAGGGTAACATTGTACTGTACCCTGCATGGAAAACTGCTGCGGGTCGGCAGCGTCAAATCCGCTGCGGATCCGCAGCAAAAAGCGCAAAGTGTGCACGAGCCCTTACTGTAATATGCAAGGAAAAAATAAGCAGCGTGTGCCTGAGATTTCAGAAATCTCATTCACTTTGCTGGTACTGTAAAATGCTGCTGCCTTTCTGCAGGTGGAAAAAAAATCTTCTGCTTTGTGAACAAGCACTAACTTTGTTTTTTTATTTTTTTCATGATTTCATAGAGTGGATTGTTGCCTATGGGTGACAGAGGCCAGAGTTGAAATTTTTTTATTTTGTAAGGTGATCGTAGTATATTCAACAAACTGAGGCCATTAACCTGTTGTGAACAGGGCCTTGGCCAACTATCTTATGTATGCCAGCTTCCTGACAAAGCTGCAGTTGGTTATCTCTCGCCTAACCCAAAACTGTTGATACTCCAGACCTTATTTTTTTTTTTTTTAATAGCTGTCTACATACAAATGGTACAAACTCTCTAGGATCCCAATGCCCAAGTGTTCACGGATGTCCTACTTAGTCACATAGTGATTATGTACGCAACTGCTCATCTTATATTTTTTGGCATAAACAACTCCTCCCTAAATATGACACAACACACGTCAACTTTTATAGAGTTAGAAACACACTGGAAATACCAGAAAATTTGGGGAGTAATGGGTTAAACGAATAGACCAGAATTATCACTTAGATTTATTTAAAAGGAATCTCAGCGGGGTTTTGCTGTGTGATCTGAGAGCAGTATTATGTAGGGGCAGAGAGCCTGATTACAGGGATGTATCACTTTCTGAACTGGTTTTGATACAACTCCGGTTTCCCTGCTGTAGATGTAGCAGTGTTCAGAATGCTGAGCTCTGCATGACCCCGCCCACACCTAGGATTGGCAAGCTGCCAATCCGAGGTGGGGGCGGGGTTACACAGATAAGACTGACTGCCAGGTGTATGAGACCTAGTCCTGCAGTGATAATCTTCTGCTGATAAAACACTGATTGTACTGAAACTACAGCACATAGTCAAACACTGAAGAAATAGTTTTGTGAAGGACTTTTAGGGGAAGTTAGGATGTGGACATTGATGTGTATAATGTCTCTAGTACACACACACTACTTTCTCCTGAAAGCAATAAACGGGGTGAGAAGAGCTGCATTTTATAGTTTTTAAACTATCGAAACGTTTGTTCTATTATTTCTTTTTTCATTTAAGAAGCGTCAGATATACTGTTCATCTCTATGGACTATGTAGAACATGGGTGCACAGCCTGATGCCTTGGGGCCACACGTGGTCTGTGATGTCACGTTTTATGGTCCCCAGCCATTTCTGATCATTCTGTGTTCAGTAATTCTCATAAACTGATAGGGACAGCTCGCTAAATAGGGGAGCAGAGAATTGTTGTCTACAATGTTGGATGTTCCACAAATGGAGCCTCAATGTATTTGATTATGGTGTCTATTTATACAGTACTGTCGATATACATCTCCAAAATATAGATCAGAATGCCCCTTCAAATTTTTGAGGCCCTTGGAAATGGTGCAATCACAAAATTGGTCGCTTGGAACAAAAAAGGTTGTGCGCCCCTGATGTTGACTAACATTGTGACATCCATTTAAGGGGGTGGCACTAGTACACCACACTCTAGAGGCAGAGTTATCGGTCTCCGTCCTCCCCGGAGCCTAGAACAGGTAACTCACACATATAGTGATAAAAGATGACTTATCAGCAACAACATATCTGATATGTGGCAAAGAGGGATCACTCTCCTCAGCAGTCTATAGCCTGTATGCCCATATTAATAATTTAGATAGGTCAAGTGTGCTGACAGATTCCTTTCAATGGCTCTCATTTGGCATGTACACCAGGAAAAACTCCAACTCTAATCCTCAGATGGAGGTCATATTTCATGCTGTTTTGTATTCTTAATGCTTACTCTTCAAGGCTACCCCTGTCCAATAATTATTGGAACCTTTTGGACATAATTTGCAAGTACAGACATAGCCAGAAATATGGACTGAAAGAAGGACCATTGTCCTAAATGGGAGGGGAGGAACTCCCAAACCAATAGAGACAATAAGGAAGAATATAAGGAGCATAAATTAACTGAAGGTAATCTAAGAAATAATCAAATAACCTGTATATTGTACAATCTGAAAATCTATTAATAGCCTATAAAAATAGGTTTAAATAGCAACGATAGAATAAATGGACAAAACAGAGTAGTGACGATACAACTGAGGACAACATCACACGTCATTGTAAAAAATGGCAATGCATAAGTATATCTATGTGAAAGTGCAATATACATCATGGTCAATAATTATGAACAAGTCCAAGGAGAATTTAAAAAAAAAAAAAAAAAAAGGTGCTACATGTCTAGGACTCAATATTCAAATATATGGACGCCAGATCAGTACGAATAAATCACTGATGTGGAAGTCACTAGTGTGACCCATGGCCCAAGTAGTGTGCACACAGTCTAATCCCTGTATAAGGCCGGTTTCACACATCAGTGGCTCCGGTACGTGAGGTGACAGTTTCCTCACGTACCGGAGCCACTGACACACGTAGACACATTAAAATCAATGCATCTGTGCAGATGTCATTGATTTTTTGCGGACCGTGTCTCCGTGTGCCAAACACGGAAACATGTCAGTGTTCGTGGGAGCGCATGTATTACACGGACCCATTAAAGTCAATGGGTCCGTGTAAAACACGTACCGCACACGGACGTTCTCCGTGTGCCGTGCAGGAGACAGCGCTCCAGTAAGCGCTGTCCCCCCCCACATGGTGCTGAAGCCGCGATTCATATCTTCTGTGCAGCAGCGCTTGCTGTAAAGAAGATATGAATAATCCATTTTTTTTTGTGGTATTTCGTGTTTAAAATAAAGATCCCTGTCCCCACCCCCTGTGCGCCCCCCCGCTGTTCTGAAAATACTCACCCGGCTCCCTCGTTGGCTGTCGCTGCTTCCTGTCCTGGCCGCACCTTCTACTGTATGCGGTCACGTGGGGCCGCCGATTACAGTCATGAATATGCGGCTCCACCTCCCATAGGGGTGGAGCCGCATATTCATTACTGTAAATGAGCGGCCCCACGTGACCGCATACAGGAGAAGCTGCGGCCAGGACAGGACACTGCGAGGAAGCCGGGTGAGTATTTTCACAACAGCGGGGGGGGGCGCACAGGGGGTGGGGACATGGAGCTTTATTTTAAACACGAAATACCACTAAAAAAATGGATTATTCATATCTTCTTTACAGCAAACGCTGCTGCACAGAAGATATGAATCGCGGCTTCAGCACGATGCAGGGGACAGCACTAAACTTTAGCGCTGTCTCCTGCACGGTGTGTGTGGTACCCAGGCGGCACACGGGAGGCACACGTGTGCCACACTGATGTGCCACAGAAACGCAGGGGCACACGGATAATTCCGGTACCGGTTTTTTCCGGTACCGGAATTATCTGGACGTGTGAGACTGGCCTAACAGGGTGATCAAATGAAAGACTATATACATGCCACCTGACTCCACAATCGGCGTAGAATACTGAACAGTACTAATCAGTATGTGTGAATAAAAAAACAAATTAGAAGAGGTGTTTCTTACCCATAAGGTGTGTGCCCGTGCGTGTCCAGATGGAGTCCCGACACGCATTTCGCATTGGCTTCCTCGTGGGGTGGTATGTGGAAACGCGGACACTAAACTGAAGCCATTAAAAGAAATGGTCATCTACAGGGTTATATTTAAATTGCCCTTTTTTTTTGAAGGGGTAAAGGCCCCGTCACACTTCGCGACGCTGCAGCGATACAGACAACGATGCCGATCGCTGCAGCGTCGCTGTTTAGTCGCTGTGTGGTCGCTGGGGAGCTGTCACACAGACAGCTCTCCAGCGACCAACGATGCCGAGATCCCCGGGTAACCAGGGTAAACATCGGGTTACTAAGCGCGGCCCTGCGCTTAGTAACCCGATGTTTTCCCTGGTTACCAGTGAAGACATCGCTGAATCTGTGTCACACACACCGATTCAGCGATGTCAGCGGGACCTCAACGATCAAAAAAAGGTCCAGGCCATTCCGACACGACCAGCGATCTCACAGCAGGGGCCTGGTCGCTGCTACGTGTCAAACATAGCGAGATCGCTACTGAGGTCGCTGTTGCGTCACAAAACTTGTGACTCAGCAGCGATCTCGCTAGCGACCTCGCTTAGTGTGACGGGGGCTTTATTCATTGACTTGGTGAGCAATGCTGATAATATTCCGACCTTTACACCTGCCGAGACTCCTGGACTTATAACTGTGTTTCATTAAGAATTTTGCACCCTTTTCGTTTAATACCCTCATAGTTTCACTGTCTACTTCTGGCTCGTAACTGGCAATCCGTCATTGCGCTGTTCTGATGATTTTTATAAATCCTATCTTGTTCTAACCTCCTCACAGCTGATTTGCGACCACAGGAAAGTTGAGCTGAACTTTAGGGTAGATCCATAAAGTCCAATGGTGGTGCAGCTTCTGCCATAAATTGGCACAACCATCTCGCTGACTGATTTTCAGTTACTGGTAAATCATTCCACAGCCAGCAATAGACAGTGCAAAGTTTAAAAAACAAAACAAAAAAAAAACCTCCAAAAATTACTTTCACTCCACCCTTGGTCCCAGCATGGATATTTAAGAAATGTAAAAAAAAAATACCTATTTTAGATTTTTTTTTATTTTTTTTTAATGACGTTTATCATATAGGTTAATTTATAAAAAAAAAAATAACAAACAAAAAAATTGATGACAAAACTCCAGAATTAGTTTTTTGGTTAGCGCTTTCTCCCTTCACCTTTCCTCTCCCGAAATGGAAAGAAATTCAATAGGTGATCAAAATTTCGTATATATCTAAAAAAAAAAAAAAAAAAAAATCCAATAAAAACTACAGCTCGGCACACAAAACAAAATAGTCTTCGTCCACAGAAAAATAGAAAAAAAAAATTATAAGTCTCTGAAAATGGCAATACAGAAGTTCACTTTTCAAATTCTTCTTTTAACCACTAAAATGTGATTGGTATCGCTGTAATTGTACTTGCATGAAAAAAAAAAATGTTCGAGGTGATGTGTACTGCTAATGAGTGATATATTCTTTATTGCACTCAACTTTTTTATTTTTGATAAACTGAATAGTATAATTCAAAACTACAACTTATGTAAAAAATAAAACAAAAAGCCTTCATGTGGCTATCGCAACAGAACATAAGATGGTGTGACAGGGTCACTGGCACAGTGTATGAAGAGGGAGATGTGTCACTGTGCATATTGGCATCAGTAATGTAAGACCAGGATATATTTCCTCCAGTTATATATGGGTTGGTTTTGTGAGCACCCATAGAATAGGAGGAAGGGATCTCACCATATCTCCTCCTGCAGAGCCAACATCGGCATGTGAATAAACAGGACGTGCGGTCATGTCACGGTCATGTGATCATCACATGGTTTTGTTAAATACATGGACATCTGGGCTGTGTCTTGGGAGAGGTGGAACTCCCATGTGGCTCCAGGAGGAGCTGAGGATGCTGTGTGCTACCCGCGGTGAAGCATGCAGGAAAAGGACTCTGATGGAGATTTTTTCTTGTTCTACCGTTATGCCAGAAAGGCTTTGTCTATTTTGCTGAACCCTGCTAAGGTTTTATGCTGTCCATAGTAAACCAGCAGGTGATCTATTACCAGAACCGTTGTGTCTACCTTGTGAAGCAGTGGAGTCATCCCCTCACAATGGTTATGGCTTTTAAAATGGGGGGGAGTGGGTTAGGCAGGATGGTGTTAATGTGAACTGCGCATGGCCATATCCAAGGCTGTGGTGTGGTGCTACCTGTAGACATGCCTTTGTTGTGGTCACAAGCTTTCAGCAGAGTCTGGCCCCTTTTTTCCCGCATGGGATCTTCTTGGACAGCAGAGACACATTTGCCTTATAATGTATGCAGAACATTGTTTGCATTTTACTAGCATTCAGAAACTGGTTTGTCTGTACTGCATTGCTGGTTTTCTGGATTTTCATTCCAGCCCTGCATTCGCTTACAATGCGGATTGTGTATGGAGGGTGTGGTAAAGCAACACATGTCTGGGAATTTTTTAATGAGGAGTCCACTGGCGATCACTGAAGAAGAATTTACATTTCCATGGATGTTGTCAGAAAACTATTAGTTTGTGAATACTAAATAGTAACTACAACCTGGGTTTGTATGGGGGAGGGGAATCTATCTGTTGCAACAAAAAAAACAACAAGCAGAAATTTGCGGTAACGCCTGACAAGGAAATATTTGATCAATCCTGTATACTGCAACACAGTCAACCCAACTTTTCCAGGATCCTGCTTTTTTATACAGTGTCTTGGAGGCATGCATCACTCTATACTGTGTTTTGGAAAAGTCATATATTTGTTCTAAAGGTTCTTTATTAACCCCTTAATGACAGCCAATACGTCTTTTAACTGACCTGATATAAGAGAATAGCCTCCCCATACAGGTGACAATCCAGCAGCTGTCAGCTGTCCACTATAGTTGACAACTTGCTGCATCAGCCACGATCAGTGTTTGCACCATCCATATCTTTTTAACCCCTTAGATGCTGCTGTCAATAGTGACTACATCATTATAAATGGTTAACAGTGTGGGGGCTTCCTCTTTATCCTAATTGGTCCACTCAGATCATGATTGTGTGGTCCTGATGTTTGTCATGGCAATTCATGACCAAATAGCGGCCTTAAGGTACCGTCACATTAAGCGACGCTGCAGCGATATAGACAACGATGCCGATCGCTGCAGCTTCGCTGTTTCGTCGTTGTGTGGTCGCTGGAGAGCTGTCACACAGACAGCTCTCCAGCGACCAACGATGCCGAAGTCCCCGGGTAACCAGGGTAAACATCGGGTTACTAAGCGCAGGGCCGCGCTTAGTAACCCGATGTTTACCCTGGTTACCAGTGTAAATGTTAAAAAAACCAAACACTACATACTTACATTCCGGTGTCTGTCGCGTCCCCCGGCGTCCGCTTCTCTGCACTGTGTAAGCGCTGGCCGTAAAGCAGAGCGGTGACGTCACCGCTGTGCTCTGCTTTACGGCCGGCGCTGACACAGTGCAGGGAAGCGGACGCCGGGGGACGCGACAGACACCGGAATGTAAGTATGTAGTGTTTGTGTTTTTTTACATTTACAATGGTAACCAGGGTAAATATCGGGTTACTAAGCGTGGCCCTGCGCTTAGTAACCCGATGTTTACCCTGGTTACCAGTGAAGACATCGCTGAATCAGCGTCACACACACTGACTCAGCGATGTCAGCGGGTGAGCCAGCGACGAAATAAGGTGCTGGCCTTTTAGCTCCGACCAACGATGTCACAGCAGGATCCTGATCGCTGCTGCGTGTCAAACACAACGATATCGCTATCCAGGACGCTGCAACGTCACGGATCGCTATCGTTATCGTTGTTAAGTTGTTCAGTGTGAAGGTACCTTTAGAGTCTGCCGGCTATAGTAATCTGTTCAGAAGTTAGAGGCATTTAGGTGGTAAAAATTCACATTTTCATTTCTGTCACGCCACTTTGCATTAATTCCTGTAAAGCACCTGAAGAGTTAATAAACTACCTGACAGCAGTTTTCAATATGTCTAGGGGTGCTGTTTTTAAAATGGTATCACGTTTGGGGGTTTCCCAATATATACAGTCATGGCCAAAAGTATTCACACCCCTGCAATTCTGTCAGATAATACTCAGTTTCTTCCTGAAAATGATTGCAAACACAAATTCTTTGGTATTATTATTATCTTCATTTAATTTGTCTTAAATGAAAAAACACAAAAAGAATTGTCCTAAAGCCAAATTGGATATAATTCCACACCAAACATAAAAAAAGGGGGTGGACAAAAGTATTGGCACTGTTCAAAAAATCATGTGATGCTTCTCTAATTTGTGTAATTAACAGCACCTGTAACTTCCCTGTGGCACCTAACAGGTGTTGGCAATAACTAAATCACACTTGCAGCCAGTTGACATGGATTAAAGTTGACTCAACCTGTGTCCTTGTGTGTACCACATTGAGCATGGAGAAAAGAAAGAAGATCAAAGAACTGTCTGAGGACTTGAGAAACCAAATTGTGAGGAAGCATGAGCAATCTCAAGGCTACAAGTCCATCTCCAAAGACCTGAATGTTCTTGTCTCTACCGTGCGCAGTGTCATCAAGAAGTTTAAAGCCCATGGCACTGTGGCTAACCTCCCTCGATGTGGATGGAAAAGAAAAATTGACAAGAGATTTCAACGCAAGATTGTGCGGATATTGGATAAAGAACCTCGACTAACATCCAAACAAGTTCAAGCTGCCCTGAAGTCCGAGGGTACAACAGTGTCAACCCGTACTATCAGTCGGCGTCTGAATGAAAAGGACTGTATGGTAGAAGACCCAGGAAGACCCCACTTCTTACACCGAGACATAAAAAAGCCAGGCTGGAGTTTGCCAAAACTTACCTGAAAAAGCCTAAAACGTTTTAGTAGAATGTTCTCTGGTCAGATGAGTCAAAAGTAGAGCTTTTTGGGCAAAGGCATCAACATAGAGGTTACAGGAGAAAAAAAGAGGCATTCAAAGAAAAGAACACGGTCCCTACAGTCAAACATGGCGGAGGTTCCCTGATGTTTTGGGGTTGCTTTGCTGCCTCTGGCACTGGACTGCTTGACCGTGTTCATGGCATTATGAAGTCTGAAGACTACCAACAAATTTTGCAGCATAATGTAGGGCCCAGTGTGAGAAAGCTGGGTCTCCCTCAGAGGTCATGGGTCTTCCAGCAGGACAATGACCCAAAACACACTTCAAAAAGCACTAGAAAATGGTTTGAGACAGCACTGGAGACTTCTAAGGTGGCCAGCAATGAGTCCAGATCTGAATCCCATAGAACACCCGTGGAGAGATCTAAAAATGGCAGTTTGGAGAAGGCACCCTTCAAATTATCAGGGACCTGGAGCAGTTTGCCAAAGAAGAATGGTCTAAAATTCCAGCAGAGCATTATAAGAAACTCATTGATGGTTACCGGAAGCGGTTGGTCGCAGTTATTTTGGCTAAAGGTTGTGCAACCAAGTATTAGGCTGAGGGTGCCAATACTTTTGTCTGGCCCATTTTTGGAGTTTTGTGTGAAATGATCAATGTTTTACTTTTTGCTTCATTCTCTTTAGTGTTTTTTTCATTTAAGACAAATTAAGTAAAGATGATACCAAAGAATTTGTGTTTGCAATCATTTTCAGGAAGAAACTGAGTATTATCTGACAGAATTGCAGGGGTGTCAATACTTTTGGCTATGACTGTAGGACCCCTAAAGTCACTTCAAACATTGATAAGTCCGTAAAAAATAAATTTTGTAAATTTCCTTGAAAAAATGACAAATTGCTGCTACGTTTTTAATCCTCCTAAAATGCTAACAAAATAAAATAACATTTTACAAATGGTGCTGATGTAAAGCAGACATGTGGGAAATATTATTTATTAATGGTTTGCTGCAGTATCACCATCTGGATTAAAGGGATAACCATTCAAATTTTGAAAATTGCTAATTTTTTAAATTTTTCTCAAATTTTTGATATTTTTTTTATGAATAAACACAAAACATGTTCACCTAAATTTACCATTATCATAAAGTGTAATGTGTCACGAAAAAACAATCTCAAATCACTGGGATTTGTTGAAGCGTTGCAGAGTTATTACCACTTAAAGTGACACTGGTCAGATTTCAAAAATTTGGCTCCGTCACTAAGGGGATAAGGAGTGGAGCAGTACTTTTATATTGCTGATACAACTTTGGATAGGCATAAATATCTGATCTGTGGGTGTGTGACATTCTGAACCCTGCCGATCAGATGGTGTTGGCCTTATGTGCCAAACTGCAGAGTTGCACATCCCAGATCAGTCAAATGTATTTTGGACATCGCCGGGCACTGAACATCTGCCCCCAATTCGCATTGGTAGCGGTGGATGTGAATTACCATCCTGAGGCCACTATGTAGTTAACCTAGCTGTGTAGTTCTGCTCTGTAACAGAGTACATCCGTCCGGCATCAGGAACTGGCGGGTGTGCCAAGTGTCGTAATCCCACCGATAAGTTATTGATGACCTGTCCTAAGGAAAAGGTCTTTGATAACCTCCACTATTGACTTGCCTGACACGTGTTTTTCTCCAAACTGAAAGCTATCTTTCTAATTTCACCATCATTTCTACTGTATATAATGAACCTATTTGAGGATTGGTTTGATAGTTTGGGAACAGTGTCATTGGTCGTACAGTTTGTACTAATGTGACACCATTCAGATAACTTGTAGTCAGGGGCTGGGGCTGCCTCGTACTAATATCGGTCTTTGCGATTTTCGAGTAATTCAGTTTGTTCTGTAAGCTCCAGTGGCACCAGGTGTATTCATAACCTACAATGGATAGGGACTATTGTTACCTTGTACCATTCTGTCACAAAGCCTTTGCTGCACATATAAGTAGATGAAGGCCAGCCTACACCCTGCAGGTAACTATATTGTTTGACTTAGTTGCTGAGAGACATGCTACCCACCCCTCCGCAAGGTAAAAGCGTGGGAGAGGAGGAAGAGGAGGAGGCGCCTGATCAACAAGGCATGAACTCCTGCAAGAGGACATAAGCTAGAAAGCCACATCTGACAGAGCACAACTGCATGACGTGCCATCTGTATAAGAAGAGTATAGATGTGAGCTATTTCATGGAGATGGATGTGTCTGCAGCCGGCACCTCTTGGTGGTTTAATGAAGTGTAGGCTATATCTGTTCAATGAGTGGTATTGGATTTGCCATCTATAGCCAGAATGGTCATGGTTCTCTGCTTTGGAAATAAGGAGAGGAGTCGTTCGACATCCAGAGCTCGGTCAACCTCACATCACCCCCTCGATGTGCACCCAGATTTCTGGTACCCCGGTCCTGATCAGCGAAGCCTGCAATGTGAGTGTCTTTAGGATGTGATCAGCTGTCATGTGTGGTGGGGCTTAGCTCTGATATGGCCGTGGTTTATAGTTACAGAATTTATATCGGACCCTTTTTGATAATCTTTGAATCTTTAATCTTTTTTACAATGCTTTAGTATACTATTTACATTACAGAGCATGCATATTTTTTTCTCTTTTGTGGTCAGAAGGCTACAGGTTGCTGGTTAGTCCCCTCATCCCCTCTACTGGCAGTCCTTTTATTTCTCGGAAAACATATCATGTAAGTAGTCCAACAAGCACAACTGCACACACATCTGAATTTGATGGCTAAATCTTCACGTTCCGCTGCCTCTGAGCTCACATTTATGGTCTAAGCTAGACTTTTGAAAACCCAAGCTATGGGTATAAAATAGTCGTCCCTGTGTGTTCCATGTATACTCGCTCAGTACTGCCCGGATCTCTGCATTCTTTCTGCTGCTTTGTTAGCGCTCTGTTTGTTTGGCTAAACCGGTTATTTTGGTTGTTTGAAGGAGGCGTCCGATGTCACATATCAGGTATCAGTGTAAAATCTGTCTCTGCTGTATTTGCTCTTCATGCCAGATGCACGGCCTGCGTGTTTTGTCTGCCGTTCATGTTCTGCTTGAACTTGATGAAAAACCTTTTATGTATTTCTTATTACGGTCTCTTACAAAACTAAAATGTTGTAACATGTTACTTACTATCTCAATTTTCTGAAAGACAAGAGTTCCCTTAATTCCAACTTTAAAGTACGGTAAATATACAGGCTTTAGGAATGGTCGGCCCTGTCTTCTTCCAAGCTGGCACATAAGTAATTTTATACGGTATAACAGTACCCATATTCTTTAGCCCAACAAGGTCTGCTCGTGCAGAGTAAAGTCTGAAAACAGCATTTAGGCGATGTGCTCACATTGAGTAAATGGATACAGAAATGTCTGCATCTCTATGCAGCAAAAAGGCAGCTGCAAAAAAAAGCGAGTTTTCTTTATGTGTTTTTGCCCTGTGCTTTTGACTGAAGTCAATGGTGAAAAACACTGTCAAAAATGCACAGTGAATTGACGTGCTGCAGATTCTTTTCTGCACCAAATCTGCAAGTCTCAAATAAGCAACGTGTGCATGACGCGTCAGGTTTCTCATTCACTTTGCTGGCATTAGGATCGCTAACAAATCTGCATGGCAAAAACACACCGAAATGGCAACATGTGCACGAGCCCTTATTCAACTTTACTCAACCGTGTGCATGTTTTACCTTGCAGTTTTAAATACAGCTTCAGGCTATGTTGACACTTTGCGTTTTTGCTGCGTTTTCTCCTCTACAGGCAAAACCTGCTCTTCTCTTGCACATGCTGATAAAGTAAGTGTGTATGTGTGTGTGTGTGTGTGTGTATATATATACATATATATATATATATATATATATATATATATATATATATATATATATATATATATATATATATATATATATATATATATATATATATATATATATTTTTTTTTTTTTTCAACTTTTGCACCAAAAACATACCAAAACCTGTTACCTGCGGTTTTTTTATGCGTTTTTGCACTTACTCCTTGCTTTCCATGGATGAAAAAAGTGACATGCTGCAGTTTTCCAATTCGGTCAGGAAAAAATCGGTGTGAGTGAAATTTCTGAAATCTCATAGCTTAAAATTTGCATTAAAAAAATGCAATGTGTGAACATAGAATTAAATCTTGGTATAATCTGAGCCTAAGTTTAGCGGAATATTTCTTATAAGGCGGTATAGTAACAATTGGTGACTTGTTTTATGCCTCTAACGTCGTGTTACAAGAACCATTGTTTAACCCAGTGATTTTCAACCAGTGTTCCGCGGCACACTAGTGTGCCGCGACACATGGTCAGGTGTGCCGCGGGGAAAGTTCCCCAAACTATGGTGCCCGACCCATGACGCCTATGTGGCGTCATGGAAAGATCGCGTCCCTGCAGATCGGGTGAAAGGGTTAACTCCAATTTCACCCGATCTGCAGGGACAGGGGGAGTGGTACTTCAGCCCAGGGGGGGTGGCTTCACCCCCCCGTGGCTACGATCGCTCTGATTGGCTGTTGAAAGTGAAACAGCCAATCAGAGCGATTTGTAATATTTCACCTATGAAAATGGTGAAATATTACAATCCAGCCGTGGCCGATGCTGCAATAGCATCCGCCATGGCTGGAGACCCCGATCTGCCCCCCCCCCCCCCACCGCCACCGATCGCCTCCCCAGTCGTCCTTTCTGCCCCGATCTCCTGTCCGCTCCCCTCCTCCCTCCTGTCCCCTCCCCCGGTCCTCCGATTCCCCCCCCCCCCCCCCCCCCCCCGTGTTCCGATCCCACCCCCCCATACTTACCTAGCTCCGATGTCACTCCCGGTGTCCGTCCGTCTTCTCCATGGGCGCCGCCATCTTGGAAAATGGCGGGCGCATACGCAGTGCGCCCGCCGAATCTGCTGGCAGATTATTTCCTGTACATTTTGGTCGCTGTGATAAGTTCTATCACAGCGATCAAAATAAAAAAAATAGTAAATAAACCCCCCCCCTTATCACCCCCATAGGTAGGGATAATAATAAAATACAGAAAATATAATTATTTTTGTTTTTTCATTAGGGGTAGGGTTAGGGTTGCACTTAGGGTTGCACTTAGGGTTGCACTTAGGGTTGCACTTAGGGTTGCACTTAGGGTTGCACTTAGGGTTGCACTTAGGGTTGCACTTAGGGTTGCACTTAGGGTTGCACTTAGGGTTGCACTTAGGGTTGCACTTAGGGTTGCACTTAGGGTTGCACTTAGGGTTGCACTTAGGGTTGCACTTAGGGTTGCACTTAGGGTTGCACTTAGGGTTGCACTTAGGGTTGCACTTAGGGTTGCACTTAGGGCTAGGGTTGCACTTAGGGCTAGGGTTGCACTTAGGGCTAGGGTTGCACTTAGGGCTAGGGTTGCACTTAGGGCTAGGGTTGCACTTAGGGCTAGGGTTGCACTTAGGGCTAGGGTTGCACTTAGGGCTAGGGTTACACTTAGGGCTAGGGTTGCACTTAGGGCTAGGGTTGCACTTAGGGCTAGGGTTGCACTTAGGGCTAGGGCTGCACTTAGGGCTAGGGCTGCACTTAGGGCTAGGGCTGGAATTAGGGCTGGAATTAGGGTTGGAATTAGGCTTGGAATTAGGGTTGGAATTAGGCTTGGAATTAGGCTTGGAATTAGGCTTGGAATTAGGCTTGGAATTAGGCTTGGAATTAGGCTTGGAATTAGGCTTGGAATTAGGCTTGGAATTAGGCTATGTGCACACGGTGCGGATTTCCACCATTCCTTCCAGGATATCCCTTTTGTGTTTATCGAAACAGGCCCAGGTTTCACACTGAGTGAGTATAAATACATTTAGAATCTATATTATTAACTATATGTAGAATATGTACTGTTTCTGTCATTTTGTGCCATTTTGGTTGGTGGTGTGCCCCGGGATTTTTTAAGTATAAAAAGTGTGCCGCGGCTCAAAAAAGGTTGAAAATCACTGGTTTAACCTATACAGTACTGTGCAAAAGATATAGGCAGGTGTGATGGGATTTTTTTAAATAGAAATTTAAATAGTTTTATCAATTAACATAAATGGGAAATCTAAATCGATTCAATATTTGGTGTGCTCACTCTTTGCCTTGTAAACCGCGTCAATTCTAGGTACATTTGCACATAGTTTGTGAAAGAACTTAGTAACAAGGTTTTTCCTAACACCTTAGAGAACCATCCGCAGATCTTTTGTGTATGTAGGCTTGTGTACAACCTTCTGTCTCTTAATGTAATCCCAATCAAGACTCTGATGTTGAGATCTGGGCTCTGTTGGGGTCATACCATCACTTTCAGGACTCATTGCTCTTTTTTTTTTTTTATGCCACAGATGGTTCTTATTGACTTTGGAGCTTTCTTGAGGTCATTGTCTTCCTGCAGAATAAATTTGGATTCGGACACCTTCCTGATGTTGAAGATGCCTAATTATCTGTATTTCTCAACATTTAGTACAGCATTCATCGTGACGAAACTCCATTTAATGAAACGCAGCTCTAAATTTGCCAGGATCCTTCACCATGCTTCACTGTTGCCTGGAGGCACTCATCACTGTACACTTGAAAAGAGAGCTGTACTCGATACTTGAATAATACGCTAATTTATTAGAAAATATACAAACTGCACCAAGCAGAAAACATCCCCATCGGTCAGCTCCGTGTGAACATGCGCTTTCTCAAGGGGCTTTCAGTCCACAAGAAACTGCATTGGCCAATGGGGATGTCCTCTGCCCTCTGTAGTTTGCATATGTTCCAGTAAATTATCTCATCATTCCAATATCAAGTACCTTTATATCTCTTTACAAGTTTATGTGCACTGGATGCCTTATCTGGGAACGTCTCGTGGATTTTGTTGTTGCTGCTGTCCTGTGTAATTGCCTGCACAATGAATCTTGCATTGCTGGTGAGAATATAACTTTTTAGTTGCTCGTTACTGTACCATTGTGAAGAACGCCTGCTGCCACTTTTCTGCACCCCGATTCCATTGTTTTCTTACATAGTTGAGTCACTTGGCCTTTGTTTCCATGTAGAATATATGGTTTTTGGCTGCAATTCTTCTATGAAGACCACTTCTGGCCAGACTTCACTGAACAGTAGATGGATGTAGCTGGGTCCCACTGGTTGCTACCAGTTCTGAGCTGAGGCCATTGCTAGAAAGCTTACAATTTTGAAGAGGAGAAAGCCTGTTGTATCTGTCTTTCGTCTGCTGCATTCTTTGGCTGACAACACTGTCTATATTTTGGTGACCTCAATGCTGAGAAAGAAATATAGGCAGGTAGTTATCCACCGTGCTATAGCAACAGGGGGCATTTGATTGGATCCAGATTTATTCTTTAACAGGACAATGACCCAGACATATGTAATATCATTAAGAACGGTCATCAGCATAAAGGACTAGGAGTCCTGGCTAGTGATGATCTGACCTCCTCGGATGTTTGAGGTCGTTATCCTCCTGCACAATAAATTTGGAGTCAGACACCTAACTGATGACTATGTATATGCCTGCGTTTCTCAGCATTCAGTACATGATTAATATTGACCAAATTTCAAACTCCATTTGCGAGAAAGAACCGCTATAGGACAAGAAAGGCGCAAATAGGGTCTTATCCGATGGTTATTTGAAATTCCAAATCTGTTTGCACTCACCTGATGTTTCTTGATATTAAGGTTTATAGACCCATCAGAGTTGACAGCTGCTGCAGATTCACAAGTCAAACCGATGACAAATTATAATGTTACAATGGAAGAATTTGTGGATGCCATCCACGCTGCTGCACAAGTAACAGTCCAGATAAAAACATTATGTATTCTCTCAAGGCATTTCAAAGTCACTCGGACATCTTCCTCAGGAGATGCATCTTCTTCGAAATGTGTTGAGAGAATAAATACACCCTTTTTTCATCAATTATACATCTGGACCGTAAGGCTATGTGCACACGTTGCAGATGGGTGTGCAGATGTTTCCGCACCGTTTTTGCAAAATTCTCAGGTAAGCCGCACTGTGGATTACCTGCAGATTTACCGCGGTTTTTGTGCGGATTCCACCTGCGGTTTTACACCTGCGGATTCTTATTATGGAGCAGGTGTAAACCGCTGCGGAATCCGCACAAAGAATTGACATGCTGCGGAAAAAAAACACGGCTGCGTTTCCGCGCGTTTTTTTCCCGCACCATGTGCACTGCGGATTTTGTTTTCCATATGTTTACATGGTACTGTACCACACATGGAAAACAGCTGCAGATCCGCAGCAAAATCCGCAACGTGTGCACATAGCCTCAGTCTACGTTCACATTTGCGGTCTGCGCCGCAGCGTCGCCACATGCATCATGCGCCCCTATATTTAACATGGGGGAGCATGGACATGCGTCGCACTTGCGTTTTGCGCCGCATGCGTCCCTGCGGCGCCCGCGTCCGGGCGCAGAGGACGCAGCAAGTTGCATTTTTGCTGCGTCCAAAATCAATAAAAAAAAGGACGCATGCGGCGCAAAACGCAGCGTTGTGCATGCGTTTTGCTGCGTTTTTGTTTGCGTTGTGCGTTGCGGCGCCGACGCTGCGGCGCACAACGCAAATGTGAACGTAGCCTTACTTGTACAGCAGCGCAGATGGTATCCACAAATTTTCCCATTGAAACTCTATTTGATGGAACACAGCTGTAAACTTGCCAGGAACCTTCACTGCTGCTTGCCGACACTCGTGGACCCTCACCTCAA
This sequence comes from Ranitomeya variabilis, assembly GCF_051348905.1. Lineage (NCBI taxonomy): Eukaryota > Metazoa > Chordata > Amphibia > Anura > Dendrobatidae > Ranitomeya > Ranitomeya variabilis. The sequence continues at coordinate 841,134,939 of NC_135233.1, read as the reverse complement.
CATCAGCAGGTCTATGTAGCATTAAATTAAGAGACCGAAGGATTTGCACAAGCCTACATCCACAAAATATCTTTGGTTAGTTTTCCAAGATGTTTGGAACAACCTCCCTGCCGAGTTCCTTCAAAACTATGTGAATGTGTATCTAGATAAATTGCTGCTTTTATGCTGTTTAGAAGGCAAATGGTGGTCACACCAAATATTGATTTTTAGACTTTTTAATCTTTAATTTTACATTTAATTGATCAAAATAAACTATTAGCACTTATATTTTTTCAAGCAATATAAATTATTTTCTGGGAAAAGCACTCTTCTTTATATGTTTATCGGAGGCCATGATGACCCCAGTGGTAAAAGTGATGGCATATCTTGGAGACATCCAACAACAAAGGCATAGGAAAATTGCTTTTCAGATACCCTACTGTGGTTGTGTTTGTTTTTTATTTTGTTTTTTTTCTTTACCCTTCTTGTTGAGGTCAGTGCAGTATCATCCCTTGGAGTGTTTTATATGGTGAAAATCCATAGTGTATTTGTGGCAGATTCTGTGGTAGAAGCGCATGCTTTACCCTTGGGTTTCTTCTGCAGATTTGTAGTTTTAATTTCCTCGTTTGTGCATGTTGAGTAGTCAAATGCAATGGGGCAAGTGTAGCCAACAGCCTTGGTTCCAAGTGGAATCCCACTAAAACTGTTTCAATAAATGAAGTGGTTTTGAGACTAAATAGAAGGATCTTCTATTTACAACACTGCCAGGTGGTTTGTTGGCACCTCTCAAACTGATTTTGATGTGAAATGCTCACTGAAATCAGTTTCATATTAAAAATATGCACTTTTGGGGGACAATTCCAGCGCTTGGTCAGCATGGACAGATCATTGGTCAGCTGCCGAAAAAGAAACCTTGCATGTTTAGGCTACCTGTTTTATTTCAGTGTTTGTGATTATTAGAAGTGTGCATATATGGGCTCAAATGTCTAAGCTGCTATGTACCAATCTGGTAAGTTAACGTTTTAGATATATTCACAACGTCAAAGTGAAAGTGTCTCCAAAGCATGTTGAAAAGAAGAATATATCCAGAATGTGAAGTTTGCATTCTTGACTAAAGCTTTACACAAGCATTGCAATTCTTCCATGACTTCTCATTCAAGCGAGTGTAGTAAACAGGGCTGTGGAGTCGGTTGGATTCGGTGTCCATTTTGGTGGAATCGGAGTTGGTAAGAAATGGACCGACTCCTAAAATATATAATGATTTGGGTACAGTGCAATGCAGGATGTGCTGTGTTTTTATAATTTGAGAAAGTAATGAAATGTCCTATAAATATCTGTTCTATTCCTGATCTAAAGGATCTCTGCTTTTAGTTGAGATTAATCTGTGCTGCACTTTATGTACATGCTCAGTAGTGCGGCAGTGCTGTGGAGATGTAGTTGAGATGAATCTGTGCTGCACTTTACGTACATGCTCAGTAGTGAGGCAGTGCTGTGGAGTTGTAGTTGAGATGAATCTGTGCTGCACTTTACTGAACTTGCTCCAGTTTGTTGTTTTTTTTTTTGTTTTTTTGTTTTTTAAATGTGGTGCCCAAAACTGGACACAGTATTTCTCGATGAGGTCTGACCAAAGAGGAGTAGAGGGCAATATTGATTTCACGTGATCTAGACTGTATGCTTCTGTTAATACATCCCAGAATTGTATTTGCCCTTTTTGCTGCTGCATCACACTGTTGACTCCTGTTCAGTCTGTGATCTATTAGTATACCCAAGTCTTTTTCACATGTGCTGTTGCTTAGCCCTATTCCTCCCATTCTGTATATGTTTTTTTTCATTTTTATTACCCAGATGTAGTACTTTGCATTTTTCCTTGTTAACCCCTTTACCCCCAAGGGTGGTTTGCACGTTAATGACCACGCCAATTTTTACAATTCTGACCACTGTCCCTTTATGAGGTTATAACTCTGGAACGCTTCAACGGATCCCGGTGATTCTGACATTGTTTTCTCATGACATATTGTACTTCATGATAGTGGTAAAATTTCTTTGATATTACCTGCGATATGTCACACAAAATACTTAATAAGTAACATTTCCCACATGTCTACTTTACATCAGCACAATTTTGGAACCAAAATTTTTTTTTGTTAGGGAGTTATAAAGGTTAAAAGTTGACCAGCAATTTCTCATTTTTACAGCACCATTTTTTTTTTAGGGACCACATCTCATTTGAAGTCATTTTGAGGGGTCTATATGATAGAAAATAACCAAGTGTGACACCATTCTAAAAACTGCACCCCTCAAGGTGCTCAAAACCACATTCAAGAAGTTTATTAACTCTTCAGGTGTTTCACAGGAATTTTTGGAATGTTTAAATAAAAATGAACATTTAACTTTTTTTCACAAAAAATTTATTTCAGCTCCAATTTGTTTTATTTTACCAAGGGTAACCAGAGAAAATGGACCCCAAAAATTGTTGTACAATTTGTCCTGAGTATGCTGATACCCCATATGTGGGTGTAAACCATTGTTTGGGCGCATGGCAGAGCTCGGAAGGGAAGGAGCGCCGTTTGACTTTTCAATGCAAAATTGACAGGAATTGAGATGGGATGCCATGTTGCGTTTGGAGAGCCACTGATGTGCCTAAACATTGAAACCCCCCACAAGAGACACCATTTTAGAAAGTAGACCCCCTAAGGAACTTATCTAGATGTGCTGAGAGAGCTTTGAACCCCCAAGTGTTTCACTACAGTTTATAACACAGAGCCGTGAAAATAAAAAATCCTTTTTTTTCCACAAAAATTATTTTTTAGCCCCCAGTTTTGTATTTTTTCAAGGGTAACAGTTGAAATCAAACCCCAAAAGTTGTTGTCCAATTTGTCCTGAGTACGCTGATACCCCATATGGGGGGGGAACCACCGTTTGAGCGCATGGCAGAGCTTGGAAGGGAAGGAGCGTTATTTGGAATGCAAACTTAGATGGATTGGTCTGCAGGCGTCACATTGCGTTTGCAGAGCCCCTAATGTACCTAAACAGTAGAAACCCCCAACAAGTGACCCCATATTGGAAACTAGACCCCCCAGCGAACTTATCTAGATGTGTTGTGAGAACTTTGAACCCCCAAGTGTTTCACTACAGTTTATAACGCAGAGCCGTGAAAATAAAAAATCCTTTTTTTTTTCCCACAAAAATTATTTTTTAGCCCCCATTTTTGTATTTTCCTAAGGGTAACAGGAGAAATTGGACCCCAAAAGTTGTTGTCCAATGTGTCCCGAGTACGCTGATACCCTATATGTTGGGGTAAACCCCTGTTAGGGCGCACGGGAGAGCTCGGAAGGGAAGGAGCACTGTTTTACTTTTTCAACGCAGAATTGGCTGGAATTGAGATCGGACGCCATGTCGCATTTGGAGAGCCCCTGATGTGCCTAAACAGTGGAAACCCTCCAATTATAACTGAAACCCTAATCCAAACACACCCCTAACCCTGACAAACCCCTAATCCCAACCCTATTCCCAACCGTAAATGTAATCCAAACCCTAACTTTAGCCCCACCCCTAACTGTAGCCTTAACCCTAGCCCTAACCCTAATGGGAAAATAGAAATAAATACATTTTTTTAATTTTTCGCTAACTAAGGGGGTGATGAAGGGGGGTTTGATTTACTTTTATAGCGGGTTTTTTAGCGGATTTTTATGATTGGCAGCCGTCACACACTGAAAGACGCTTTTTATTGCAAAAAGTATTTTTTGCGTAACCACATTTTGAGAGCTATAATTTTTCCGTATTTTGGTCCACAGTGTCATGTGAGGTCTTGTTTTTTGCGGGACGAGTTGACGTTTTTATTGGTAACATTTTCGAGCGCGTGACATTTTTTGATCGCTTTTTATTCCGATTTTTGTGAGGCAGAATGACCAAAAACCAGCTATTCATGAATTTCTTTTGGGGGAGGCGTTTATACCGTTCCACGTTTGGTAAAATGGATAAAGCAGTTTTATTCTTCGGGTCAGAAGGATTACAGCGATATCTCATTTATGTCATTTTTTTATGTTTTGGCGCTTTTATACGATAAAAACTATTTTATAGAAAAAATAATAATAATTTTTTCATCCCTTGCTCTCTCCACTTCCTGTCGCCTCCAGCTCAAAAATATTTCCAGAGTCCATCCTTTCCTCAACCCTCATTGTACCAAAATGCTTGTGCATGCCCTAATCCTCTCCCGCCTCGACTACTGCAACATCCTCCTCTGTGGCCTACCTTCTAACACTCTCGCTCCTCTCCAGTCCATCCTTCTCTGCTGCCCGACTAATTAATCTCTCTCCTCGCTACACTCCTGCTTCCCCTCTTTACAATTCCCTTCACTGGCTCCCAATTTCCCAGTGTATCCAGTTTAAACTAACAACACTAACCTACAAAGCCATCCATAACCTTTCTCCTCCATAAGTTTCCAAACTAATCTTTCAATATCTTCCCTCACCTAAACTCCGGTCCTCCCAAGACCACCTTCTCTCCTCCACGCTTATTCGCTCCTCACCCAATCGCCTCCAAGACTTCTCCCGAATATCCCCCATCCTCTGGAATTCTGTGCCCCAACACGTCTGGTTATCCACCACATTTGGATCCTTCAAAAGAAACCTGAAAACCCACCTCTTCAAGAAAGCTTACAACCTGTAATGATCACACCGCCACCTCAACACCATTGGAGCTACTGCAACCCTCGACCTACTGTCTCCTTCCCCATAATCCTATAGAATGTAAGCCCGCAAGGGTCATCTTCCCTCTGTACCAGTCTGTCATTGTTAGTTTTGTTTACTGTAAGTGATATTTGTATTTTGATGTAACCCAGTCTCATGTATAGCACCATGGAATTAATGGTGCTATATAAATAATAATAATGCAGCAATATTTTTGAGCAATGCTTGTTTGTTATTTGATACTGGGACAGAGGTTCACCTTCCAACAAGACAATGACCCAAAGTATACTGCTAAAGCAATTATAGTCCAAAAACCGAGAAAAAGGTGGCACTCGCCATCCGATTAACATTCCTTTATTTAGTCCATAACATGGGTACAGCGGGAGAGGAGCGGATACCTTCTGTGGATGATAGCCGTTTTGCGCTAGCTGCACTTCAACGGGTCCTATGCTAACAGGAAATGACAGGGCACCCTGATATAGAGAATGAATCACAGGTGATTCAGACCAAATAGGTCTGGAACACTAAGGCCGTGTGTCCACGGTAAGTAAACGCTGCTTGTTTGACGCTGCAGCGTCAAACACGCAGCGTCCAGATGTTCCAGCATAGTGGAGGGTATTTTTTGAAGTCCCGTGTCCACTATGTGTGGAAACCCGCACGCGGCGGGCCTGCGACTCCGGACATGCTGCGCGTCTTTTCAGATCGCAGCATGTCCGTGCTACCTGCGGCGACGCTGCGTCGCCGCAGGTAATATCACAGGGCCCTATGGCGAGGGGTGCGAAGATCCCGGATGTGTACTGTACACATCCGGCATGATCGCGTCCCAGAAAGGGGGCGGGGCTTAGCGCCGAGCGGCTTCGCCGCTGCGGCGATACCGCCGGCCATCCTGAACGTGGACACGCACCCTAAGGTTATGTGCACACATTCAGGAAAGTTGGCAGAATTTTCCTGAGCCAATCCGGACTACTTTCGCAGGAAATCCGTTTGTGTTTTTTCTTTGCTGATTTTTTTTGTGGATTTTTCCTGAGGTTCCCAATTCAATAATATAGTGGCAAATCTGCAAAAAAATTTGCAAAATTAATGAACATGCTGCCTTATTTTTTCCCGCAATGCATTTTTTCCCAGAAAATAACAGTATGGGCACAAAAATTGCGGAATGCATTAAATTGATGGGATGCTTAACCCCTTTATCCCATATGACTTACTATCCCGTCGAGGTGACCTGGGACTTAATTCCCAGGGGCGGGATAGTACGTCATAGGCGTCATAGCAGGCGCCGGGAAGCCTCCCTGCAGTGCCTGTCAGATCGCTGATCTGACACACTATACTGTGATGTCCCCCCCTGGGGCAATGTTATAAAGTAAAAAAAAAAAAAAAAAAAAAAAAATTACATGTATAAAAAAATAAATTCCTAAATAAAGAAAAATTGTTCCAATAAATTTCTTTATCTAAATAAAAAAAACACAATAAAAGTCACATATTTAGTATTGCCGCGTCCGTAACGATCTGACCTATAAAACTGTCCCACTAGTTAACCCCTTCAGTGAACACCGTAAAAAAAGGCAAAAAAACAACGCTTTATCATACCGCCGAAAAAAAGTGGAATAATACGCGATCAAAAAGACAGATATAAATAACCTTGGTATCGCTGAAAACATCATCTTGTCCCGCAAAAAAACAAGCCTCCATACAGCATCAACGAAAAAATAAAGTTATAGTCCCCAGAATAAAGCGATGCAAAAATAATTTTTTTATATAAAAGTTTTTATCGTATAAAAGCGCCAAAACATAAAAAAAAATATAAATGAGGTATCTCTGTAATCGTACTGACCCGAAGAATAAAACTGCTTTATCAATTTTACCAAACGTGGAACCGGTATAAATGCCCCCGTAACACCCCCTCCCCCCCCCCCCCCTCCTCCCTGAAAGAAATTCATGAATAGCTAGTTTTTGGTCATTTTGCCTCACAAAAATCGGAATAAAAAGCAATCAAAAAAATCACGTGCCTGAAAATGGTACCAATAAAAGCGTCAACTTGTCCTGCAAAAAACAAGACTTCACATGACTCTGTGGTCCAGAATATGGAACAATTATAGCTCTCAAAATGTGGAGATGCATAAACTATTTTTTGCAATAAAAAGCGTCTTTTAGTGTATGACAGCTGCCAATCATAAAAATCCGCTAAAAACCCCGCTATAAAAGTAAATCAAACCCCCCTTCATCACCCCCTTAGTTAGGGAAAAATGAAAAAAAATGTATTTATTTCCATTTTCCCGTTAGGGTTGGGGCTAGGGTTGGGGCTAGGGTTGGGGCTAGGGTTAGGGTTGGGGCTAAAGTTAGGGTTGGGGCTTGGGCTAAAGTTAGGGTTTGGAATACATTTACTGTTGGGATTAGGGTTGGGGTTAGGGGTGTGGTTAGGATTAGGGTTAGGGGTGTGGTTAGGTTTGGGATTGGAGTTAGGGTTGGAATTGGGGTTAGGGTTTCAGTTAGAATTGATGGGTTTCCACTGTTTAGGCACATCAGGGGTTCTCCAAACGCGACATGGCGTCCGATCTCAATTGCAGCCAATTCTGCGTTGAAAAAGTAAAACTGTGCTCCTTCCCTTCCGAGCTCTCCCATGCGCCCAAACAGGGGTTTACCTCAACATATTGGGGTATCGGCGTACTCAGGACAAATTGGACAACAACTTTTGGGGTCCAATTTCTCCTGTTACCCTTGGGAAAATATAAAACTGGGGGCTAAAATATAATTTGGGGAAAAAAAAATGATTTTTTATTTTCACGGCTCTGCGTGATAAACTGTAGTGAAACACTTGGGGGTTCAAAGTTCTCACAACACATCTAGAGAAGTTACTTAGGGGGTCTACCTTCCAAAATGGTGTCACTTGTGGGGGGTTTCCACTGTTTATGTTGATGGATACCATGCTTGGCATAGGTGGTTTTCCTTTATTGGATGCTGCCCTTCCCGTGGTTGTTCCCTCTCGGGGAAAGGTCTGGCTATTCACTGCTTGCGTCGAGAAACACGTGATGGTGTCTCCGCAGCTATCCTACATGCATTTGCATATTTCCCATAAGGGATGGGGGCAGTGTTCTGGATCACTGTGTTGAGAAACACGTGATGTTGTCTCCGCGGTGTTGGATGTTTTGGTCTCCCCGAGGCCAATCATCTGTTCCTTCACAGCCTTTTACTAGGCACTGCTCCTAATAGCCAGATTCCTACTCCACACTGATGAGGGGCAAACACCCCGAAACAGCTGTCTGTGGATGGATACCATGCTTGGCATAGGTGGTTTTCCTGTATTGGATGTTTTCCTTTATTGGATGCTGCCCTTCCCGTGGTTGTTCCCTCCCGGGGAAAGGTCTGGCTATTCACTGCTTGCGTCGAGAAACACGTGATGGTGTCTCCGCAGCTATCCTACATCCACTGTTTAGGCACATCAGGGGCTCTCCAAACGCGACATGGTGTCCTAACTCAATTCCAGTCAATTTTGCATTGAAAAGTCAAATGGCGCTCCTTGCCTTCCGAGCTCTGCCATGCGCCCAAACAGTGGTTTACCCCACATATGGGGTATCATCGTACTCAAGACAAATTGTACAACATCTTTTGGGGTCCAATTTCTCCTGTTACCGTAGGTAAAATAAAACAAATTGGAGCTGAATTAAATTTTTTGTGTTAAAAAAAAAAAAAAACTTTTAACCTTTATAACTCCCTAACAAAAAAAAAATTTTGGTTCCAAAATTGTGCTGATGTAAAGTAGACATGTGGGAAATGTTAGGGTACTGTCACACTCTGCAACTTTCCAACGATCACGACCAGCGATACGACCTGGCCGTGATCGTTGGAAAGTCGTTGTGTGGTCGCTGGAGAGCTGTCGCACAGACCGCTCTCCAGCGACCAACGATGCAGAGGTCCCGGGTAACCAGGGTAAACATCGGGTTACTAAGCGCAGGGCCGTGCTTAGTAACCCGATGTTTACTGTGGTTACCAGCGTAAAAGTAAAAAAAAAAAACGTACATACTCACATTCCGGTGTCCGTCAGGTCCCTTGCCGTCTGCTTCCCGCTCTGACTGAGTGCCGCCGTAAAGTGAAAGCAGATCACAGCGGTGACGTCACCGCTGTGCCCTGCTTTCCGGCTGGCACTTACACAGTGCAGAGAAGCACAGCGCCGGGGGACAGACAGCGGAATGTAAGTATGTAGTGTTTGTTTTTTTTAACTTTTACGCTGGTAACCAAGGTAAATATCGGGTTACTAAGCGCGGCCCTGCGCTTAGTAACCCGATGTTTACCCTGGTTACCAGTGAGGACATCGCTGGATCGGTGTCACACACACCAATCCAGCGATGTCTGCGGGAGATCCAGCGACGAAATAAGGTGCTGGCCTCCTAGCTCCGACCAGCGATATCACAGCAGGATCCTGATCGCTGCTGCGTGTCAAACACGATATCGCTATCCAGGACGCTGCAACGTCACGGATTGCTAGCGATATCGTTGTTAAGTTGTTCAGTGTGAAGGTACCTTTACTTATTAAGTATTTTGTGTGACATATCTCTGTGATTTAAGGGCATAAAAAGTCAAAATTGGAAAATTGCGAATTTTTGGCCAAATTTCCGTTTTTTTCACAAACGCAGGTAATATCAAAGAAATTTTACCATTATCATGAAGTGCAATATGTCACGAGTAAACAATGTCAGAATCATCAGGATCCGTTGAAGCGTTTCAGAGTTATAACCTCATAAAGACAGTGGTCAGAATTGTAAAAATTGGCCCGGTCATTGATGTGCAAACCGCCCTTGGGGTTAATGGGTTAATGTAAGCGTTTTTGCAGCGGAAAAATGCCAAAAAAAACCGCGAAAAATTCGGAACATGTGCACATAGCCTAAGTCACTCCTCCCAGCATCACAGAAAAAAAAACACAGAAAATGAACCACAAACCATTTAAAAACGTATGTGCAAATATACATTTAAATAAAACTACAAAGCAACACTTGAGTTGTTTAAGGGTAAATGTGTAAATGTTGTGGAGTTACCTAGTCAAAGCCCAGACCTTAATCCAATTGAAAATCTGTGGTCAGACTAGAAGATTCCTGTTCACCAGAGGAAACATCTAAGGCTAGGTTCACATTGCGTTAGTGGGTGATCGCTAACGGACAGCGTTGCACGGCGAAAATGTCGCAATTAATGCCGTGCAACGGGTCCGTTAGCGCACCCATTGACAGCAATGTAAATTTCGCCTGTAGCGCATCACTAGCGCGTGCCTTTTTCAGCTCGCGCTAGAGATGTGCCGTTCTTTTGTAGCGCGCCTCGGCCGCTGCTTGCAGCGTCCGCGGCGCGCCCGAGGTCCGTTCCCCGCTCTCGCAGATCGGGGATCTGCGAGAGCGGGGACGTTGGCGCGACCCCTAAATGCGGCCCCTACAAAAACATTGCGTTAGCGCAATCCGCAAGCGCTAGCGCTAAACGGATTGCCCTAACGCAATGTGAACCTAGCCTAACTTGATGGAGCTGGAGCAGTTTTGCCTTGAGGAATGAGCAAAAATCCCAGTAGCAAGATGTGGAAAGCTCATAGAGACTTATCCAAAGCGACTTGCAGCTGTAATTGATGCAAAAGGAGGCTCTACAAAGTACTGACTTTAGGGAGGTGAATAGTTATGCACCCTTAATGTTTCGGTTATTTTGTCTGAAAACCAAATGTTCAGAGTTGCAAAAACGGAGAACCAAGAGTCCATGCTGCCTCTAAACAATTGATTTTATTTAATATACATTAAAACAGCAAAGATAGCTGGGCAAATATACAAATTTAGTGAAAACCGCAGACTAAAAGGCTGGAAATACTGCCAGTGTACAGACTGACATAGAATCTGCAGAGGAAATTGGTCTAATGTAACATGATCAAAAAATACCTGTACCTGCATATCTAAAGGTGGTTTTTACATCAGTCATTAACATCTGAACGAGTAGTATTCATATAACATGTAGCTGTACAGCTGAGCAAAAACACCAATATGACACTGCTAAATTGCAGAATCAGTAGACATGGATGTATTACTTGTATGGCTGATTTTAAGTTATGAAAATAAACACACATTCCAATTTTGCTGATTTTCTTCCCATCGAGGTAGCAAAACACGAAAAATGCCAAGAGGGTAAATTCTTTTGCAAGCCACTGTAACTGAGCACTTGGTATAATTATTGGTTCCAATATAATATATTTTGTGCACATGTCAGAAAAAAATTGTATAATAAACATTCAATATTGAGTGTAAATGGCAATTACCATATACATCTATAAATACTACAAATGTCTATAATATTACTTGATGAAACATACGCTTTGTGGGTTAATTTTAAACACAAAGTTCCTTTATTTTATTCCTTTACAAATTTTATTTATTTTTTATTGCAGCTCCTAGACTCAATGGCACATCTAAGATGGAGAGACGCAGGGACACAGGAGGATACGAGAGCTCGTCCACCCTAATGAGCAGTGAGCTGGACTCCACTAGCTTCTTTGATTCTGACGAGGATGATTCTACGAGCAGGTATGTAGAAAGTCAGGACTGCATGGAATGTACCAGAAATATGAGGTCTGATAGAACAGCAGACTATAATGCTACTGTTTTTTCACATACATAGGATTGGAAGTGATCGAAAATGGTCTTTGCATTTGAATATGTTTGGTTATATTGATGATACTTCTACTGAGGAAGTGAAATCTGGAACCAGAGCAGACACAACAGTCCTGCAACCTGAGGATGTTGTGGGGCCAGGGCGACCCAGTCAATACTGTGTAGTTTCTGAAACAGGATGTTGCCCTCCCATCCACTGCATTCTCAGTTTTGAAAGTTATCCCGTCATTTGGATAAAAAATAATTTTGTGATCGCTGACGGTCTAACCACTGGGACCCCTGCCAATCCAAAAACTGGACTCTGAAGAGCCGTTGCCGAATGGAACAGGTGTCCATCATGAGCGTTACCAGTCCATTTATTCTAATGGGAGTGCCGTCTTCTGCGTTCCCATTAAGAATAAAAGGAGCGACTGTGCACATCATTGACATAATTCAGCTGAGGCGCCTAAAGAAGCATTCCTATCAAAGTTTTTATATATTGCAGTCATAATATTATTGTATGGCACTGTGTACTTACAATTGCTCATTTTGCCTTTTTACCAGTTAATTCTTCTTTTTTCCAATAGGTCTGTGACGTCACGTGATTAAAAACAAACTTGCTGAATCCTATGTAGGAACAGGAAGTTTTTTTTCCCTGCATGAGTCATTCCCCTCTTCAACTCATGACCCAGCTGCTCCTCTCCTCCCACCTGCTAGGGACTTTGCAGTGATTAGAACTTTAGTTCTAATGATAACTCATGCAGGGAATGGCGAGCTCCTGTTTCTACATAGAGTTTAGAAGGATTCAGCCAATCTGTTTTGATCAGGTGATGTCATAGACCTGATGGAAAAGAGAAGAATTAACTAGGTCGAAAGGCAAAATGAGCAAATCATAGTACACCATGCAATATGACTATTGCAATATATTAAGAGGATAAACACCAAAGGATGGGTGTACTTCTTTAAGAGCCTTGCTTCTCAGGATCGGTGGTGGGCTTTAGTGGCCAGATTTCTAGTGTCCAGGAGGTCATCTCCTATCACTTTTCTTCTTTGCTATAGTTGAAGCATTTCTCCAGTTATGCAGAAATATTTACAGGTACATCTTACAAAATTAGAATATCACCAAAAAGTTGCAGTAATTTATTTCAGTTCTTCAATACAAAAAATAAAACTCATATATTATATAGTCATTACAAACAGAGTGATCTATTTCAAGTGTTTATTTCTGTTAATGTTGATGATTATTGCTTACAGCCAATGAAAACCCAAGTCATTCTCAGTTAATTAGAATACTTTATAACACCAGCTTGAAAAATTATTTTAACCCCTTAATCCCATATGACGTACTATCCCGTCAAGGTGACCTGGGACTTAATTTCCAGTGACTGGATAGCACGTCATACTGTTTAATGCGACATCGCGACTTAAGTCGCTGTGATCGCATTAAATTTCCGGCGCCATCTTACCTGGAGGAAGATGGCGTCGGCATCTCAGGGCCTGGCTCTGCCCCCCAGGCCTCTCGATCGCTGTGATTGGCTGTTCTGAATAGCCAGTCACAGCGTTTCTCATTGTTTCAGCCAATCGGAGCTGCTGAAACAATGAGGTCCCATGCTAGGATCGAGTACCGATGTACTCGATCCTAGGGCTGGTGCCTGGCATCGCCAGGCACTGACAAAACCCCCCAGATTGGCGCGATCGCCGATCATATCGATTACGCCAATCGCAGTGCACAGCGGCCGTATTACCACGTTGTGCCCTGATGTACCCGGCTGTACCCTGCTGTAGCGGCCTGGATCGGTGCTGCAATCGCACCGATCGCAGGCCAGAGACTAGTGCAGGCCCTGCAGAAGCTGATAGGCGCGATCGATGCTATCGACGATCGCGCCAATCACAGGGGACAGCGGCGGTCACGTGACCGCTGTGTGCCCTGCTGGTGATCTGGCTGTGACCTGCCTTGATCGGAGTGATCCTAGGCAGTTGCCATGGTCACCAGGACCTGCAGGGATTGGTGGGATCGATGTTATCATTCAATACCACCAATGACAGCTCACAGCAGCGGTGTGACCGCTCTGTTACCTGTCTGTCACCTGCAGGTGACCTGTCTGACCGCTCTGCAGGGGTCCCCACTCTATCTGAGGACCCCTGCAGAGCGGTCACACAGCAGATTAACTCTTGCTGGGCCTTGTGGTGCTACAGAAGCCTGTAACACCACAATCCCTGCATTAGAGAAGAAAGAAAACCGGAGAAGAGAGACGACAAACGTAAGTGTTATCAGCCCCTACCCGATCTCTCTTCACCCCCCCCATCCCCCCTCCTCCCTCTTTTTTTACCTCCTCCGTCCCTCTTTGTGCCGCCTCCGTGCGCACGTTTAGCTGCCGCTGAGCGTCGATTGGTGACGCAGTTCAGCGATCAACTCGTGCTCGCTTTTTTTCATCAGCCCCCTTTGCCCAATTCCGTACACCCATCCCGCAGCCGCCAAACTTTGATAAGTGACGCAGTTCACTTATCAGAGCTTGTGCCTGCCGTTTTCCTTTTTTTTTTTTTTTTTTTTACCACACCTGTGCGCACACCCAGCTGCCGCCGAACTTTGATAAGTGACGCGGTTCACTTATCAAAGCTCTCGTGCCTGCCTTTTTTATTTTTTCACATCTCCGTGCGCTCACCCAGCCACCACGTCTAACCCGTGCCTTCCTTTTCTTTTCTATTTTTTTTCACATCTCCGTGCACTCACCCAGCCGCCACGTCAAACCCGTGCCTTCCTTTTCTTTTCTATTTTTTTTCACATCTCCGTGCGCTCACCCAGACGCCACGTCTAACCCGTGCCTTCCTTTTCATTTTCTTTGTTTTTCACATCTCCGTTCGCACACCCAGCAGCGGCCGAACTTTGATAAGTGACGCGGTTTACTTATCAGAGCTAGGGCCTGCTGTTTTAGACTTTTCTTTCACAGGTATTTTTTTTCCCTATTTGCTTTTTTTCCTTTAGCTTTTTTTTTTCAGAGTAGTTTGCACCAAGCACTAGCAGTAGTTTGCACACTTACACATAGTTACCAATAAAGTACACCCAAGCACCATACTTACAAAAAAAAATGTCCCGCTCGTCTCATTCGTCCCAACAGCGCTATTCAGCGGAGGAGGCATATTCTTTCCTTGCCTCCGACACTGATAGCAAGGGAGAGGATCCCACTTTTCTTTATTTTTCCGATTCTTCCTCATACTCTTCCCACTCCTCATCTTCCTCCTCCGGCCCTGTGGAGCTGCCACGCAGACGCCGCAGGACAGAAGATGAGGCAGCGCCCATCATTGATGAAGATGATTAAGCGCCCACCATTGCCGATGACGAACCAGCGCACCCCACTGCGGACCCCATATGGACCTCGCCACCCGAAAATTACGAGCCACTGATTCCTGATTTTGTGGCAGAATCAGGAATCAAGTTTGACACCACCGGCCTCACAGAACTAGATTTTTTTCAAAGTCTTTTTCTCTGATACTTTCGTTAACCTCATGGTGGAGCACATCAGGGGCTCTGCAAACGGAACATGACGCCCGCAGACGTTGCATCAAAGTCTGCATTCCAAAACGTCAGTACTTCCCTGTTGAGCTCCAACGTGTGCCCAAACAGTTTTTTCCCACATATGAGGTACCAGCGTACTCAGGACAAATTGGACAACAACTTTTGCGGTCCAATTTCTCCTGTTACCCTTGGGAAATTAAAAAATCATTTTTTGCCCACAAAAATGATCTTTTAGTCCCCAATTTTTTATTTTCACACCCGGGCGTTATAAATTTCTGTGAAGCACTTGGGGGTTCAAAGTTCTCACCACACATCTAGACAGTTCCTTAGAGGGGTCTAGTTTCCAAATTGGGGTCACTTGTGGGGGTTTCCATTGTTTAGGCACATCAGGAGCTCGTCAATCGGAACATGACGGCCGCAGACGTTCCATCAAAGTCTGCATTCCAAAACGTCAGTACTTCCCTGTTGAGCTCCAACGTGTGCCCAAACAGTTTTTTCCCACATATGGGGTACCAGCGTACTCAGGACAAATTGGACAACAACTTTTGCGGTCCAATTTCTCCTGTTACCCTTGGGAAATTAAAAAATTGGGGACTAAAAGATCATTTTTGTGGGCAAAAAATAGGATTTTATATTTTCACACCCGGGCATTATAAATTTCTGTGAAGCACTTGGGGGATTAAAGTGCTCATCACACATCTAGATAAGTTCCTTAGGGGGTCTAGTTTCCAAAATGGGGTCACTTGTGGGGGGTTTCCACTGTTTAGGCACATCAGGGGCTCACCAAACGCGACATGGCGTCCGATCTCAATTCCAGCTAATTTTAGCTTGAAAAAGTCAAATGGCATTCCTTCCCTTCTGAGCCTTGCCATCTGCCCAAACAGTGGTTCCCCCCCCACATATGGGGTATCGGCGTACTCAGGACAAATTGAACAACAACTTTTGCAGTCCAATTTCTCCTGTTACCTTTGGGAAAATAAAAAAAATTGTTGCTAAATGATCGTTTTCAAGACTAAAAAGTTAAATTTTCATTTTTTCCTTCAACATTGCTTTAGCTCTCATGAACCACCTGAAGGGTTAATAAACTTCTTGAATGTGGTTTTGATCAGCTTGAGGGGTGCAGTTTTTAGAATGGTGTCACTTTTGGGTATTTTTAGCTATATAGACCCCTAAATGTGACTTCAAATGTGATGTGATCCCTAAAAAAAAAAATGGTTTTGTAAATTTTGTTGTAAAAATGAGAAATTTCTGGTCAACTTTTAACCCTTATAACTCCCTAACAAAAAAAATTTTGTTTCCAAAATTGTTCTGATGTAAAGTAGACTTGTGGGAAATGTTACTTAAGTATTTTGGGTGACATATCTCTGTGATTTAAGGGCACAAAAATTCAAAGTTGGAAAATTGCGAAATTTTCAAAATTTTCGCTAAATTTCCATTTTTTTCACAAATAAACGCAGGTAATATCAAAGAAATTTTACCGCTATCATGAAGTAGAATGTCACGAGAAAACAATCTCAAAATCGCCAAGATCCGTTGAAGTGTTCCAGAGTTATAACCTCATAAAGGGACAGTGGTCAGAATTGGAAAAAGTGGCCCGGTCATTAACGTGCAAACCACCCTCGGGGCTTAAGGGGTAAAAATCCAAAATGTTGGCCTACTGAAAATCTATATTAAGTAAATGCACTCAATATTTGGCCGGGGCTCCTTTGGCATCAATTACTGCATCAATGCAGCGTGGCATGGAGGTCAGGCGAGTTTTCTGGCCAATCAAGCACAGTGATACTGTTGTTTTTAAATGATGTATTGGTACTTTTGGCAGTGTGGATAGGGGCCAAGTCCTGCTCGAGAATAAATTGTCCATCTCCAAAAAGCTTGTTGACAGAGGGAAGCATGAAGTGCTCTAAAATTTGGTAGACCGCTGCGCTGACTTAGGTCTTGATAAAACACAGTGGACCTACACCAGCAGATGACATGGCTCCCAAGCCATCACTGATTGTGGAAACTTCACACCATAACTCAAGCAGCTTGGATTGTGTGCCTCTCCACTCTTCCTCCAGATTCTGGGACCTTGATTTCCAAGGTCTAGTGTGAAGTTTCCACAATTGGTGATGGTTTGGGGAGCCATGTCATTTGCTGGTATAGGTACACTATGTTTAATCAAGATCAAAGTCAGCTCCGCTGTCTACCAGGAAGTTTTAGAGCACTTCATGCTTCCCTCTTTTTGGAAATGCAAACTTCATTCTCCAGCAGGACTTGGCACCTGTCCACACTGCCAAAAGTACCAATACCTGGTTTACAAACAGTATCACTGTGCTTGATTGGCCAGCAAACTCCCCTGACCTTAACCCCATAGAGAATCTATGGGGTATTGTCAAGAGAAAGATGAGACACCAGACCCAACAATGCAGATGAGCTGAAGGCTGTTATCAAAGCAACCTGCGCTTCCGTAACACCTCAGCAGTGCCACAGGTTAATCACCTCCATGCCGCGCCGCATTGATGCAGTAATTGATGCTTTAATTGATGCAAAAGGAGCCCTGACCAAGTATTGAGTGCATTTACTGAACATAGGCCAACATATCAGATTTTACAATCCTTTTTCAACCTGGTGTTCTGAAGTATTCTAATTTACTGAGATAATGACTTTTGGGTTTTCATTGGCTGTAAGCCATAATCATCAATATTTATCAATGTATTTTTGCGGGCCGCATTGCCGTAATTTTCACGATCTGCCGCAAAAGCAGGCCGAAAAAATCTTGTGGATCACCGTTTTTCTGGTTTAGAATAGTAAAGACAAAGTAGGGGAAAAAAAACCCGCGAATACGTTCTTGACGGTGCACCGCAAAATAAGCTTCCGTTGTTTTGCGGTCCCATTGATTTTCAATGGGGGCCGTGTCCGTAAGCCTTAAAAAATATCGAGCAGGCTCGATATGTTTTTCAGGGATGTAAATACGGCCCCCACGGCCGTACGGCATGCGGCACTCTGACAAATCTATGCGGACCGTTTTTGCGGCCCCATAATGTATTGGGGCCACAAAAACGGGCCACAAAATCACGGCAAATGTAAAAGAAGCCTTAATACAAAAATGAAAAATTACCTTTTAAGGAGTTAAAATTTGACTATTATGGCCATAAAGTCTGTTTTTAAGAAAACATGCGTTTCTTACAAGAGTCAGGTTTAAAATTCTACATGTATTGGTCACATTTACCAACCTTTTAGATTGTAAAATTTGGAACGTATGAGGCCACTATAAAACATAGAAAACCAACCACTTCAGGGTTTGCGTAAATCCTGCCCCTTTCACGGTTCAGTTTGCGTATTGTCCCTGCAAATTTGAGACTGTTGGCAGGTATGGTATTTGATCTATCACAAATTGTTCAATATAGGAGTGTTGCTAGCAGTAGGGGCAGCACTGTACTCCCCTTACTGGCACTTCTAGGAGGAATTTTATTATGTACCTCTATGGCTTTGTGAAGGGAAGCTGTTAAATTGGTTCTTCTGAACAGAAAGATAAGCTCTCTGTACCCTATCCATATCAAATCAGTAATCATATTATGTATCAGATCTTTGTAGATTAAATAAAAAACTATTTGCAACCCAATCAACCTCTTTGCAATTCAAATGCCATACCTATCCTGCCCTAACCTCTAGAGCTGTTACTGTATTGCTAACATTACCCTTGGCAGAAAAAAAGTTCAAATCCACTTCAGTCTGAAGTACCAATGAGCTGAAAATCCCCTATTCTTTTGATGACTGTGTGTGTTTTTGTTCCAAGTTTAAAAAATAATATATTACTTTTTGGTTTTGCCTTTTTGTAGCACTTACAATACAAAGGTATGTTTTCTAGATCACCATCAGTTCGTGTGTCAGTCTGACCCAGTGCTAGCTCATGGGTATGGGTTTATTGGGTCAAACGGTCATCAAACTGGAAATGTACCTGACCAATCCATCCCCCAGATATGTGATAGCTGCTTATCCTTTTCCTTCTGTAGAAATTGCCTATTTGTTTGACCTATCTGAATTGATACACAGTGGATATAAAGTCTACACACCCCTGTTAAAATGCCAGGTATAGGGGCAAGGAGGGGTGGTGTTTCACTAAAAAGCAAAAAAAAAAATGCCAAGACGAATAATATAAGAACTTTTTCCACCTTTTAACATCACCTATAATCTGTGCGGTACAGTTGGAATATAAACTTAAATGTGGTTGCTTAAATTTGCACACCCATAAACAAACAAATAATTTGTTGAAGTACCCTTTTGAATTTGACAGCATTCAGTATTTCTGGGTGGGAGTCTATCCGCAGGTAACATTTAGAACTGACCATTTTTCCCCACTTCTTCTGCCTGGGGCAGGCGCAGTCTTCATTGTCCGTCATAGGTCAGATGCAGGGTGCCTGACTGCGCCTGTGCGGGCAGTGTGGCAACCCTGTTGCTGAATCCCCGCCCCGCACTGTGTTATTCATTATGCACAGTGCAGGGCTGGGGTTCCTGGGCATGCACACTGCGCTGTTCAGACGCTCCCCCAGCTCAGACGCTCCCCCAGCTCCCCCGCCTTCCAGCGTTATTTGCGGCTGCTTCATTCCAAACGCTGGCAAGGAAACCTGTATATTACGGCAACGCTGGAAGGTGGGGGACCGGGGGAGCGTCTGAACAGCGTAGTGCGCATGCCCAGGAACCCCAGCCCCGCACTGTGCATAATGAATAACACAGTGCGGGGCGGGGATTCAGCAACAGAGTGGCCACACTGCCCGCACAGGCGCAGTCAGGCACCTTGCATCTGACCTATGACAGACAATGAAGACTGCGCCTGCCCCAGGCAGGCACGCACAGCGCAGGCGCCGGATTTAAGAAGAAACAGCGCGCAGGGGGCGGCGACCACATCCCCAGAAGAGAAGAGTGACGGCCGTTGGGAGATTCACCGAGGAAGCTTCGGACCGCCTCCAGGTCTAAGGACAGGTTTTTTTGTACAAATTTTAAAACGCTTTATTGAGGGAATAACTGAATCAAAAACTAAAAGCCACCTTGTTAGACTGCAGCATTACTGCTGCACAAGGTGGCTCTTTTAGTTTATAACGGCTGGAGGGGGGTGACAGTGGCCCTTTAAGGTTTCCTCCTCCATGCCTGACTGTGGTTATGGTGTTCTTTGGGTGATTCGTAGTATTTCTTTGCGCCAAGCATACCTTTTGAAATGTTCTCCAGGGGCAAACTTTGGTGGCCTCAGCACAAATTATATTTTCATATATAAATTTAGCAGACATGATGTAGGTTTTGGCTTTTTTTTTTGTAAGAATAGGCTTCCATTTTGCCACTCTACCCCACCAGCCAGACGTATGAAGAATACGTTGGTTTGTTTTCACACTCAGTACTTTTCAGAAATTCCCACAGCTCCTTTAATGTTGCTGTAGGCCTTTTGGTAAATTTCTTGTGTTTTTCATCGATTTTATGAGGGACCTCCAGTTCTAGGTAATCTAACTTTTGTGCCAAATTTAAGCCGCTTCTTAAAGGGGTTGTCCGGTTTTAATTTAAGTCTGTATGACTGCAGACTTATGAATCCCCCACTTTCCCCTAGTACACGCACTCTGCGCTGCAAGGATTCATCAGTGTCTGATCCAGGAATGGTGATGATATATGCGATATTGATACACTCGGACAGAGTCCGTCTAGTGGGTGCCGCCTTGCTCCATACAAGTGTATTGCGATATGCCAGACCTCGCTGCATACACTTGTATGAAGCGAGGCCGCAGCCACTAGACTACTTCTGCCTGGGAGTATTCATGTATCCATATCGCATACATCTCTGTCTTCCCGGCTTAGAAACCGGAAAATCCTTGCTGTGCATAGTGCGTGCGCTGTGGGATGGGGGGGTTCAAAACCCATTCACAGTGACTGCAGACTTATTGTTTTAGACCGGACAACAGTTTTCAGTGTACCATGGTCAATCGTATGAAAGATTTTTATGTAACCTTCTTACTGACTGGTAACTTTCAACAATGAGACCCCTTTGCTGTGTTGTAAGCTGTTCAGACCATGGATTTTGCTGTAGAATGTCCTAAAAATCCCACTAGAACAGCTAAACTTTATATGGGGTTAATCAGAATTACTATAAATGGAGCGCTGTACTGATTACTGTTTAACATGAATTTAAATACCATTGGTTAATTACGGACGCAACCACATCCCCAGTTATAAGAGGGTGTTCACACTTATGCAACCACTGTATTTTAGTGCAATTTTATTTTCTTTCTCCAAATGTGTATCAATTAATTTGTACAGATTATGGGTGACAGAGGTGGAAAAAGGACTAAAACAATTGTTCTTGTAGGTTTTTATTTTTACGTGGCAAAAACCTGCCTTTTAACAGGGGTGTGTAGACTTTTTATGTCCACCATATTAACGGGTAGCTTGGTTATATAGTTATACAAACTGTTATATACTGTATGTTCCAGATGCTTTTAATATTTTGTTGTCCTCATTGCAGGTTCAGCAATTCCACAGAGCAGAGCAGCGCATCTCGTCTAATGAGGAGACATAAGAGACGCCGAAGAAAACCAAAAGCCCCTCGCGTTGAGCGGGTAAGGCGAGAATGTGCCATGGTTTCGTGCCATAATCTGACCAATATACCTCTTGTGCAGTGTTTGAATGTACTGTTCTGATAACCCATTTGCACATTGTGACAGTCTAAGTGCTTCCTTCACATAGGGTCATACCATCAGTTGTGTCTGCATGTTTGCTTGACATCTCCTGAATTTTGGAATATTTGACTGATGTGGGCCTTTGTGCCAAGACCCATCTATAACCAAAATATAGGTGCAGAAGAGCTCTGCTGACGGTTGTGATCGGATCAGTCTGATTTGCCCTGTGAGGCAAACGTAGCACTTAATGGGCTTATAGATAGTCTATAAACCCTGTATTTCCCTGGACCAGCTAAAGTAAACCAATTGGTGGTACAGTGCTCAGCGTTCGCTGTGAAGTCACTGGTTCCAGCTTTGGTATGTCCTCCGCCATGCTTCACCCAGTGATTGGTTTCTTTGATAAGGGCACTGCAGTGACACCCGGGGCCCCATACCATGGAGCATTGAGTTGCATTATTTTTAAGGTTGAGTGGGGATGTCATAAAACCCTTTAGAAAATGTCTGTGGCTTTCCCTAAAATGCAATACCAATTACATTGCTCCCCTTTTATTTTTCAGTCCTCTTCATTCAGCAGCATAACAGACTCCACCATGTCTCTGAATATAATCACCGTCACCCTAAACATGGGTGAGTACGTCCAAGCCAACCATCATGAAAGCGTGTCTCACTTTTCCTCTAAGATCTGTTCTAATCACATTCAACTGTGTTTTCATTTGTTGCATTAGAAAAATACAACTTTCTGGGCATCAGCATTGTTGGACAGAGTAACGAGCGCGGGGACGGGGGAATATACATTGGGTCCATCATGAAAGGAGGAGCAGTGGCTGCTGACGGCAGAATTGAGCCAGGCGATATGTTACTGCAGGTGCTTACCTAGATCTGGGAAAGGTTTTGTAGGGGCACCGATGTTGCAGATACGGGCACATGATGCAGTTTGCCCATAATGTTTCACATGTTTGTTAAATATTACGTTTTGCAGGTCAATGACATAAATTTTGAGAACATGAGCAACGATGATGCCGTGAGAGTCCTTAGGGAAATTGTGCACAAGCCAGGGTAAGCCCGTTTTCTCAAGCACTTTAGTCCTTCGTCACAGTATGACGGTCTTGTTACCTGTGCTTTATGTTAAATACACCTCTGTAGTGTAAGGGGGCTTATCTGCACAAAATCTTATGTCACTTGGCATTTCTTCAGGTATTTATGACCCTTTAACCACAGTGTTAACCAGGTAAGGGAGTTTAATTAAGGAGTAACAGGCGTTTTAATTGTTGTTCCAAAAATCAGAAGTACACATCAAGCAACTTTGTAATATGTTAGAGAAATCTGATTCTTTATCATCCTCCGACTGATTTTTCACCTTGAATTCACGGGTAAAATCTTTATTCAGTAAAGACAGATGTTGAAAGTACTGAGAGAGAGGACAGTTGGTGCTTGTAAAATTCTATAGAGGGGGGAAGCAGCAGCTAGAGGCGGACACAATCTCCATGGAACTTTGAGTACCAACTGTCATCTACCTCAATAAAAAATTTGTCTTCACTCAAAACAGGTTTTACCTGTGAATTGTGAATATTAAGAATGAATGATCAGTTCGTAGAAAGCTGATTTTTCTGATAAGATACATTACAAAGGTTCTGATTTTCAAATGTACTATTGTTTTCTGAGAAAAAAAAAAAGAAACTAAAACGATGGTTACTTCTAAAGTAAAAGCCTATCACTCCATGGTTCGACAGTTGAAGTTTGCAGCATATCCTCCCCCATGGGCATCCGGACATTTTTTTTTTTTGTTTTTTTGTGGGGGGTATGATATGAGTTACTAGACACATGCCAGAGTGATGGCTTTGCCTATTTGTATGCTTATTTTAATATGTCTTTGGGCATTCAGAAGTATGGCAATAAATACATCATTCTGGTGTAACTGCATCAATCTCCATTTTTGCTCAAAGGGTATAAAATCGACTTCTTGTTGACAGGGCCTGAAAAAGCCTTAAAGGGGTTGTCCACTACTCGTGGCAACCGCTTCCCGATCGACCTGCTCCCCATGTAAAATAATAGTTTGTCCTCTCCTCTGATTTTTCCCTGGTTTCGTGTGACGTTATGTCACATGAGCCCCGCAGCCAATAAGTGGCCGCTAATGAGCCACGTCACTCCCACCTTCTTTGGATGAAACTGACGTCCAGAAAAAGAGAGCTGATGCTACTGTCTGACTTCCTCTGGATCTCGGTTACGACTGAAGGAAGCCACAGTGAAGTGTTTCATTAACAGACTCTGGCTGCAGGGCTCATGTGACATAACGTCATGGCAGACCCAGCACCGATGTCATTGGAATGGCACCGCGAGTGAGTACAGGCTATTTTACAGAATAATATTGGGAAAGGGTTATCTAAGTAATGGACGACCCTTTCATGACTGGTTCGTTGTTTTTTGTTTAGTTTTACATTCAAGTGACAATATGGGTCTTTCATTAATGTGGGACAAATTGTAATACTTTTAGGGCTGTTTTGTTGTCCATATAAACTACTATGTAATTAATAATTTTTCTTTGCAATGCAAATATAGAAAAAAATATTTATTTTTTTCATTTTATACTGTTACTGTTGAAGGTTCCCCACCAAATGTCCCGTTAAATGAATTTTCTAGGTCATTACGGTCACGTGGATACCTAATGTTTTTTTTTTTTGTTATTTATGTTATAAAATGTTTTTGGTTTTTTTTGTGCTTTATTTTTGTTTTTCCTCATATGTTTCATGCATGTGTTTTATTTTTTACACAGTTTGTCTCCAAAGAGATCATAAATAATCTCTGGGGAACATTTTTTGTATTTTATTCATAAGGGCTCCAGTTACAGGGAAAGCAGCCCCCTGCTGTGCCGGGCTTCACTGGCAGAACTGATCTGGGTCTACTAGGACCCAGCAGATCTGCTATGCTTTGGTGACACTTGGCGATCGTGTGCTCACTAGATTCTGCCGAAGCATCACAAATGTTGAATCCTCTGTTCCCTGCATGTTACTTGCTGAGTGCTGTGTAGCCAGCAAAAGAGAAACCGCTTCTCTTCTTCTCAGAGTCCCTGGTAGAGATGATGGATCTTATGCAAATTAAATGAAATTAGCAGGTGCTGGCAAATTTGAACAATTTGATTTGCAGGAATCCGATGTATAAGAAAGACATAGCTGAACTAGAGCGGGTGCAGAGAAGAGCGACCAAGGTTATTAGAGGACTGGGGGGTCTGCAATACCAAGATAGGTTATTACACTTGGGGCTATTTAGTTTGGAAAAACGAAGGCTAAGGGGTGAGCTTATGTTAATGTATAAATATATGAGGGGGCCGTACAAAGACCTTTCTGATGATCTTTTTAATCATAGACCGGTGACAGGGACAAGGGGGCATCCTCTACGTGTGGAGGAAAGCAGGTTTAACCCCTTCCCGACCTGTGACACAGCGTATGCGTCAAAGTCGATGCCAATCCGACCTGTGACGCATATGCTGTGTCACAGAATGATCGCGTCCCTGCAGATCGGGTGAAAGGGTTAACTCCAATTTCTCCCCACATGCAGGGACAGAGGAAGTGGTACTTCAGCCCAGGGGGGGGTGGCTTCGCGCGCGCCCCCCCCCCGTGGCTACGATCGCTCTGATTGGCTGTTGAAAATGAAACAGCCAATCAGGGCAATCTGTAATATTTCACCTATGAAAATTGGTGAAATATTACAATCCAGCCATGGCCGATGCTGCAATAGCATCTGCCATGGCTGGAGACCCCAACCTGGCCCCCCCCCACTGACTGACAGCGGCGATCTGCAGCCGCCATCAGTGTTCCCTACCCCTCCGTCCTGTCCTAAGCACCTTCCTCTCCCCTCCTCCATCCTCCCCTCCACCCCCCCCATCCTCCCCTCCACCCCCCCCCCTTCCCGCTGTCCGATCGCACCCCCCCATACTTACCTAGTCCCGGTGTCCGCGATCTTCTCGCATGGGCGCCGCCATCTTGGAAAATGGCGGGCGCGTGCGCAGTGCGCCCGCTGAATCGGCTGGCAGATTCGTTCCCTGTACATTTTGATCGCTGTGATAGAACCTCACAGCGACCAAAATAAAAAAAATAGTAAATAAACCCCCCCCTTTATCACCCCCATAGGTAGCGACAATAATAAAATACAGAAAATATATTTATTTTTGTTTTTCGGTTAGGGTTAGGGTTGCACTTAGGGTTAGGGTTGCACTTAGGGTTAGGGTTGCACTTAGGGTTAGGGTTGCACTTAGGGTTAGGGTTGCACTTAGGGTTAGGGTTGCACTTAGGGCTAGGGTTGCACTTAGGGCTAGGGTTGCACTTAGGGTTAGGGTTGCACTTAGGGTTAGGGTTGCACTTAGGGTTAGGGTTGCACTTAGGGTTAGGGTTGCACTTAGGGCTAGGGTTGCACTTAGGGCTAGGGTTGCACTTAGGGCTAGGCTTGCACATGGTGCAGATTTGGCTGCTGATCCGCAGTGGATTGGTCGCTGCGGATTCGTAGCAGTTTTCCATCACGTTTACAATACCACGTAAACCTATGGAAAACCAAATCCGCTGTGCCCATGGTGCGGAAAATACAGCACGGAAATGCTGCGTTGTATTTTCCGCAGCGTTTTACACCTGCTCCATAATAGGAATCCGCAGGTGAAATCCACACAAAACACTGGAAATCCGCGGTAAATCCGCAGGTAAAGCGCAGTGCGTTTTACCTGCAGATTTTTCAAAAACGGTGCGGAAAAATCCGCACACAAATCCGCAACATGGGCACATAGGGTTAGGGTTGGAATTAGGGTTAAGACTAGGGTTAGGGGTGTGTTGGGGTTAGGGTTGGGATTAGGGTTAGGGGTGTGTTGGGGTTAGTGTTGAAGTTAGAATTGAGGGGTTTCCACTGTTTAGGCACATCAGGGGGTCTCCAAACGCGACATGGCGCCACCATTGATTCCAGCCAATCTTGCATTGAAAAAGTCAAATGGTGCTCTCTCCCTTCCGAGCCCCGACGTGTGCCCAAACAGTGGTTTACCCCCACATATGGGGTACCAGCATACTCAGGAGAAACTGGACAACAAATTTTGGGGTCCAATTTCTCCTGTTCCCCTTGGGAAAATTAAAAATTGCGGGCTAAAAAATTATTTTTGAGGAAAGAAAAATGATTTTTTATTTTCATGGCTCTGCGTTATAAACTTCTGTGAAGCACTTGGGGGTTCAAAGTGCTCACCACACATCTAGATAAGTTCCTTTGGGGGTCTAGTTTCCAAAATGGGGTCACTTGTGGGGGGTTTCTACTGTTTAGGCACATCAGGGGCTCTGCAAACGCAACGTGACGCCCGCAGAGCATTCCATCAAAGTCTGCATTTCAAAACGTCACTACTTCACTTCCGAGCCCCGGCATGTACCCAAACAGTGGATTACCCCCACATATGGGGTATCGGCGTACTCAGGAGAAACTGGAAACAACTTTTGGGGTCAAATTTCTCCTGTTACCCTTGGGAAAATAAAAAATTCTGGGCTTTATTTATTATTTCCTTAATAAAGAGGATGAAAGTGAGGAAACGTTATTACCCCTTTAAATAAAGAGCTCTTGAGAAATTCAGGATTGGAGGTGCCCTTTTAAAGACTTGGAGACCACTTTTAAAAACACTTTTAGTTTGATACACTGAATTTTTCCTAGTATAATAAGTATCCTTACATTTTTCTCTTGCAGGCCCATTACTCTTACTGTCGCTAAGTGTTGGGATCCCTCTCCTCGCGGTTGCTTTACATTGCCAAGAAGTAAGTTCCAGCCAATCCATATCTCTCTTGTAATGGGTTCAAAATTCTGTTCTGAGTGATCCTTCTGTGCATCTTTAATGACCCCCTTTAAGGCACTACACTCTGACTTCTTGCAGCCACCATAGAGGTAGATTACTGCATAATGTCTTACCATTGTCCATTGTGTGGAGTGCATCTAAAGTACCAATCAGATGATAGATAGATAGATAGATAGATATATAGATATAGTTATAATATATGTATGTATATGTGTATATATGTATAAAATATGTATATATTATGATGTGTGTTGTTGTTATTATTATTATTATTATTATTATTTATTTATTTTTAATTCCTAAAAAATACAGTTTTTGTGTTAACAAGTTATTTGGGGAAATAATTTACATACAATGCAAATTGCAGACTTTCTGCTGAAAGTAGCAGCCAGACTAGTATTTCTCAGGATGCCTGGCGGTGCTGTGTCACTCCCCAGCACTGTATGCGATCTCTCTCTCATAAATGGCATTTTCTTGCAAGTTATTGCAAGATCTTGCTTAATAGGGCAGAGATATCATTTTCTGGATAGGGGAATGAAGGAAAATCTCAATGCTACTGTTAGCATAGCTTTACTTTATTAATGTTGGTGCCAGTGACTCTCAGCTGCGCTTTACTCTCCATGCCTACCATTTTTCTAAACACTGCTCTATGCTGTGATCCCATTGAGAGCTCACCTTAGAATATTACTTGAAGCGGAGCATTAATTACACCTGCATTAATAAACTGTACCCCGCCACGGTAGCACAATGATTCTCTTTCATTCCCCCATTTTTTTTTTCTATTTTTTTTTTTTTAATCTAAACTGCATAATCTTGCTTGTTATCACAAGATCACTGTTTAGAACATATAGAGCAGTATTTAAAAGAATGAAAGAACCAGACCACATATAGATTGGAGTGCTGCGCACAGCAAAAGGAGCCATAAAAAGCCATACCAACCACAAGATGGTGACGGTCTTTTGAAGAAAACAGGTGATCTTATAGGAACATTTTTTTGGATTCTGAATTCCTAACTAGTCTCTATCGTAAACAAATAAGCACTTCTAGATAAACTAGTTACGGTAATTATTTTAGACGGTTTCATTTGGTGATAGCTCCTCTTTGTACTGAGCCACCATGCCTGCTTCTCGTGGTGGCTGCGTGTATCCAGCATGTAGTCTCTACACAGGGTATTTGGAGATCCAATCATAGGGGTAGGGGACGTCACCTGTGATCCTGTAGTACAGTAGTACATGTGCTACTTCGGTGGTTACTACAGGAGTTCTCCAATTTATTAACCCCAACAATTTTTTTTTCTTTAAATCTTTCTTTCCTTCTTTTGCTTTCTGTCACTTCTTCCCCATGAATTGGTAATGTCACAGTGCCTGGATATGCTGACCGTTTTGCTGCATGCCGAGGAAGTTAGGGCTTGCGGACCTGAACAATGCAGTGTTTACACGCTTCAGGACTTATGTATATAAACTTCTTTGCTCCTTATTTGCTAGCTAAAATAACGTTGCATTGGAAATCCATTTTATTCTCAGTAAATGAGAACACTATATATAAATCTCTCTCTCGTGTGTGTGTGTGTGTGTGTGTGTATAGATATAATTTATTTTTTTTCATTCACAATTTGTGGGGAAAAAGTAACAATTTCACATGCCATAATATTAGGATTGATTTTCCATGATGTATGTGACCCTTGAACAGGGGTTGTCCTATTTCAGGTAACGTTTATCCGCTTCAGTTCTCAATGTCGGGCATTGGCTGGGGCGCTGATGCAAGTCGACAGCATGGCAGCCAGTTAGCTCAGTGGCTCTGATCCAGCCTTCGGTCTACACTGGCAAGTGTGCTGAGGTGTGAGTGGCTGTGGTTCTGTTATCGGTGCTGCAGCCTGTGCTAGACAGTGGGGGTATTAGCGGAGACTCCTCGCTGGACCCAAGGAAGTATAGTATAGCACAATTAAGTGTTTTTATTTTTTATTGTTGTTTTTTTTTTAACACCAAAGACAAGTGTTAACAGAAAGGGGACAACTGCTTTAATTTTGTTTTGTATATAGTCCTCTTCATTGCTCCCTTTATAATCTTTAGTCCTCTTTTTAACCTCAATTATTACGCCATGTTTCCACATTAGGTGAACCAATTAGGCCTATTGACCCAGCAGCTTGGGTTTCTCATACAGCAGCAATGACCGGTACCTACCCAGCCTATGGAATGAGTCCATCTATGAGCACAATAACTTCAACCAGCTCCTCCATTACCAGCTCTATACCTGAAACTGAGCGTAAGTGTAATACGTTTATTACTTCTAGTCCAAAGACACTGATATCAGTTCTTACTTTTTGGCTCTGTTCACATTACCTCTATGGGATGGATTCCAGAGTGCAATGTCAGACCTGTGAACGATTGACCCCCATCGATTTATAATGGAGTCTGCCAGGTTCCACTTTGCATGCCACATATAAGATAAAAAGAAAAAGTTATGGCCATCAAATCGCTCATTTTTATCTAGAGACAAAACAAACTTTTGCCAAAGAAATGTGAAGTAGCCATTGCATCTCAATCATCTGTTTGTATTCTCTAAGGCTTTGATGACTTTCAGCTGTCCATACATAGCGACATGGTGACAATTGTGAAAGCAATGAGCTCACCAGAATCTGGTTTGGAGGTGCGGGATAGGATGTGGCTAAAAATTACCATCCCCAATGCTTTCATCGGTGAGTAAGGAGTATCTACAATAATGGTGACTATTTATCATGTAGTAAGTGTTTTCTTTGTCCATCATCCCATGCTGATCTTGGTCAGTTTTTCATATATTTAATTAACCACAGTGAGATATAATGAATTACCATTGTTTGTTTCCCTAATTCCATTGCTGACCTTTCTGCTTTCAGGCTCTGACGTAGTAGACTGGTTGTATAATCATGTAGAGGGCTTCACAGATCGCCGGGAAGCAAGGAAATATGCAAGCAATCTTCTGAAAGCTGGATATATCCGCCATACAGTCAATAAAATTACTTTCTCTGAGCAGTGTTACTACATTTTTGGAGATCTTTGTGGCAGTATGTACCAATCCATTATCCCACCAAAGCTCATGTGTATTGCATTACATATGTATATTCTTCATAATTCTCTTCTAACAGGGTGTGTTCTTTTGTACATTGGTACTTAAAAAGGCATTTTATATTTAGGTGATAAATATGGGGTCTGGAGGGGCCACTCTTCCCATTTGTTCTCACCGCACCTCCACTGTATGGAAGATTTTGATGGAGATGTGGTCAATCTTGTACATTATCTTTTGAAAACTGATAGCTACGTTCTATACTGCGCTACCTTAATCAATCTTAGACAATGAAAAGAGAAGTAAAGTGTAAGCTCAACCACCACTCCATATAAATAAGAGATTTATTTTTTTCATCACTCTGGTGGATAGCTTTTAAGTAGTGCTGAGTGAGTGTGCTCGGATAAGGTGTTATCTGAGCATGCTGGAGTGCTGAGTGACTCCGGCGTGCTTGAAGAATATGTTTGAGTCCCCGCAGCTGCATATCTCGTGGCTGTTTGATAGCCACAACCTGCATGTGTTGCAGCTGTCGAACAGCCGCGAGACATGCAGCCGCGGGGACTCGAACATATTTTTTGAGCACGTCGAAGTCGCTCAGTTAGCACCCGAGCATGCTCGGATAACACCTTATCCAAACACATTTACTCATCACTACTTCTAAGTGGTGTTGGGGCAAACCTTAAATAGAATTTATATACAAAACCTCAACACTTTGAGTCTTAGGCCGGCGTCACACTGGCGTTTTAAACGGCCGAGTGCAATGCGATAAAAAATCGCATTGCACTCGGACCAATGTTCAGCTATGGGGCAGCTCCCAGCAGCCGACTTTTTGTCGGCCGTTTTCTTCGGTCCGAGACAATCGCAGCATGCTGCGATTGTCTTGGACCGAGGAAAACTCTGGGCTCACTCGCACCCATATAAGCCTATGGGTGCGAGTGAGACAGCGCACACCACTCGGATATCATCCGAGTGACGTGCGTTAAAAGCGGACCCCAGCAATGGAGGAGATGGAGAAAAGCAATGGAGGAGATGGAGAAATTCATTTCTCCACCTCCTCCGCAGCTGTGCTCCGATCCTCCCTGTGCAAGAGAATCTGAGCACAGACGCATGACACTCGGCTCCTGGTCTGCTGCGAGCAGGAGCCGAGTGTCATTAGCATATCGCATCCGATGAACTCGCATCGGATGCAATACGCTAGTGTGACGCCGGCCTTAAGAGCCAGTTCTGAATTGTGACCAGAGGGGAAAATACAATTAATCTGTGACATACAGTACTAATAGGAGCTCATATTCTGCTTGTTGTAGATTTGGAATCCTTACATTGTATTGATTTATTCTACAAAACTGTTGAGTATGATGGGAATCAAAAATAGAAACTGAAAGCTTTTTAAAAGGCACATGTCATTAAACGTCTAATCCTGATGTGGTGAAACATGGTCTTCCCTCTGTCGCTGGTTCAGCTGGTATTTTATGTTCTCTGTAAGGCTACGTTCACATTTGCGGTCCTCGCCGCAGCGTCGGGCGCCGCAGCGGCGCCGCATGCGTCATGCGCCCCTATATTTAACATGGGGGCGCATGGACATGCGGCGCACTTGCGTTTTGCGCCGCATGCGTCGCTGCGGCGCCCGCGTCGGTGCGCAGAGGACGCAGCAAGTTGCATTTTTGCTGCGTCCAAATTCAATGAAAAAAACGACGCATGCGGCGCAAAACGCAGCGTTGTGCATGCGTTTTGCTGCGTTTTTATTTGCGTTGTGCGTTGCGGCGCCGACGCTGCGGCGCACAACGCAAATGTGAACGTAGCCTAAACCACATATATGCTGATGTCCGAGTTAAAATGTTTCTCTCTATTCATTAGATATGGCAAATCTTTCCCTTAATGATCATGACGGTTCCAGTGGGACATCTGATCAGGACACACTGGCTCCACTTCCACATCCTGGAGCGGCTCCCTGGCCCATGGCGTTTCAGTATCAGTACCCATTGCCTCATCCTTATAGCCCTCACCCAGGATTTCCAGAGCCTGGATATAGCTATGGAGGTGGTAGTGCTGGCAGTCAGCACAGTGAAGGTAACCCTTTATTAAAGCCTTTGTAAACATGCTATATAACGCGATTCTCAAATGTCTTTAAGTATTGTTGTCTTTGTAGCATTATTTTGCATGAAATTCCTCCAACTTTAAAAGGGTTGTCTGGGACTTCACACATTAAGCATTGATGGCCTATCCTTAGGGTATGTGCACACGTTGCAGATTTGCCCGTGGGCGTTTCTGTTCGATACTGCATCTTCTGGCAGAAAATGCTTTTTTGATGGGGATTTTCATGCGGATTTGTATGCGTTTTTGAAAGCTAACTAAAGATCTATGATTGAACAGAAAAAAGAGTTGTGATGTCATTTCTTATCCAACCTCTTCATATACATACTCCATTGAAGAATAATGTTTACACAGACAGAAAAATAGATCTATAGATGGATAGATCTATAGAGAGACATGATGGATAGAGAGATCTATAGATAGATGGATAGATAAATACCAAGCCCGATGTTTAGTAATAAACATAATAAAATGGTACATAAAGAGTTAAATAAAGAGACACACACACACATGCAAAATATCTGCATTAGGCCGGGGTCACACTTGCGAGAAACTCACATGAGTCTCGCACCTCAATACACAGCACTGCGGCCCGCACTCGGGACCGGAGCGCTCAGCTACATAGAAATACATGCAGCCGCACGCTCCAGTCCAGGCTACAAACACCAGCACTCAGCCGCCCCAGAAATGGCACATCTGTAAGATGCGCCAATTCCGGCACTTAGCCTCTCTCTTCCCACTGCCCTGTAGCAGTGGCATATGGGGCAATAGTTGGGGTTGATGCTACCTTTGAATTGTAAGGTGCCATCAAGCCGGCTTAGTAATGGACAGGCTTCAATAAAACAAATAAAAATAAACACACACACATGCAAAATAAAGTATTTTAATGGAATGAAACACCACACAGTTTTGCCATCTTTATTGTTCGGCCAATCCATGCACCCTCGATCTCCTGAGAGAAAAAAAAAATTAAAATAATAAACCAACACAAGTACTCCCTGTCCGAAGCAGTCCATATAACATCGAGTGTCCCACGACGATCTCCCCTATAGAGCAGTCACATCAGGAGATGTGACTGCTCTGTACGCCCTCCAGTGACACACTGACAGGAGACAATGGCTCCTGCAGTGTTATCACTGAGGGTTCAATGGGCTTCTCACTCTACGGCACTGCTGCGTGAGAGTTTTCCCACGTAGCAGTGCTGCAATCGACAGTATGAACTATACTGTACTCACAGCGGTGGAGGGATACAGTGCGGAAGGATACATTCCGTCATTCTATCCTGGAGCCCCTGGAGAGCTGTTGCAGCTGCCAATGTGACAGCTCTCAGTGGGAGATGGTCATGGGACACTCGTTATTAAATAGATTATATCAGATCAGGGAGTACATTGTTGTTTTTTTATTTACATTTTTTTCCAGGTGATTGAGGGCTTCGGGGACTAGGTGATTGGTGAGTATGTACTGCAAGTTGTATGTACTGTATGTCTAGATGTGTGTATGTGTTTTCTTTACACTTTAATACAGTAGCTGGATGATGGGAGTACTACTGTCCCATCATCCGGCTAGCTGTCACTGTAGCAGGCATAGCTGGATGGGACTAGTAGTCCCATCTCACGATGCCTGTCTACACGCACCCGTCGCCACGCACCCGCAGACACGCACTCTTCCCCCTTCCGATCTTCAGCGTTTCTTGCCGGCGCATCCTCAGCAAAACCTTAGATCTTTTTTAAACCTGCGGTTTTGCTGCAGATTGGCCTAACGATGGGAGTCAATGGATACAGAAACGCTGCAGATCAGCTAAAAGAATTGACATGCTGCTGAAAATAACACGCTGCGATTCCGCGCTTTTTTTCCCACAGCATGTGCACACCAAATGTCAATTTCACATAGACTAACATTGGTTGTGCACTACACTGCGGATTTGATGCAATTCAGCGCATCCAAAAATGCTGTGGATCCGCATCAAAATCTGCAACGTGTGCACATACCCTATTAGTTGGTGGTGCAACAACTGACCTGACACTAATCTGCTGTTCCAGGTGCTGACAACGGAAGAAATTGCTCAATTGTGGAGCTGCACAACTCCGTGAACTGCATAGTCGCCACTGCCAAGCACTGCACATCCACCCCCTATTGGGACGAGTGGGGGTCAGCTGTGCAGTACCCATCCACACCCACTATGCAGTTGACAGAGCTGTGCAGCTCTACAACTGAGCAGTTCCATCAGCAGCCTGCATCGGATACAGCTGATCAGTGGGGGTGTTGGATGTAGCACACCCAATGATCACGCATCAATGTTAATGTTTCAGATATCTCCTTTAAACCCACTTCCCCTCATAGCATGAGAGGTGCAGAAGGCTGGTCAATTATGATTTATCTGTAGCAATGAACATATCCGTGAGGCTCCATTGTTAAAGTATATTCTATTTCTAAATATTTTTATTTTTACCATGTCTACTTTTAAGAGTTTGCTTCTAATTACAACTTATTGCTTCCTGTTCTACAGGGTTTCATTCCTAACTCTCTGAAAAATTGAAAAGCATACACTGATTAGGTGTAATTTCTTTCCCTTTCAGTCTAAAATATCTTGTTTTTCTGTTTGTCTATTGCAGGTAGTAGAAGTAGTGGCTCCAACCGCAGTAGTACAGAAAAAAGGAAAGACCCTAAAACTGGTGACTCTAAATCTGGAGGGAGTGGAAGTGAGTCGGACCACACTACACGTAGCAGTCTACGAAGAGACCGAGCAGCAAGTGAACGCTCGGTACCAGCAAGTGAACACAGCCACAGGAGCCACCACTCCATAGCACACAGCATAAGGAGCCACCATACACACCAGTCATATGGTCCTCCTGGGATTCCTCCTCTTTATGGCCCCCCAATGATGATGATGCCAGCTCCACCCCAAATCTTGGGCCCTCCAGGAGCCCCCCCAGGCCGTGATTTAGCCTCCGTCCCACCTGAACTCACCGCTAGTAGACAGTCTTTCCGCATGGCTATGGGCAATCCCAGTGAGTTCTTTGTGGATGTTATGTGAGCAACATTTCCATCGTCGGCCCCTGTTTTTAGCAAGTTTTGTTTTCTGAAAATGTTCTAATTATTATTTACATCCTGATACTAAGTACAGAAATGGAAAGGCCAGCACGATTCCGCTAAGATGTATGTGTGATGTTCGCACGGACCCTCACACTAGCCACTAATCATGCACCTAATCTATGAGACCCCGCTCCAGACTGTATGTTTGTGCAGATGGAAGAGGCTGGCCACATTCTTGCCTGGTTGCTTGGCTTATGTAACAGATTGATTTTAACAAATTAATATTGCATCTGTTTAAAGACAAACGCCAGTAATGGAATGGATTTACTTTAGTTTTTTTCCCCCTTTACAACTGTGTTTCTTTTATTAAGCAGCCAAGAATTCGGGGGTCTTTGACTTTCTCTGAGCAAGTTGCCAGGGAAAGTGTATGATCCTCAGTCGGAGGGTATCCCTTCCTTGAACATATCATGGCGTCATTGTATAGATGAAGAGAATCCATTACCACGGGAAGATTTTGGTCTAAGTAGAAGATGACCGATTGGAGTGAAGCACCACAAGCCTTACATATTCATAAGTTGCAAAGAACATGACTATCTTGCCTTTGGAGTGCCATGATTTTTCTGATTCCATATATAAACTGATGTGCATCAAACCTCATACTCTCATATCTACTCTTTCAAAGAATTCAGCCCTTGTAGCTCCCTTTTCTAAAGGTACCTATTTTTGAAGAGTAGTAGGATCATCTAATTTTTGGCTGAACTCCTTTCCTGTCAGGAAAACCTGTGATTTTACCATTTTCCCCCCCCCTTGTATTTTATGTTTGTGTTGCATTATATTGCACATCATACAGGCAGCAAAGAACTAATACCTCTTTTCAGCAACTTGAGGTTGCCATGTAGATGTTTAACACATCTTTTACTTGTTTTGTTTTTTTTGCTAATTATTCTCCTGTCACTTGGAGAACAATGCCCATGAATAACGGTGCTAATGCAATATGAACACTATATATTTCTCTTTTTTTTTTTTTTCTCCCAAACACCATAATCCTTTGAATCTTTACAAGCCCACCCCTCCCCCCTCCTGGTAACACTAAATAAAGGCACAATTGGGGCTAGTGGCAAACAGATTGTACACTTCCAGTGACTTTTTAGCTTTTTCAGAGTTTGTATACAAACTGACAGGACAGCGCAGAATGGCACAATTGTAGAAAATTGATGATTTGCCTTAGCATCTACCCAAAGGGAGACTTGTGTTGTGCACAAGATCTGCTCCCGCTTTCTAGGCTCTGTAGTGGACTGATGCATTGCTGCAATGTGGGTGTCTGGGAGCGACACACCTGAAGCAGAACTGTGAGCAAGAGCCTGTGTTTTTCATTTGTTTTTGTTTTGGTTTTTTTTCCATTGCTTTGTTGCACTGAAATGTTTCTGCTGCAATAAATCTACACACATTTTATGTTGTGTCCTTTCATCTTGTGGGGGGAATTTCTAAAAGTTTTGGGGTGTGTTCGAAGAATTCTACTTTAAAGAGGTTGTTCAGTCTTGGGGTACAAGTCACTCTCCCTGCAGACTTGTGAATCCTCACAGCACACACTATTCTCTGGCACCAGGATCGGGCTGTCATGTGAGCAACTATGCTATTTGTTTATTTGTGACCACATCCCGACTAGACGTGTCTAACCTTGCTCAATACACTTGTGTTGAGCGAGTCCGCGCACGTCTAGTCTGCACATGACTGCAATGTATGCAAATCATATACTTGTGGTCATGCACCCGCCTGCTTCCCGACAACAGAAAATCCTCAGTGTGCACACTGTCATAGTGACTGGAGACTACCTGCAGTCATACAATGATGGCAGAGTTTTACCCTAAGGCTGGACAATCCTTTTAATTATGCTTTTGTTTTGTTTTTTCTTTATTAGATCTTTTCATTAAACAGAATAATGAAACGTAAAACAAAAGGCAGTAGTTTTTAATAAAAAAAGATGGCGCTTGAGCTATAATAAGAAAGGTGATGTCAGCAAGTGGAAGACCTTGAAACTAGCAGATAAGCAATATCATTGATGTCCTGAATCTCAAGATGACATCCAAACATATGTAGGTTATCAAGTGGAATTGTCATCTAAATAGATGGTCCCACCAACAAATGTAGTAATGCTAAGAGTCATGTATAAAGAGTTACAAGAATCATCATTGGATGAAGAGCTTCTATCCATTTATTATTGAGATGATACAAAAAGAAGTAAAATTAGTAATAGACAATATGAAGTGAAAGGGAGAATGAGAAGGAAAGGAATGAAAAGCACGGAGAAAAAACAGGTGGTGGTCTACCAGATACCAGCAAAATGGAGTATTGTATCCATAAGAGTTCTTGAGCAGCTCTCATTCTGTCACGTAGCTGAAATAAGATGGGGTTAGAAATATATTACTGCCACCTAGAAATGTCTGGGACACACCATGTTTTCCAGAAAGTATCATGGTTGTCATTCTTTTTTGCCACATTCCATTAGCTCCTGTTGATTCATTTCTGTAACCCATTCTTGAACTGAGGGAGGTTACTTGGGTTTTCCATTGTCTGGATACTGAAGTTCGTGAAGAAGTCAAGAAATTCTGTAGAAGAGCTTCATTAATTACAAATACTATATCAGTTATAG
Source organism: Ranitomeya variabilis (assembly GCF_051348905.1). Classification (NCBI taxonomy): domain Eukaryota; kingdom Metazoa; phylum Chordata; class Amphibia; order Anura; family Dendrobatidae; genus Ranitomeya; species Ranitomeya variabilis. Next base: position 841,096,905 of record NC_135233.1, on the reverse strand, counting down.
CAGAGAGCATCCTACCATCGATGAGCTCAAAAATATGTTCAGAAAAATCACAAATTGCATCAGTGAAGAGCCATGTCATGGAGCAGCACCACTAAATGTACGGCATGGCTCCTGATCCTGACCCACAGCTCCAAAAGAGGTGAAGAACTATAGGTATGTTAGTGTTTCTCCTATGCAGGACAAACTATACTCCTCTTGAATTTTTTCCCCAATCACCTTCATTGAATATCATGACAAGCTTTCTCCAAAAACCTAGAAAAGTATGTTAAAATTGTGTTCCTGAGGCAAATGCTGTGTCTTATACCATTAATATAAGACATTCCCCAAGATGGCTGAGGGGAGAGAATTTGTGTATATACACAGTGTAAGGCCATGTTCACTATTTGGTTAGTATATCCTTATTTGTAAGCCAAAACCAGGAGCAGATGAAAAATACAGAAGTGGTGACGTGTTTCTATTATAATTTCATCTTATTGTTCCACTCCTGATTTTGGCTTACAAATACTGACCATACTTATTACAAAGACTGAACAGTCCGAAATGAAGCTAGTCATGAAGGATTGCGTTGTGGGTATTTCAGCTATACAGGACCATACAGATGTATTCTACATACAGTGGCTTGCAAAAGTATTCACCACCACAACACTCAAGAATGGAGTGGTCGGTAATTTTTATCGTGGTACACTTCAACTGTAAGACAGATTCTTAAAAAAATATTTTATGATTTTTGCATTTTATTGCATAAAATAAGTTTTTTTTTATATAAAAGTTTTGTTTTCCTATTGTATTTGGTACAATAATCTGTTTTTGCAATTACAGAGGTCAGATGTTTCCTGTAGTTCTTGACCAAGTTTTCACACACTGCAGCAGGGATTTTGGCCACTACGCCATACAGATCTTTCAGGTTTCAGATCCCTCCAAAAAATGTTTTATTCAGTTCTGGCCTGGAAACTGGCTATGCCGCTAGAGGACCTTTTTTAAATGCTTTTTACGGGTCCACTCCTTAGTTGCCCAGGCTGTGTTTTGGGTCATTGCCACGCTGGAAGACCCAGTCACAACCCATTTTCAATGCTCTTACTGAGGAAAAGAGGTTAATCGCCAAAATCTCACGATACATGACCCCATCCATCCTCCCTTCAATACGATGCAGTCGTCCTGTCCCCTTTCCAGAAAAGCACCCCCAAAGTATGATGCTTCCCGCCACCATGCTTCACATTGTGACAAGGTTCTTGGGGTTGTACTCTGCCGCTTTCCTCCAAACACGGCGAGTGGAGTGAATACCAAATAGTTCTATTTTGGTCTCGTCTGACCATATGACCTTCTCCCATTCCTCCTCTGGATCATCCAGATGGTTATTGGTGAACTTCAAATGGGCCTGGACATGTTTTGGTGTGATTAGAGGGACCTTGTGTGCCCTGCAGGATTTTAATCTTGACAACGTAGTGTGTTACTGACGGTAATGTTTGAGACACTGGTCCCAGTTCTCTTAAGGTCATTGACCAGGTCCTCCTGTGTAGTTCTGGGCTGTTGCTGACCTCAGAATTATCCTTACCCCACAAGGCGAGATGTAGCATGGAGCCCCAGACTGAGGAAGATTGACAGTCATCTTGTTTCTTATATTTTCTAATAATTGTGCCAACAGCTGTTGCCTTCCCACCAAGTTGCTTGCCTCTTGTCCTGTAGCCCATCTCAGGCTTTTGCAGGCATACAAATTTGGCCCTGGTGTCCATAGACAGCTCTTTGGTCTTGGCCATGGTGGAGAGGTTGGAGTTTGCTTGTGTGGACAGGTGTCTTTTATTCAGGTAACAAGTTCCAACAGGTGCAATTAATATAGGTAATGAGTGGAGAGTAAGGCTGCCGTCACACTATCAGTATTTGGTCAGTATTTTACATCAGTATTTGTAAGCCAAAACCAGGACTGGAAAAGTATAACAGAAGCATATGCACCACTTCTGCATTTATCACCCACTCCTGGTTTTGGCTTACAAATACTGATGTAAAATACTGACCAAATACTGCTAGTGTGACAGCAGCCTAAGAGAGCGGCTTAAAGAAAAACTAACAGGTCTACAGTCATGGCCAAAAGTTTTGAGAATGACACCAAAATTATATTTTCACATGATCTGCTGCCCTCTGGTTTTTATTAGTGTTTGTCTGATGTTTATATCACATACAGAAATATAATTGCAATCATATTATGAGTACCAATAGGTTATATTGACAGTTAGAATGAGTTAATGCAGCAAGTCAATATTTGCAGTGTTGACCCTTCTTCTTCAAGACCTCTGCAATTCTCCCTGGCATGCTCTCAATCAACTTCTGGACCAAATCCTGACTGATAGCAGTCCATTCTTGCATAATCAATGCTTGCATTTTGCCAGAATTTGTTGGTTTTTGTTTGTCCACCCGTCTCTTGATGATTGACCACAAGTTCTCAATGGGATTAAGATCTGGGGAGTTTCCAGGCCATGGACCCAAAATCTCTGTTTTGTTCCATGAGCCCTTTAGTTATCACCTTTGCTTTATGGCAAGGTGCTCCATCATGCTGGAAAAGGCATTGTTGGGTGCCAAACTGCTCTTGGACGGTTGGGAGAAGTTGCTCTTGGAGGACATTCTGGTACCATTCTTTATTCATGGCTGTGTTTTTAGGCAAGACTGTGAGTGAGCCGATTCCCTTGGCTGAGAAGCAACCCCACACATGAATAATTTCAGCATGCTTTACAGTTGGCATGAGACAAGACTGGTGGTAGCGCTCACCTCTTCTCCGAATAAGCTGTTTTCCAGATGTCCCAAACAATCGAAAAGGGGATTCACCAGAGAAAATGACTTTGCCCCAGTCCTCAGCAGTCCACTCCCTGTACCTTTTGCAGAATATCAGTCGGTCCCTGATGTTTTTTCTGGAGAGAAGTGGCTTCTTTGCTGCCCTCCTTGAAACCAGGCCTTGCTCAAAGTGTCTCCGCCTCACAGTGCGTGCAGAAGCACTCACACCAGCCTGCTGCCATTCCTGAGCAAGCTCGGCACTGCTGGTAGTCCGATCCCGCAGCTGAAACCGTTTTAAGATAAGGTCCTGGCGTTTGCTGGTCTTTCTTGGGCGCCCTGGAGCCTTTTTGACAACAATGGAAGCTCTCTCCTTGAAGTTCTTGATGATGCGATAGATTGTTGACTGAGGTGCAATCTTTGTAGCTGCGATACTCTTCCCTGTTAGGCCATTTTTGTGCAGTGCAATGATGGCTGCACGTGTTTCTTTAGAGATAACCATGGTTAACTGAAGAGAAACAATGATACCAAGCACCAGCCTCCTTTTAAAGTGTCCAGTGATGTCATTCTTACTTAATCATGACTGATTGATCGCCAGCCCTGTCCTCATCAACACCCACACCTGTGTTAATGGATCAATCACTAAAACGATGTTAGCTGCTCCTTTTAGGGTATGTGCACACGTCCGGATTTCTTGCAGAAATTTCCTAAAGAAAACCGGAAATTTTCTGCAAGAAATCCGCATTTTTTTTTTGCGTTTTTTTTCCGTGTTTTTAGCATTCTGCAAGCGTAATTAGCTTGCAGAATGCTAAAGTTTTCCAAGCGATCTGTAGCATTGCTTGGAAAACTGACTGACAAGTTGGTCACACTTGTCAAACATAGCGTTTGACAAGTGTGACCATCTTTTTACTATAGATGCAGCCTATGCAGCATCTATAGTAAAAGAATGTTTAAAAATAAAAAAATAAAAAATGGTTATACTCACCTGCAGGTGTCCGTTCCTATAGATGCCGGTGTGGTTCAGGACCTTCCATGATGTCGCGGTCACGTGAGCGGTCACATGACCGGTCTCGACCAATCACAATACCGTGACGTCATCTCAGGTCCTTCACCGCACACCAGTTATAGAAACCGAAGCGGCAGCATGCAGCGGAGAGGCGGGAAGACATCGAAGGTGAGTATATGACTATTTTTTATTTTAATTCTTTTTTTTGACCAATTATATGGTGCCCAGTCCGTGGAGGAGAGTCTCCTCTCCTCCACCCTGGGTACCAACCGCACATAATCTGCTTACTTCCCGCATGGTGTGCACAGCCCCGTGCGGGAAGTAAGCAGATCAATGCACTCCTAGGTGTGCGGAATCCCCTGCAATTCCGCATTTTAATGAACATGTTGCTTTTTTTTCCGCGATGCGATTTTTTCGCGAAAAAAAGGCTACATTTGCACAAAAAATGCGGAATACACTGAAAATAATGGGAGGCATATGTTAGCGTTTTTTTCGCGTTTTTATCACGTTTTTATAGCGAAAAAACGCGAAAAATACTGAACGTGTGCACATGGCCTTAAGGCAGGACTGCAATGATGTTGAAATGTGTTTTGGGGGTTAAAGTTCATTTTCTGGGCAAATATTGACTTTGCAAGTACAGTAATTGCTGTTAAGCTGATCACTGACATTCAGGAGTATATGCAAATTGCCATTAGAAAAAATGAAGCAGTAGACTTTGGAAAAATTAATACTTGTCTCATTCTCAAAATTTGTGTCCATGACTGTATAAGAGCCACAGTTCTTGCTGGTTGGTAGGTGATCAAATGCTTAATTCATGCAATAAAATGCACTTTCATTATTTTAAAAGAATCATACAGTGTGATTTTCTGGTTTTTATTTTTAGATTTTGCCTCTTACAGTTGAAGTGTACCTACAATAAAAATTTATTTTCTGTTCTTTGTAGGTGAGAAAACTTGCAAAATCGGCAGTGTATCAAATACTTATCTTTCTCCCTGTATTCACAGGCCAATTTTTAGTTATTTGATCCCATAAATTTAATTTAACAACCCCCAAGGATGGTTTGCATGTTAGTGACCAGGCCAATTTTTTACAATTCTGACCACTGTCCCTTTATGAGGTAATAACTCTGGAACGCTTCAATGGATCCCGGTGATTCTGACAGTTTTCTCATGACATTGTACTTCATGATAGTGGTACATTTTTTTTATATGACTTAAGTTTGTTTGTGGGAAAAAAATGGAAATTTGGTGAAAATTTTGAAAATGTCACTATTTTCCAACTTTGAATTTTCATGCCCTTAAAACACAGATATGTCACACAAAATGCTTAATAAGTAACATTTCCCACATGTCTACTTAACATCAGCACAGTTTTGAAACCAAAAAATTAACCAAAATTTTTTTTCGTCAGGAAGCTGTAAGGACTAAAAGTTGACCAGCGATTTCTCATTTTTACAACACCATTTTTTTTTTTTTTTTAGAGACCACATCACATATGAAGTCACTTTGAGGGGTCTATATGATAGAAAATACCCCAAAGTGACACCATTCTAAAAACTGCACCTCTCAAGGTGCTCTAAACCACATTCAAAAAGTTTATTAACCCTTCAGGTGCTTCACAGGAATTTTTAGAATGTTTTTAAAAAAAAAAAAATGAACATTTAACTTTTTAAACCAAAAATTTAATTCAGATCCAATTTTTTTATTTTACGAAAGGTAAAAGGAGAAAATGGACCCCATAAGTTGTTGTACAATTTGTTCTGAGTACGCCGATACCCCATATGTGGAGGTAAACCACTGTTTGGGAGCATGGCAGAGCTCGGAAGGGAAGGAGCGCCGTTTGACATTTCAATGCAAAATTGACTGGAATTGAGATCGGACGCCATGTCGCGTTTGGAGAGCCCCTGATGTACCTAAACAGTGGAAACCCCCCACAAGTGACACCATTTTGGAAAGTAGACCCCCTAAGGAACTTATCTAGATGTGTGGTGAGCACTTTAAACCCCCAAGAGCTTCACAGAAGTTTATAATGTAGAGCTGTAAAACTAAAAAATCATTTTTTTTCACAAAAATGATCTTTTCGCCACCAATTTTTTATTTTCCCAAGGGTAACAGGAGAAATTGGATCCCAAAAGTTGTTGTGCAATTTGTCCTGAGTACGCTGATGCCCCATATGTGGGAGAAAACTACTGTTTGGGCACACGTCAGGGCTCGGAAGGGAAGTAGTGGTGTTTTGTTATGCAATCTTTGATGGAATGGTCTGCGGGCTGTTGTGTTTGCAGATCCACTGATGTGCCTAAACAGTAGAAGCCCCCCACAAGTGACCCCATTTTGGAAAATAGACCCCCCAAGGAACTTATCTAGATATGTTGTGAGAACCTTGAACCCCCAAGTGTTTCACTAAAGTTTTATAATGTAGAGCTGTGAAAATAAATCATTTTTTTATCCCACAAAAATGTTTTGGTTTTTTTTTAGCCATTTTTTCCCATGGGTAACAGGAGAAATTGGACTGCAAAAGTTGTTGTCCAATTTGTCCTGAGTACGCCGATACCCCATATGTGGGGGTAAACCACTGTTTCCGGCAGAGCTCTGAAAGGAAGGAGCGCCGTTTTACTTTTTCAACGCAGAATTGGCTGGAATTGAGATCGGACGCCATGTTGCATTTGGAGAGCCCCTGCTATGCCTAAACAGTGGAAACCCCCCAATTCTAACTCCAACCCTAACCCCAACACATCCCTAATCCCAACCATAACCACACCCCTAACCCCAACACACCCCTAACTCTAATCCCAACCATAACCACACCCCTAACCCCAACACACCCCTAACCCTGACACACCCCTAATCCCAACCGTAAACGCAATCCAAACCCTAACCCCAACACACCCCTAATCCCAACCATAACCACACCCCTAACCCCAACACACCCCTAACCCTGACACACCCCTAATCCCAACCGTAAACGCTATCCAAACCCTAACCCCAACACACCCCTAATCCCAACCATAACCACACCACTAACCCTGACACACCCCTAATCCCAACCGAATAATGCAATCCAAACCCTAACCCCATCTCTAGCCCTAACTTTAGCCCTATCCCTAAAAATGGAAAATGGAAATACTTTTTTTTTTTAATTTTACTATTTTTTTCCCTAACTAAGAGGGTGAGAAAGGGGTTTGATTTACTATTTATAGCGGGTTTTTGTTTGACAGCTGTCACACACTAAGACTCTTTATTGCTAAATAGTTTTTGCATCACATTTTGAGAGCTATAATTTTTCCATATTTTGGCCCACCGAGTCATGTAAGGTCTTGTTTTTTGCGGGACGAGTTGACTTTTTTTTATTGGTACACTTTTCAGGCACATGACATTTTTTGATTGCTTTTTATTATGATTTTTGGGAGGCATAATGAACAAAAACCAGTAATTCATGAATTTCTTTTGGGTGGGGCGTTGATACCGTTCCGCGTGTGGTAAAATTGATAAAGCAATTTTATTCTTTGGGTTAGCACGATTACAGCGATACTCATATATAATTTTTTTGTTTTGGCGCTTTTGTACAATAAAAACTATTTTATATAAAAAAAAAAAAAATTTTTGCATCACTTTATTTTGAGGCTATAACTTTTTTTTTTTTTGCTGATGATGCTGTATGGCGACTCGTTTTTTGTTGGACAAGATGACATTTTCAGCGGTACAATGTTTATATCCGTCTTTTTGATTGCGTGTTCCACTTTTTGTGCGGCAGTATGATGATAAAGCATTTTTTTGCCTTTTTTTTTTTTTTTTTTTTTTACGATGTTTATTGAAGGGGTTAACTAGTGGGACAATTTTATAGGTCGGATCGTGACGGACGCGGCGATACTAAATGTGTACTTTTATTGTGGTGGTTTTTTTTATTTACATAAAGAAATTTATTTTTTGGAAAAATATTTATTTTTTTTATTTAGGAGTTTAAAAAAAAAATATATATATTTTTACACATGTTAAACTTTTTTTTTTTTTTTTTTTTAAACTTTGTCCCTGGGTGGGATATCACCATATAAACTCAGGTGGCTGATCTGACAATTTGCAGAGCACTGCGTAAGATAAGTGATCTGACAGGCAGTGTAGGAGGCTTCTCAGCGCCTGCTCTGAGCAGGAACTGACAAGCCACCTTCCTGCAGGACCTGGAAGGACCCAGCGGCCATCTTGGATCCGGGGGCCTGCTGGGAGAACTTCGGAACAATGTGATCACATCGTGTTGTTCTGAGGGTCTCGGAAGCACGCAGGGAGCCCCGTCCCTGCGTGATACTTCCCTATGCCACCAGAGCGCTGCGATCTTGTTTGATCGCAGTGTTCCGGGGGTTGAAGTGCCGGGAGCGGTTTTGTGACCGCTCCTAGCCCATAATGCCAGTTGTCAGCTATGATAATCAGCTGGCAACAGGCTGCCCTCCCCCCGTGATCGCAAGTCACCTGGACGGGATAGTACATTGAATCTCAGAAAGGGGTTAATATATTTTTTTTTTATCACTTTGCTTCACCATCTTTAAATATTTTTATAGTCAGCACTAAATAGTTTAATGTAACAAAATAGTTAAAAAGCCAAGGGTGGCGAATACTGTAACAAGCCACTGTACAGGACTTGCGCATAGTTTGACGGATGGGATTTACCAATGCACCATTTTATTAAGTCACAACTTGCTAGCTGGTTGCCAATAAAGCAAATGTATTACTCCCATTTCTGGGTGACACTTTTGATTGTTAGTGTTTATGGTGCCATCGAAGGAATAAAAGAATCCACACTATCTATAAACAGAGAGATGGTAAGGGAACACTTAGGTAATTTAAATCTCCTGTTGCAGATGAATTACATCCTAGGATACTGAAAGAGATAGTAGAGGAAACTGCAGAACCACTAGCCAAAATCGTTGAAAAATCCTGGAGAACAGGAGATGTCTCAGAAGCTTGGAGAAGAGCAAATGTCCCTCTCTTCAAAAAAATGAAAGATGATGGAGCCAGAAAATTACAGGCTTGGGAGCTTTACTTCTATACCAGGATCGATCTTTGAACAAATTATTAAACAGCATGGATGTTAGTAATTGTGTAAGAATACAGTAATTAACCAGAGCCAGGGTGTGATTTAGCAAACAAATAATGCCAGACTAATCTAATTTCCTTCTATGATGGAATCACTGACTGCGTGGACTTGGGAAATGCAGTAGATATAGTATATCTCAACTTCAGGAAAGCATTCAATAAATTATCTCACACTATCCTTCAAAAAAATAAAATAAAACCCAAGTATGGGATTGATATACGGTTTGGTGGATTCATAAATGTCTCGGTGATCATACTCAGAGTGGTAATAAATGGTTGCACATCCAATTGGAAGAGTGTTTGAAGTGAGGTACAACAAGGCTCTGTCCTGGCCCCAGTGTTGTTCAACATTTTTCTAAATGATCTAGATAAGGGAACTGAAGGTAAACTAATCAAATTTGCAGATAATGCAAAGCTAGGAGGAATAGCTAAGGGTACCGTCACACAGTGCAATTTTCGTCGCTACGACGGCACGATCAGTGACGTCGCAGCGTCGTATGATTATCGCTCCAGCGTCGTAGACTGCGGTCACACTTTGCAATCACGGCGCTGGAGCGATGCCGAAGTCCCCGGGTAACCAGGGTAAACATCGGGTAACTAAGCGCAGGGCCGCGCTTAGTAACCCGATGTTTACCCTGGTTACCAGGGTAAACGTTAAAAAAACAAACAGTACATACTTACATTCCGGTGTCTGTCCTCCGGCGTCTCAGCTTCTCTGCACTGTGTAAGCACAGCGGCCGGAAAGCACAGCGGTGACGTCAGACGTCACCGCTGTGCTCGCTTTCTGGCTGGCCGGCGCTCACAGTGCAGAGAAGCTGAGACGCCGGAGGACAGACACCGGAATGTAAGTATGTACTGTTTGGTTTTTTTTACTTTTACGCTGGTAACCACGGTAAACATCGGGTTACTAAGCGCGGCCCTGCGCTTAGTTACCCGATGTTTACCCTGGTTACAAGCGAACACATCGCTGGATCGCTGTCACACACAACGATCCAGCGATGTCAGCGGGTGATCAAGCGACGAAAGAAAGTTCCATACGATCTGCTACGACGTACGATTCTCAGCAGGATCCCTGATCGCTGCTGCGTGTCAGACACTGCGATATCGTATGGATATTGCTAGAACGTCACGAATCGTACCGTCGTAGCGATCAAAGTGTGACAGTACCCTTACACTAGAGAAGACTGAAAGGATTCATTAAGATCTAGATAAGCTTGAACAATGAGCAGTGACTAAAGGTACCGTTACACTAAACGACTTACCAACGATCACGACCAGCGATGCGATCGTTGGTAAGTCATTGTGTGGTCGCTGGGGAGCTGTCACACAGACAGCACTCTCCACCGACCAACAATCAGGGGAACGACTTCGGCATAGTTGAAACTGTCTTCAACGATGCCGAAGTCCCCCTGCAGCACCCGAGTAACCAGGGTAAACATTGGGTTACTAAGCGCAGGGCTGCACTTAGTAACCCGATATTTACCCTGGTTACCATTGTAAAAGTTAAAAAAAAAACACTACATACTCACCTTCTGATGTCTGTCACGTCCCCCGCCGGCGGCTTCCCTGCACTGAATGTGTCAGCGCTGGCCGGCTGTAAAGCAGAGCACAGCAGTGACATCACCGCTGTGCTCTGCTTTTCGGCCGACCGGCGCTGACACATTCAGTGCAGGTTAGCCGCCGGTGGGGGACGTGACAGACATCACAAGGTGAGTATGTAGTGGGGTTTTTTTAACTTTTACAATGGTAATCAAGGTAAATATTGGGTTACTAAGCGCGGCCCTGCGCTTAGTAACCCGATATTTACCCTGGTTACAAGTGAACACATCGCTGGATCGGTGTCACACACACCAATCCATCGATGACAGCGGGTGATCAGCGACGAAATAAAGTTCTGGACTTCTAGCTCTGACCAACGATATCACAGCGGGATCCAGATCGCTGCTGCGTGTCAAACACAACGAGATCGCTTTCCAGGATGCTGCAACGTCATGGATCGTCGTCGTTCTCGCTGCAAAGTCGCTTAGTGTGAAGGTACCTTAATAGAATGGTATTTCACAGGGAAAATGCAAGATTCTAAGTCTGTGCAAGAACAATGAAATTTACATCTGCAGAATGGGAGGATTGGAATTAAGCAACAACTCCTGTAAAAAAGACTCCGGTATACTTATAGATCACAGACTGCACTTGAGTCAACAGTGTGATTCAGCAGCAAAAAAGCAAACACAGTTCTTGGATGTATTATGGTATGTTTCCACGGTCAGGAAACGCTGCTTGTTTGACGCTGCGCAGAGCTGCAACGTCAAACAAGCAGCGTCCAGATGTTCCAGCATAGTGGAGGGGATTTTATGAAATCCCGTCTCCACTATGCGTGGAAACCTGCACGCGGCGGCCCTGCGACTCCGGACATGCTGCGCGTCTTTTCAGATCGCAGCATGTCCGTACACCTTGCGGGGACGCAGCGTCCCCGCAAGGCATATCACGGCCCTATGGGAGAGAGCGATCATCCCGGATGTGAAGAGTTAACACATCCGGCATGATCGCGTCCCAGAAAGGGGGCGGGGCTTAGCGCCGAGCGGCTTCGCTGCTGCGGCGATACTGCCGGCCATCCTGACAGTGGAAACATACCCTTAAGAGAAGGATGGAGGCTATATCATGTGAAGCAATTATCCCCCTCTCCTCTTCCTTGGTCAGGCCTTATCTTGAATACTATGGCCAGTTCTTTGCACCACATTTAAAAAAAGACATTGAAAAACTTGAGCAAGTTAAGGGAAGAGCTAAGGCTACGTTCACATTTGCGGTCAGCGCCGCAGCGTCGGGCGCTGCAGCGGCGCCGCATGCGTCATGCGCCCCTATATTTAACATGGGGGCGTATGGACATGCGTTGTGCTGCGTTTTGCGCCGCATGGCCGCAAGCGTTGGACGCAAGAAACGCATCAAGTTGCATTTTTTTTGCGTCCAACTTTCGGCCAAAAACGACGCATGCGGCGCAAAACGCAGCGTTTTAGCGTGCGTTTTGCCGCGTTTTTGTTTGCGTTGTGCGCTGCGGCGCCGACGCTGCGGCGCACAACGCAAATGTGAACGTAGCCTATCAGGATGGTGAGCGGACTGCAAAGTATGTCCTACGAGGAACTGTTAGGGTATGTTTCCACGTTCAGTTTTGCTTCAGGCTTTGGTCAGGATTTTATGCAGGTAAAATCCTGACCAAAACTGCACCTGAGGTCACTGGCAGGTCACCTGCGGTGTACCTGCGTGTTTTGCTCATAGTAGCAACATGCTGCGTTTCGAAAAAACGCACCACGCATGCGTTTTCGCGGCAAAAACGCATGCGTTTTTTAACGCATAGTGGAGTCTGGATTTCATAAAATCCCATCCGCTATGCTGTAACATCTGGACGCTGCGTTTTTGACGCTGCAGAAAAACGCAGCGTCAAAAACGCAGTGTTTCCTGAACGTGGAAACATACCCTAAAAGGATCTGGCTTGCGAAAAAAGAAGGCTAAGAGTAGACTTATTAGTTGTCTACAAATATCTGAAGGGGTGTCAATATAGAGGGGTCATCCTTATTCTCATTTGTACATGGAAACAGAAGCAATTGGATGAAACTGAAAGGGAGAAGATACAGATTAGATATTAGAAAAAAACTTCAATGAGTGGAACAGGCTGCCACAAGATGTGGTGACTTCACCTTCAATGGAAGTCTTCAAACAGGCTGGACAGACATCTGATGGTTTACTGAATCCTGTGCTGCATTGAGAAAAGGGTTGGACATGATGACACTTGTGGTCTCTTCCAACTCTTAACATTCTATGATTCTATGTGTTAAGGCTCTTTCTCATGGTCGGAAGACGGAAAGGATGTAGAGAGTGCGTCTGCCTTGACATTCTTATTCGTCGTCTGGAAAAGGAGAATATAATTGAAATGGGCGAAGAACAATGACCACCTGCCATGACCGGTAATAAGCTGCTGTGCGGACTGCAAATAGGCTAGATTCTTGTGGTCCGTGTAAATAACCAGATGTATTGTTCCTTCAAGTGAAAATCAACACTCCTCCAGAGCCAGTTTTATCACCAAAAGTTTTTGATCACCTATAGAGTAATTGTGGCCGGTTGAATTAAATTTCCTGTGGAACCAGAGTCCAGATGGGCCGATTCAGTGAAATGGATGTTGCCACAGGAAACTGATACTGAGAGAGTTAGGAAAGTAGGGGCTTAGTGCTTGCCCAGGGTAGCCTCTCCAGCAGACTCTAGGCTTTGGAGTTTCCTGTGTTTTCAGGACAGGAACTGATTAAATGTTCGGCACTGCCACAATAGAAATGCTTCCCTTTGGCACGACAGTCCTCCTGCCATTGTTTGGCCATGTTCGATCTGCACGGATTCCGAGGAAGGTGTCAAAGTTGAGGTCTGTTGCTTGATCAGCCTTTGAAAGGTAGGAGTCAAGCGCAAAGATCTTCTCTCGCTGGCCACCTCCTTGTAGCGCTCCTGAATCCTGATGTCAATTCTGGTAGCTAGGGACACCGGGTCATCTAGTGAGGTGGGAATATCACGACCAGCCAACTTATCCTGAACTCTTCCCAGAAGGTGGCTACGAGCGTCTTGACCCAGGCGAGTTCGGTGGACAGGGTCTGGAATCGGACGGAGTACTGGCTCACTGTGAGGTTACTTTTTGTGCAACCTGAGGAAAGAGGATACAGCAGAGGAAACACTGCCAGACTCATCAAAGACCTTGCAGAAGGCTTCTAAGAAAATCTGAAGGTTGGAGACTAGAGGATCCCTTCACTCCATAGGGGATTGAGCCAAGCCAGGACCTCGACAGAGAGATGGGACACTATGAAAGGCACTTTGACCATGTCTTATGCGAACTTATGGAATAAGAGGTCAAAATGCAGCGTGCATTGGTTAATTAAACCTTCAACATAAGGCAGGATCACCGCCATAATGTGAAGGATCTGACAGACGGGGTTCAAAGCTAGGAATATAGCTGGCAGGCTGATGGGCCAAGGTTGCCACAGCTTGGGGAGGGGTGCGGATGTGGCTGCAGATGTCAATGTATGCAGGCGACAGGTCACTGTCCACAGGTAGAAGATTTTGTCCTGCTGGTCTTTCTTCTGGGAAACTACCTGATACAGGTCTGAGATAGAGGAAGGCAGTGAATTTCATTGCCTGAGCAGACTGTAACGGGGGTGTTGGAACTACTATGCCATGATCTGAGGAAAGCCTGGAGGGGCATGACTAGGCGAACACCTGACTTCGCTAGAGCCCTGATGGTGGGGTTAGACTTGGCTCTAGATTGACACCAGGTGCTACTCTAAGACGGACGTTGGACGCACGTCAGCTGACCCACAAAAAGGCAGTACATAAAATGGCTAAGAATATACAAACCGTCATGGCAGATACGGCTGGTATACAGACTAGCACGGTAGGTGCAGGCAAGTACAATGAATACAGACTGGCACGGCAGATGCAGGTAGGTGGTGGCAGGCACAGCTGATATACAGGCAAGCTGGTACAGGCGTGCATGGCAGATGTACAGGCAGGCACTGCTGATGTACTGGGAGGTTGCTGCAGGTAGACATGGTTGATCTAAAGGAAGGCAGGTGCTGGCGGGCACAGCTGATATATACAGAGGCTGGTGTAGGCGCGTATGACTGATACAAAAAAAAGCAAGTGCTGGAGGGCACTGCTGGAATACAGGGACATGAGGTAAGAATGGGCAGTGAGGTACAGGACAGGTGAACTGACTGGCTAGTATTGGGGACCTGGCAAGTGCAGAAAACAGACTTTACTTGTTGCTCAGGCACCTCCATTCAGGCAGAAGTGGCTTAAATAATAATCGTCTCCCAGCCACTGACTGAGAACACTTTAAGGGTACCGTCACACAGTGCAATTTTGATCGCTACGACGGTACGATTCGTGACGTTCTAGCGATATCGTTACGATATCGCAGTGTCTGACACGCAGCAGCGATCAGGGATCCTGCTGAGAATCGTACGTCGTAGCAGATCGTTTGGAACTTTCTTTCGTCGCTTGATCACCCGCTGACATCGCTGGATCGTTGTGTGTGACAGCGATCCAGCGATGCGTTCGCTGGTAACCAGGGTAAACATCGGGTTACTAAGCGCAGGGCCGCGCTTAGTAACCCGATGTTTACCGTGGTTACCAGCGTAAAAGTAAAAAAAAAAAAAAAAACGTACATGCTCACCATCTGATGTCCGTCCGGTCCCTTGCCGTCCGCTTCCCGCTCTGACTGTCTGCCGGCCGGAAAGTGAGAGCAGATCACAGCGGTGACGTCACCGCTGCGCTCTGCTCTCACTGTACGGCCGGATCTGTCAGAGCAGGAAGCGGACGGCAAGGGACCGGACAGACATCAGATGGTGAGCATGTACGGTTTGTTTTTTTTTACTTTTACGCTGGTAACCACGGTAAACATCGGGTTACTAAGCGCGGCCCTGCGCTTAGTAACCCGATGTTTACCCTGGTTACCCGGGGACTTCGGCATCGCTCCAGCGCCGTGATTGCAACGTGTGACCGCAGTCTACGACGCTGGAGCGATAATCATACGATCGCTGCGACGTCACGGATCGTGCCGTCGTAGCGATCAAAATTGCACTGTGTGACGGTACCCTAAGACAGTGAGCGCTGACCTTTTAAGGAGGAGGGAGCATGCACTCGCCCCAGGGACAGTGCCTGGGGATCTGAGAGCTGTGTGCAGACCCTGGGCAGCAGTAGAGAAGGAGGGGGGCGGCGGAGGTGAGTGAGTCGGCGTCCCTGCTCGGGGAGGGGGGAGGCATGCAGGGATGCCAGCACTACAGATTATAATTGGTGTGTGTGTAAGTGTCTCTAGTATCTGTTAAACCTGTGACCACGTGTATCTGAGCCACTGACTGGTGAAGGGGGCCTTAGGGAGTGAGAGGAGACATTATACAGGTCCTTCTCGGCCAGTTCTCATTTTTGTAACTTACTAAGGAAATTAAAAAAAAAAACTCAGAAGAAAATAAAACACATTCAGAAAGGCTCAGGGGTGGAGATTTATAATTTACTTTGTGACAGACAAAAAAGGTTAAGCCAGCAGAGAGAACAAAGATCCTCCAAAAGTGAGAGAATGAATAATTATCTTTCTTCAATTACCAATGTAATTTAAAAACATAATAATGACATAGAACAAAGGAGATGGCAACACATGCTGTACAGAAAATGAAAAGCACTGTGCAAGTAAATAAATTATCAGTACATGCAGATATTATTAAATATAAAGTGTGTATAGACATCGGTAAATACCTAATGCAAGCAATGTCTTATAAAGCAGCAGTTCATATCTATGGGTGACATGTATCATACCACACATCTCAGGAAGCAGTATACGAAGGTGCTAAAGTATTTCCAAAAGTGCCAAGTGCTTGAGACGTAGAAATAATGCAGGGTGATGCTGGCCGACGTCCCGAACCTGTACAGATCAAAAGGGACGGATAGCAAGAGCAAAGCAATAGCATCGATCCGAAGCTTCAGTCCACAGACAGGCCTGGGAGGTTAGTGCTTACAAAATGACATTTTACCAGTGAATAGTTACCCAGAGTTGGACTTAGGACAGTGGACACCTTTTGGTGTGTTTTTCCTCAGAAGGGGTGTTTGACAAAAAGGTTGTAGATCTGTGTGTAACAGCTATAGTAAGGCTCCGTGCCTACAATGAGATTTTGGTGAGTTTTTGATGTTGCAGATTGTCTGCACCGTTTCCTCACCTTTCACGCTGTTTTTTTTTTTTTTGTTTTTTTTTAATGTCGTGTTTTTAATAACGCTGCGTTGTTTCTGATTCTTCCTGGTATAGTGTGTGATAAAACTGTATTGCTACACTTAGGTGCGGATTACATGTGCTTTTACCTGTGGATTTCCTAAAGTACAGTAAAGACCAAAAGTTTGGACACACCTTCTCATTTAAAGATTTTTCTGTATTTTCATGACTATGAAAATTGTACATTCACACTGAAGGCATCAAAACTATGAATTAACACATGTGGAATTATATACTTAACAAAAAAGTGTGAAACAACTGAAAATATGTCTTATATTCTAGGTTCTTCAACGTAGCCACCTTTTGCTTTGATGACTGCTTTGCACACTCTTGGCATTCTCTTGATGAGCTTCAAGAGGTAATCACTGGAAATGGTCTTCCAACAATCTTGAAGGAGTTCCCAGGGATGCTTAGCACTTGTTGGCCCTTTTGCCTTCACTCTGCGCTCCAGCTCACCCCAAACCATCTCAATTGGGTTCAGGTCTGGTGACTGTGGAGGCCAGGTCATCTGGCGTAGGACCCCATCACTCTCCTTCTTGGTCAAATAGCCCTTACACAGCCTGGAGGTGTGTTTGGGGTCATTGTCCTGTTGAAAAATAAATGATGGTCCAACTAAACGCAAACCGGATGGAATAGCATGCTACTACAAGATGCTGTGGTAGCCATGCTGGTTCAGTATGCCTTCAATTTTGAATAAATCCCCAACAGTGTCACCAGCAAAGCACCCCCACACCATCACACCTCCTCTTCCATGCTTCACGGTGGGAACCAGGCATGTAGAGTCCATCCGTTCACCTTTTCTGCATCGCACAAAGACACGGTCGTTGGAACTAAACATCTCAAATTTGGACTCATCAGACCAAAGCACAGATTTCCACTAGTCTAATGTCCATTCCTTGTGTTCTTTAGCCCAAACAAGTCTCTTCTGCTTGTTGCCTGCCCTTAGCAGTGGTTTCCTAGCAGCTATTTTACCATGAAGGCCTGCTGTACAAAGTCCTCTCTTAACAGTTGTTGTAGAGATGTGTCTGCTGCTAGAACTCTGTGTGGCACTGACCTGGTCTCTAATCTGAGCTGCTGTTAACCTGCTATTTTTGAGGCTGGTGACTCGGATAAACTTATCCTCAGAAGCAGAGGTGACTCTTGGTCTTCCTTTCCTGGGGCGGTCCTCATGTGAGCCAGTTTCTTTGCAGCGCTTGATGGTTTTTGCCACTGTACTTTGGGACACTTTCAAAGTTTTCCCAATTTTTCGGACTGACTGACCTTCATTTCTTAAAGTTATGATGGCCACTCGTTTTTCTTTACTTAGCTGCTTTTTTCTTGCCATAATACAAATTCTAACAGTCTATTCAGTAGGACTATCAGCTGTGTATCCACCAGACTTCTGCACAATACAACTGATGGTCCCAACCCCATTTATAAGGCAATAAATCCCACTTATTAAACCTGACAGGGCACACCTGTGAAGTGAAAACCATTCCCGGTGACTACCTCTTGAAGCTCATCAAGAGAATGCCAAGAGTGTGCAAAGCAGTCATCAAAGCAAAAGGTGGCTACTTTGAAGAACCTAGAATATAAGACATATTTTCAGTTGTTTCACACTTTCTTGTTAAGTATATAATTCCACATGTGTTAATTCATAGTTTTGATGCCTTCAGTGTGAATTTACAATTTTCATAGTCATGAAAATACAGAAAAATCTTTAAATGAGAAGGTGTGTCCAAACTTTTGCTCTGTACTATAAGTCTATGGGGAAAATCAGCACAGAAAACTCAGTGGTCCTGCGTGAGAGAGTGACGTGTTGTGGATATAACGCACACCGCGGTTGGGGTGCGCAGCGGGAATAATAAGCACAGCGGGCAGATTCCCATAAAGCCCATCCGCTTCCCCAGAGCTGTAAGACGATGCATGTTACTGTATATTACGCGTATTTTAGTTCTGAAGCAGGAACAACACCGTCCACATCGCCCCACCAGCTCCTGTCACGGCCTGTGCCCTCACTGCAATGTGTCGCCTGCGGCCATGGAGCTGGAAGCTTAGGGCAGCTGAGCAGTGGGCAGTAAGATGCATTTGGCACAATGGAAGCTGTGACCGCACAGGAACAGGAGGTGCAAGACGCTGCTTCCCACTAACGGCCTGAAATCGCACTGTCTAGATGGACCATTCAGCACGACCCTGACAGTGTGAGCCACGCTCCTCCATCACCAAGCACTGGACCACCTGGTGTCATCTGTGCACATACATGTCCGGGTCTGTATACAGACGTGCATGGCACAGAGGTCTATAGATGGACTACTAAGCTCTTAGTATCACGTGACATGGTATGATCAGTCAGCTGACAAGTCGCGCGTCGCCGTCTAGTGCGCGTGCGCAAGCTTCCCCTGCCAGTCACGTCTCGACTGTTGATTAAACGCAGCTGCGCGATGACGTAAGCACTGCGGAAAGGAGCGGGTGGGAGGAGCGGCCATCTTGCACTCTCCTCAGAAGCACTAGGATTGAGAGAAGGTAAAGGGGCAATGACAGACCGTACAGCTCGCGTTCATGCTGAGGCCATTATTGTCGGTGTGTTCTGTGTCGGCTATGGAGGTGTTACACGGGCGACCGTAACCAGCATACCGGCTGCATTTGTTATCGTCACCCGGGGCTGGAGGGTGCGCGGGCGCGGCTGTCACTTTAGCCGGGTGTGGTCCCAGAGCCGCCGTATCTCCGGGCTGCCGGGCGCCTGCTAGCTCCGCCTCAGGATGCAGGTAGTGATGGTGGTGGGGCCGGTCTGCCCCCTGTATCCCGCAGTGCCGGAGGCCAGAACATGGGCATCGTTATTACATGGCCGGTGTGACCCTGGGGGTCTCTATGTACAGATCTACACCAGTATGTGTGTATAATGACTAGGGGGAGCAGTGTGCCCCTCAGTGTCAGAAGAGACGCCCACCCATTCACCGTGTAGGAGTGAGTGCTGGCAGCTGTCACCGGGGGCATCTCTGCTGTCCACCATATGATGGCACACTCTGGTCTGTAGGGCTAATCTAATGTATTATGCCCACTAAGGCCACGTGCCCACGTTCTGTAGTTGTCATCCAAAATCAGGAGTGGGTGATAGAAACACCTCACCGCTTCTGTATTGTACTTTTCCTCTGATAATGTGCACATGGCCTAAGTAGAAGCCTTAACATCCTCAGTAATCCACGTCTGTAGCCCAGGTGCTGGTATAAAGACACCTGAAGTGTGTGTGTGTGTGTGTGTGTGTGTGTGTGTGTGTGTGTGTGTGTGTAGTAAAAAAAAAAAAAAAAAAAAAATACCCTGCTTTAATTCCTCCAGCTTAAAGGGAACCTGTCAGCAGGATTGTTCACAGTAACCTACAGACAGTGTCAGGTCTGCGCCGTTATACTGATTACAATATCTGGTGATGAAATCTATCTTGTGGTTTAATCCTTATTCTCAGTTTTGAGTTACTGATATGTTCGTGCTCCAGGGCAGCCTGTGGGAGGGGGGGAGCACTTCATGTGGTGCTCTGATTAGGTATTCATTAGTATGGCCTCTGACAGGTCACCATAAGGAGCCTGGGTCATCAAGTTTATTTCACCTATGAAACTTCGTGAAATATTACAATCCAGCCGTGGCCGATGCTGCAATATCATCGGCCACGGCTGGAGACCCCTATCTGACAGCGGCGATCTGCCACCACTGTCAGCCTTTCCTACATTTGTCCTGCCCTCCTCTTCCTCCTCCCCCTCCCCCATACTACGAGTCCCGGTGTCCCTCCGTCTCCTCCTATGGGCGCCGCCATCTTCCAAAATGATGCCAGCCGGCAGATTCATTCCAGGTACATTTTGATCACTGTGATAGGTTCTATCACAGTGATCAAAAAAAAAAAAAAAGGTAAATAAACCCGCCCTTTATCACCCCCATAGGTAGGAAACATAATAACATAAAGGAAATATATTTATTTTTATTTTTCCACTAGGGTTAGGGTTGCAATTAGGGTTAAGCTATGTGCACACGGTGCGGATTTGGCTGCGGATTTGTAGCAGTTTTCAATCATGTTTACAGTACCATGTAAACCTATGGAAAACCAAATCCACTGTGCACATGGTGCGGAAAATAACGCTCGGTATTTTCCGCAGCATGTCAATTCTTTTTGTGGATTCCGCAGCGTTTTACACCTGTTCCTGTATAGGAATCCGCAGGTGAAATCCGCACAAAAAACACTGGAAATCTGCGGTAAATCCGCAGGTAAAACGCAGTGTCTTTTACCTGCGGATTTTTCAAAAAACGGTGCGGAAAAAGGGTTTGTGTTGGGGTTAGGGGTGTGATTAGGGTTAGGGGTGTGTTGGGGTTAGTGTTGGAGTTTGAATTGAGGGGTTTCCACTGTTTAGACACATCAGGGGGTCTCCAAACACGACATGGCGCCACCATTGATTCCAGCCAATCTTGCTTTTAAAAAGTCAAATGGTTCTCCCTCCCTTCCGAGCCCCGACGTGTGCCCAAACAGTGGTTTACGCCCACATATGGGGTACCAGCATACTCGGGACAAACTGGACAACAACCTTTGGGGTCCAATTTCTCCTGTTACCCTTGTGAAAATAAAATATTGCGGGCTAAAAAATAATTTGAGGAAAGAAAAATGATTTTTTATTTTCACGGCTCTGCGTTATAAACTTCTGTGAAGCACTTTGGGGGTTCAAAGTGCTCACCGCACATCTAGATTAGTTCATTGGGAGGTCTAGTTTCCAAAATGGGGTCACTTGTGGGGGAGCTCCAATGTTTAGGGACACAGGGGCTCTCGAAACACGACATGGTGTCTGCTAAAGATTGCAGCCAATTTTTCATTCAAAAAGTCACATGGCGCTCCTTTCCTTCCAAGCCCTGTCGTGCGCCCAAACAGTGGTTCCCACCCACATATGGGGTATCGACGTACTCAGGACAAATTGGACAACAACTTTAGGGGTCCAGTTTCTCCTTTTTACCCTTGGGAAATTAAAAAAAAATTGTTACTAAAAGATCATTTTGGGGACCAAAAAGTTAATGTTCATTTTTTCCTTCCATGTTGCTTCTGCTGCTGTGACACCTGAAGGGTTAACAAACTTTTTGAATGTGGTTTTGAGCACCTTGAGGGGTGCAGTTTTTAGAATGGTGTCACTTTTGGGTATTTTCAGGCATATAGACTCCTCTAACTGACTTCAAATGTGAGGTGGTCCCTATAAAAAAAAATGGTTTTGTAAATTTTGTTGTGAAAAATAGAAATCGGTGGTCAAATTTTAACCCTTATAACTTCCTAGCAAAAAAAAACTTTGTTTCCAAAATTGTGCTGATGTAAAGTAGACATGTGGGTAATGTTATTTATTAACTATATTATGTCACATCTCTGGTTTAACAGAATAAAAACTCAAAATGTGAAAATTGCGAAATTTTCGTCAAATTTCCTTTTTTTTTTTTTTCTTTTCCTCAAATAAACGCAAAAATTATCGACCTAAATTTACCACTAACAAAAAGCCCAATATGTCTCAAAAAAGTAATCTCAGAATCGCTAGGATCCATTGAAGCGTTCCTGAGTTACCTCATAAAGGGACACTGGTCAGAATGGCAAAAAATGGCCAGGTCATTAAGGTCAAAATAGGCTGGGTCATGAAGTGGTTAACATTGGGTGCGCAGGGACATGCGTTGTATGCGAATGCACCCGCATGCGGCGATTTGACGTGTGCAGCAACCGCACGTAAACGCAACATACAACGCATGTCCCTGCATACTGAATGTTAAAGATAGGTACGCAGGGAAATGCAGGACACATACAGAAGTAGGCGGAGCTTCAGGGAGGAAGAAGGGAAGTACGCAGCCCTCCTGAACGCAAATGTGAACCTAGCCTTAATCGTGTATCTAGAAGTAAAATTCTACTAGTACTGAAAAATTGTATAGAATGAAGGGGTAAACTAATAAAAAAGCATTGTTCGTCACTAACATGGTGTATATAAAGGGAGAAATTCTTGAAGGGTTTTTCATAAATACAGCAACATGAAGGGGGATAAGAGCCCCTTCTTTGTACCAGAACGGAGCTATGTACAACCTTGTCTGTCCATACTGTAAACTACATTGTTGGCTCTTTATATTAATGGCTGTTGTTATAGCAGCTAATCGGCGATTAGAGATGCCGAACGCTAGAGGAACATCTGATGGCTAAAGAATAGTTATATTAAAAAGGTAATTGAGATGGATCCCTTCAGTGCGAATTCATGAGTCAGTTTTGCAGAAAGGAACAGATTTATAATAATTTCTGCAGCATGAGAATATAGCAATTCACATAATGTTTTATTGGGTGTATGATCACCACTGAGGAGGCAGCTGTGTCGATTCTGGTCTCGTCATTGCTTCAAAATATCTGTGCTCCCAGTTCCTTGCTAGATCCACATGCAAGGGTGTTTGATCAGTCACAATCCCTGAGATCAGTTCTGAGGGGCAAAGACCCATATTGATTGACATTCTGCATTTCATGGCTGGGATGGGAATAACTACTTCTGGATCCCTGGCCTACAGAAGCAGTCATGAACATACCCAAGCACAGATGCACTGTGTTGGAGCACGACTCTATAAAAATTGTCATATCTCCTGACTTGTGGAAACTGCCAATTTCCTGTTTGCTGTTTTTTTTAAAGGTGTTGTCTGGTCTAAAACAAGTCTGCAGTCACTCTGTGATTGCAGACTTGTGAATACTCGCATTGCGCTCACGGCATGCTGTGAGGATTTCCTGGTGTCAGCATTGGGAACAGTGGTCATGTGACCACAATCAGACTAGATGGACTCCAACCTTGCTCAATGCAAGTGTATTGAGCGAGGCCAGAAACAGTCTAGTCAGAATATGGACTAGTCGCAGGGTGCATGTGAGGATTCACACGTCCGCAGTCACATAGCGACTAGAAGGTTGGAGGAGTGTTTAAACTAGGGATTGGGGGGGAGGGTATTCAATTTATAGGAGGGGAAGATAGGGCAGATAGAGACCTGGGCACAAATAAGGAAGTTGGGGGTGGTGGTGGCATGGGGGGTGGGGTTAGAACAGTTAATAATTTAAGAAAGAATAGAGGTACAGAGAGGAACATCAAGTGCATGTATACTAATGCCAGAAGCCTCGCCAACAAAATGGATGAATTAGAATTAATGTTGTTGGAGCATAATTATGACATGGTGAGGATATCTGAAACATGGCTGGATGAGAGCCATGACTGGGCTGTTAACTTGCAGGGCTATAGCCTTTTCAGAAATGACCGTACGGATAAGCGAGGGGGAGGGGTGTGTCTGTATGTAAAATAATCCCTAAAACCCATCCGGCGTGATAATATAGGTGAATTTAATGAAAATGTAGAGTCCCTGTGCGTGGAGATAAGGGGAGGGGGAAAAAAATAAATTACCGATAGGGGTTTGTTATAAATCTCCAAAAATAATGGAAGCGATGGAGAATATCCTCGTAAAGCAAATAGATGAAGCTGCGACTCAAGGAGAAGTTATTATTATGGGGGACTTCAACTACCCTGAAATAGATTGGGGAACAGAAACCTGCAGTTCCAGCAAAGGTAATCGGTTTTTGACAACTGAGAGACAATTACCTTTCACAACTAGTTCAGGACCCAACAAGAAGGGGGGGCACTGTTAGACCTAATATTAACCAACAGGCCAGACCGCATAGCAAATATAAGGGTTGGGGGTCACTTGGGGAATAGTGATCACAAAATAAGTTTTCGTGTATCCTTTAATAAGATGTGTAGTAGAGGGGTGACAAGGACACTAAACTTCAGGAGGGCAAATTTCCAACGGATGAGAGATGATCTTGGTGCAATTAACTGGGACGATATCCTGAGACACAAAAATACACAAAGAAAATGGGAGACGTTTATTAGCATCCTGGATAGGTCCTGGATAGGTCCTGTGCACAGTATATACCGTATGGGAATAAACATACTAGAAATAGGAGGAAACCAATATGGCTAAATAGAGCTGTAAGGGGCGCAATAAGTGACAAAAATAAAGCATTTAGAGAATTAAAGGAAGTAGGTAGTGATGAGGCATTAAATAAATACAGAAAATTAAATAAATTCTGTAAAAAGCAAATCAAGGCAGCAAAAATTGAGACAGAGACTCATTGCCAGAGAGAGTAAAAATAATCCCAAAATATTGAACTACATAAATAGTAAGAAATTAAAAAATGATAGTGTTGGCCCCCTTAAAAATAGTCTGGGGAAAATGGTGGATGAGGAAAAAGCCAATATGCTAAATGACTTTTTTTCATCAGTATTTACACAAGAAAATTCCATGGCAGACAATATGATCAGTGATAATAAAAATTCCCCATTAAGTGTCACCTGCTTAACCCAGCAGGAAGTACGGCGGCGTCTAAAAATCACTAAAATTGGCAAATCTCCAGGCCCGGATTGGATACACCCCCGAGTACTGCAGGAATTAAGTACAGTCATTGATAGACCATTATTTTTAATCTTTAAAGAGTCCATAATAACAGGGTCTGTACCACAGGACTGGCGTATAGCAAATGTGGTGCCAATATTCAAAAAGGGGACAAAAACTGAATTCGGTAATTATAGGCCAGTAAGCTTAACCTCCTACTGTGGGTAAAATCCTGGAGGGCATTCTAAGGGATGCTATGCTGGAGTATCTGAAGAGCAATAACCTCATGACCCAATACCAACATGGGTTTACTAGGGACCGTTCATGTCAGACTAATTTGATCAGCTTCTATGAAGAGGTAAGTTCCGGACTGGACCAAGGGAACCCAGTAGATGTAGTGTATATGGACTTTTCAAAAGCTTTTGATACGGTGCCACACAAAAGGTTGATACATAAAATGAGAATAATGGGGATAGGGGAAAATATGTGTAAGTGGGTTGAGAGCTGGCTCAGGGATAGGAAACAAAGGGTGGTTATTAATGGAGCATACTCGGACTGGGTCGCGGTTAGCAGTGGGGTACCACAGGGGTCAGTATTGGGCCCTCTTCTTTTTAACATATTTATTAATGACCTTGTAGGGGGCATTCAGAGTAGAATTTCAATATTTGCAGATGACACTAAACTCTGCAGGGTAATCAATACAGGGGAGGACAATTTTATATTACAGGATGATTTATGTAAACTAGAAGCTCGGGCTGATAAATGGCAAATGAGTTTTAATGGGGATAAATGTAAGGTCATGCACTTGGGTAGAAGTAATAAGATGTATAACTATGTGCTTAATTCTAAAACTCTGGGCAAAACCGTCAATGAAAAAGACCTGGGTGTATGGGTGGATGACAAACTGGTATTCAGTGGCCAGTGTCAGGCAGCTGCTACAAAGGCAAATAAAATAATGGGATGCATTAAAAGAGGCATAGATGCTCATGAGGAGAAAATAATTTTACCTCTATACAAGTCACTAGTTCGACCACACTTAGAATACTGTGCACAGTTCTGGTCTCCGGTGTATAAGAAAGACATAGCTGAACTAGAGCGGGTGCAGAAAAGAGCGACCAAGGTTATTAGAGGACTGGGGGGTCTGCAATACCAAGATAGGTTATTACACTTGGGGCTATTTAGTTTGGAAAAACGAAGACTAAGGGGTGATCTTATTTTAATGTATAAATATATGAGGGGACAGTACAAAGACCTTTCTGATGATCTTTTTAATCATAGACCTGAGACAGGGACAAGGGGGCATCCTCTACGTCTGGAGGAAAGAAGGTTTAAGCATAATGAGGCCGGCGTCACACTGGCGAGTTTTACGGACGTAAGAGCGCAGATACTACGTCCGTAAAACTCGCATTACATACGGCACAATTATTCTCAACGGGGCTGCTCCTATTAGCCGTATATTACGGTTCAGTATTATACGGCTTTCTACGGCCGTACAAAATCGCAGCATGCTGCGTTTGTCAGCGTATTGCGCAAAAAAAATCGCTAATGAAAGTCTATGGGGGCGAGAAAAATACGGATTCCACACGGACCTGCAGTGTGACTTGCGAGAAATACGCAGCGCTGTTAGTGAAAAGTCGGTAATTCAATTGCCGGCTTTTCATTTCTCCTGCACAAACCCGACAGGATATGAGACATGGTTTACATACAGTAAACCATCTCATATCCCCTTTTTTTTGCATATTCCACACTACTAATGTTAGTAGTGTGTATGCGCAAAATTTCAGCGCTGTAGCTGCTGAAATAAAGGGTTAAATGGCGGAAAAAATTGGCGTGGGCTCCCGCGCAATTTTCTCCGCCAGAATGGTAAAACCAGTGACTGAGGGCAGATATTAATAGCCAGGAGAGGGTCCATGGTTATTGGCCCCCCCTGGCTACAAACATCTGCCCCCAGCCACCCCAGAAAAGGCACATCTGGAAGATGCGCCTATTCTGGCACTTGGCCACTCTCTTCCCACTCCCGTGTAGAGGTGGGCTATGGGGTAATGAAGGGTTAATGTCACCTTGCTATTGTAAGGTGACATTAAGCCAGATTAATAATGGAGAGGCGTCAATTATGACACCTATCCATTATTAATCCAATTGTTGGAAAGGGTTAAAAAACACACACACATGATTTAAAAGTAGTTTAATGAAATAAACACAGCGGTTGTTGTAATAATTTATTGTTCTCTCAATCCATCAGGAACACCCTCGCTTGGAAAAATAATAAACGCACAAGATACATACCTTCTGGTGAACCATCTCGTCCCACGAAGTAATCCATCTGAAGGGGTTAACTAATATTACAGGCAGGAGCCCTGCTAAATGCAGCTGTGCTCCGTGCCTGTAATCCCCGGCGAATGAATGAAATGTAGGTCATTGACCTACATTTCCTTCAGTCGCGGTGAGGCGCCCTCTGGTGGATGTTCTCATGAACTGCAGCCTGGGAACTTTTTCCCACGCTCCAGGTCATATGAGGACATCCACCAGGGGGCGC
This sequence comes from Ranitomeya variabilis, assembly GCF_051348905.1. Classification (NCBI taxonomy): domain Eukaryota; kingdom Metazoa; phylum Chordata; class Amphibia; order Anura; family Dendrobatidae; genus Ranitomeya; species Ranitomeya variabilis. Next base: position 841,069,363 of record NC_135233.1, on the reverse strand, counting down.
CTCACCGCGACTGAAGGAAATGTAGGTCAATGACCTACATTTTATTCATTCGCCGGGGATTACAGGCACGGAGCACACAGCTGCATTTAGCAGGGCTCCTGCCTGTAATATTAGTTAACCCCTTCAGATGGATTACTTCGTGGGACGAGATGGTTCATCAGAAGGTATGTATCTTGTGCGTTTATTATTTTTCCAAGCGAGGGTGTTCCTGATGGATTGAGGGAACAATAAATTATTACAACAACCGCTGTGTTTATTTCATTAAACTACTTTTAAATCGTGTGTGTGTTTTTTAACCCTTTCCAACAATTGGATTAATAATGGATAGGTGTCATAATTGACGCCTCTCCATTATTAATCTGGCTTAATGTCACCTTCCAATAGCAAGGTGGCATTAACCCTTCATTACCCCATAGCCCACCGCTACAGGGAGTGGGAAGAGAGTGGCCAAGTGCCAGAATAGGCGCATCTTCCAGATGTGCCTTTTCTGGGGTGGCTGGGGGCAGATGTTTTTAGCCACGGGGGGGCCAATAACCATGGACCCTCTCCTGGCTATTAATATCTGCCCTCAGTCACTGGCTTTACCATTCTGGCGGAGAAAATTGCGCTGGAGCCCACGCCAATTTTTTCCGCCATTTAACCCTTTATTTCAGCAGCTACAGCGCTGAAATTTTGCACATACACACTACTCACATTAGTAGTGTGGAATATGCAAAAAAAAAAGGGGATATGAGATGGTTTACTGTATGTAAACCATGTCTCATATCATGTCGGGTTTGTGCAGGAGAAATGAGAAGCCGGCAATTGAATTACCGGCTTTTAACACATATCGCGCTGAATGAAATCTAAATACAGAATATATATATATGTGTCTCAATGATTATATATGTATATGTATATATATATATATATATATATATATATATATATACTGTATATATGTTTTCCCGAACATTTGAGCACATAAATCCATTAGATGTCGGTTTTGCAAGCCTGCGCAAAAATCTCGCAGTACGGATGCCATACGGATTACATACCTCCGGATGCCATGCGCAAAATACGCTGACACACCCTGACTACGGATCAATATTTTGGGAACATTTCTCCGTATTACGGCCGTAGTACGGACTTATAATACGTGGCGTATTGTCTTACGCCCAGTGTGAGGCCGGCCTAAGACGCGGATTCTTTACTGTAAGAGCAGTGAGACTATGGAACTCTCTGCCGTATGATGTTGTAATGAGTGATTCATTACTTAAATTTAAGAGGGGACTGGATGCCTTTCTTGAAAAGTATAATGTTACAGGGTATATACACTAGATTCCTTGATAGGGTGTTGATCCAGGGAACTAGTCTGACTGCCATATGTGGAGTCGGGAAGGAATTTTTTTCCCCAATGTGGAGCTTACTTTTTGCCACATGGGTTTTTTTTGCCTTCCTCTGGATCAACATGTTAGGGCATGTTAGGTTAGGCTATGGGTTGAACTAGATGGACTTAGTCTTCCTTCAACCTTAATAACTATGTAACTATGTAACATAGTGACTGTAGACTTGTCGTTTAAGACCGGACAACTCGTTTTAACCACCATTCTTTACTATTGTTTTGTGAAAGGCCTAGATGGGATTACCCCTTTAAAACAAGAGAAGGGCACCTATTAATTGATTGAATTATGAATTCTGACACTAAAGGTACCGTCACACTCAGCGACGCTGCGGCGATATAGACAACGAGCCGACCTAAACTAGATCGCTGGAGCGTCGCTGTTTAGGTCGCTGTAGAGACGTCAAACACAGCAACTCCAGAACGATGCAGGAGCGATCCAGTGACGTAACAGCGACTCACTTCTCGTTCTCTCTGGTTGTTAGCTCCATGTCAAACATTGCTGGCGTCGTTGCTTTTGATGTCAAACATGACGATACACGCCGACCTGGCGACGAAATAAAGTTCTGGACTTCTAGCTCCGACCAGCGATGGCACAGCGGGAACCAGATCGCTGCTGCGTGTCAAACACAACGAGATCGCTATCCAGGACGCTGCAACGTCACGGATTGTTGTCGTTCTCGTTGCTGAGTGTGACGGTACCTTAAGAGTATGTGCCAACGATCCGGAATTGGCAGCACTTTGGATGCAGTGCATGTTTGCTGTGTCCAAAGTGCTGCCGGCTATTGATCACAGGTGAATCCTCTGTGTTCACTGAACCTGTGCGGATTCACCGCGTCCAATACATTCTATGGGTGAATTTTTCTCTTGCGGCGACGCACTGCATGTCTGTCTCTGCGGATGAGCCACCGGCTTCTGTGGACGAATTGTGGGCATACTTTTTCTAGAAAGTCTTATGGCTCTGCGTGGCCGATAATTTTCATGACTATAAGGTTTCTGGGAATTTTCTTTCCTGTTATCTTATTATTGTCACTTATCATTGCTTGCAGATTCTGGACTTGTATCTCAGAGAACAGATGGAAATGGCAGAAAAACCTTACTGCAGTCATTCTGTTAATATACCAGTATTCTGCTTTGGTTATGCATTTTTTTTTTTCCCCTTGGGCTTATACCCCCTTCATATGCTGCTGTATGGGTTTACTATGGTATGTGACTCATGCAGCCCCTGCTTATTGGAAAAAGATAATTTTTATTAACAAACCACTGCTCCAGATGCTTAGATCTAATTTGTGCTGTTTTGAACTTAGCTAATATCACATCTGCCCATTCCCACCCCCTTCACCACCACCCGTGTCCAGCATTCCAGAGTTTCTAGTCATTTTCATCTGGAAGGATTTAACTTTTTATTTTTTGTTTTTTTTTTTCCCCTCACTTTTTTTTTTTTTTTTTTTTAAATTCTGCCTACATCACAGCTGTAAGCCCCCCTGCACACACAATCTGTGTAACATGATCTATCATTTCTGTGTTTTTTGGTGTGTAGCATTTTGTGAGCTCAGCAGTTCCAATTCCTGTGCAGTTTGCAAAGAAAACAGTTTCCTGTGAAATCAGCGATTTCCCTTGAGTTTCATATGTGAGGGTCTCTGCCTCTTCCTTCCTCTAGATTCTTGCAGGCAATGTTGACTATTCATTGTAAGGATCTGGGAAGAGACAAGTCACCAGAGTGTGTGTATGAAGCATCTCCTGTGCCAGCTCATCTTTTCCACCCCCTCGTTCTGGGCTTCTACTGGTGCTCTAGACAGAAAACAGGCCTAAAGAGCTGTCCCTCTGTAATAAATGGCCGTCTCAGAGGCGTCTCGTTGTCATTCATGTAATCATTTGTCACTGGAAATCTAGATATCTGTAGGACAATTGGTTAATGAGCGGAAGAAAAAGGGAATGGTCAATCTTCTGTTTTTGGATGTGCAGGATTATACCTCTGCTTCTCATATTTCTTTTGTATTCTGTTTATGGTCCTATTTCTCAGTTATGTTGGCCAACCATCTAATCATAGCTTTGCCTAATTTTAACCTCCTTTTTATCTCTATTTTTCACAGGTCTGTAGTAATCATGGGAATAGGAAACTGAAAGAAATCCATCATGATCGGAGGACTGTTCATTTATAATCACAAGGGAGAGGTCCTCATCTCCCGGGTGTACAGAGATGACATTGGGTAAGCTGCATTCATTTTTATCTTGTATGTGCTTATTCTGCAGTTTTTTTTCCCTCCCTACCTTTTTTTTTTTTTTTTCCTCTAAAACTAGCACCTTCTAATGTGAAGCTAGTGCTGATCACCGTGAACACTTTCTTTAGTTTTTAGCCATTCTGGCAACTCCTTTCCCCTGCAGCATTACATAGTAGTCAAAGATGAGCTTGGCTCTCCTAAAATGGTCAGAGGCTGCCTTCAAATGCAGGACACTTGCCATTCTCAAGGTCTTGTTTGTCAACAATGCACACATAATAGTGGTTTCAGTAACTGGCTTTTAATAGAGAGGAACTTCATCCATGGTCTCTTATACCTTCTGTTCTTTTTGTATGAGGTGCGGTATTGTACATCCTGTGCAGCATTATTCTGGTGTTATCTTGTGTACTGATGGTACTTATTGTTTCTTAGGAAAAACTATAGATGTTGTGTAACTTCTCATTCTAATTGGAGCATACTAAAGGCGGGACATTGCCATTTCAACTATCTGGTCTAAGATTGAGGTGTATACTAGTGAAAGATGGGATGTCTTTAGTGGTAAGGATTTCCAAATTGGTATACAGAGCCATAATGCACATGTAGGACTGTTGTGGATATTGAGGAAATATTTTACAAATTTGTAACCCCCACGGGATTTGTCAGGCAAGTGCCTATTTTTCATATGTAGTTTGGACCTAGCCTTAAAAATACAAACCGCCCTTTTGGTTGTCTTGCATCGCAGGTTACTTGAGGTTGAATGTGAATACACTGATCTGCTTTTAGCCTAACGAGGATCCTTGATCTTCCAGAATTTTTCTTTTTCTGAACGTTTTTTCTAAGTGACCCTTACGTTTGCCTTAGTTTTCAGTTTAATAACTTATAGTTTTACAGTTCTTGCTGTATTTTGACTGCAACGCTATGGGAGCTGCTGAGCTGGGCTATCTATGTTTAGCTGGTGAGCTAGTGTTTTCTCTTCCCTTTTTATAATGTTCCTTTTTAGAAGACCCCTCTTCTAAGATTTTCCACAACCAAATTTTGTGTTAAATCTTATCATTCCAATGCTATGTCCCAATCTTCTAAGGGACTTGTTCTTCAGCAGATCGGTCTGTACTGACTGTTACAGCAAGTTGTAGCGTCTCTTCTGTCACTTGTAGTGAACTCTTCTGCATTCCCTCACTCATGAGCATTCTCCTTTTTACATTGCATGTTTGATGTTTGGCATGTTGCCCTTTTCTTCTCCCGCAGTTTCTATCCTGTCTAACTGCTGCATACAGTTGCTTAAAGACTTAGTAATATATGGATAAAAACAAAGTTTCCTACATAAATGTTGAATAAGCAAAATACTGTCATAAAGATTATTTTAAATATTAACGTTCGGTGCCTCACACACGGGTGTTTTTTCTTTTTTTCTTTTTTTTTTTTTTTAAACAGCAGGTTATGCATGATTACTATTTCCTCCTACCTTGCATGGCAGACAGTTATTCCTTTTCAAATGGTAGAAATTCTCGTTAATGTTCAGATAATTTTTTTTTTTTTTTCTTTTTTTTTTTTTTTTTAAGCATGTCAGACTGAGACTGCTGCTCAGTGGCTATCCAACTTTCAGCTGACAAGCAGTAATTTAGGATGTCCTGTATGTTAGAGGAGCAAAGTGTACTTGGAAGGGCCTTTTTATATCCTGTAAAGTGGTGACATATCTCTAGTATATGCCGTCATTTTGTAACAGTCAGGGTCTAACCTCTGGGACCCCCGCCACTACTGAGAATGAAGGCTCTGCAGTGCTAGTATAGTAACCTGCATATCGGCTTCCTAGGCAGGGAATTCCAGATGAACCAATTCATAATCCACTATAATAAGGTATACAGCTATTGCCAGCCAGTCCGTGTGCCATTTTTTTGTTATTTCTTGCTTGTATTTGAGCTGTAAGCAGAGGAGGGGCATGAGGCATGGCTGCGCTCCACCTTCTCTGCTGTGCGGAGCTGAGCAGCATGCATGTGAGCAGAGCATTGCTCTAAGCTGCTGTACTTTGCAGGCTGGATATTTCTGCAGTATTCAGTGTGCTCTCCTCCTGGGTCTTTTCTAGAGTGTGCTATGTTCTTTTAGTATTTTATTTCTAACCCTTTCTTTCATTGCTGTCACTGTCCTTTTCCTTGCTGGTGCCATCTCTTTCCATCTCATCACTTCATTGGCTGCTGTAGCAATAGGTAAGATCTTACTGCTGCGACTTTCCCTGTAGTGCCGGCTGTTTTGTCTCTGTGCTTGTACCAGATTTGTCGTAACCAGTATGTTTTAATAGCTGCTTATATTGTGAGGTGCCAGGGTTTTGTTTTTTTGTTTTTTTTTGGTACTAATTGTACTATAGACTTATTCTACCTCTGCTAGAGACCTATGTATTGGCTCTTAATGCCATTTCTAAAAATGGATGTATATTTTGTCATTGTTGGGGCTAGTGCACTGACATATTGATAACTCGTATGTTGAATTGATCTGTTATTTTGGTCTCTGGTAGGGAAACTATTGAGATTGCTGTGATCGTAATGATTAATACAACTTAATAGCGTTCTTGTCTTTTGATGTACGTCTACAATACCGCTAACAGATCTTAAAGATCCTAATCATCTTACTTTTACAGGTTTATATGGTTTTTCTCCTTTTTCACTAACATTCTTAACTTGTGATAGAGTTGAAGAGGTTCTACATATATATGTCAGTGTCCTTTTTATATATGCTACTTCTGCCAAGAATAACCTTACTGATGATCTACCAGGAGAAAATAAAAATCTTTTAATATCTTCTATGGGGAGAGATGGATTTCTGAATTTCAAGGCCCAAAGCCTGAGGTTGCACTGCTAAGATTCTAATGCCAACTTGTCCCCCTTAATTTAGGTCAATGTTATTGGGACTTTGTGGAGCCAAAATGACCTAACACAACCATTCCTAGATCCTACCTGGCTATGAATAGTTGCAGTTATGGGTGGACAGGGATATAACCGATGACCAACGAATCCAGAACAAAGTAAGAAAAGGTCCTCAGAGTCCTTGATGACCAAGCGCTTATAACCCAAAAGGATTGAATGGCATAGAAGATATTAAAAGTGTTATTCAATGTAAAGCTTTCTTCCCCTTCACTTGTATTTGCCACCTAAACAAGGAGTTAGGGAAATGCTGTAATCTTTTCAGGTTTTAATCTTTAAATTTCCATTTTTCTCAGGAGGAATGCAGTGGACGCTTTCCGCGTCAATGTCATCCATGCCAGGCAGCAGGTGCGATCTCCTGTCACCAACATTGCTCGTACCAGCTTCTTTCACGTTAAGCGCTCAAACATCTGGCTGGCTGCAGTCACCAAGCAAAATGTCAATGCTGCTATGGTATTTGAGTTCCTTTATAAGATGTGTGATGTCATGACTGCTTACTTTGGAAAGATCAGTGAGGAAAACATCAAGAACAACTTTGTACTGATCTATGAATTGCTTGACGGTAAGAAGCCAAACTCTCCTAGTAGTCCTGTATAGCTTTATTTCAAGCCTCATGGCTAATAAAAAAAAAAATGTGTATATATGTATGTTCTCTTTTGATTGTGAATTTTGTTCAGTCAGTGTTTTTAGCTACCGTATTTTACGGCGTATAAGATGACTTTTTAACCCCTGAAAATCATCTCAAAAGTCGGGGGTCGTCTTATATGCCGGGTACGGCATGTGCAGGGAGCGGTCCTGTATGGTTCCCAGGATCTGGAGGAGAGGAGACTCTCCTTAAGGCCCTGGGATCCATATTCATGTAAAAAAATATGGGATATACTTACCCTCCGACGGCCCACGTCTCTCAGCGGTGCAAGCGGCGTCCTCCGTTCCGAAGGATGCATTGAGCGAAGGACCTTCAATGACGTCACGTGACCGCGACGTCATCGAAGGTCCTTCGCTCAATGCATCCTTAGGAACGGAGGCCGCAGCTTGCACCGCTGAGAGCCGCGGGCCGTCGGAGGGTAAGTATATCCCATATTTTTTTATTGTAATTCATTTTTTTTTTTTTTTTTACATGAATATGGATCCCAGGGCCTGAAGAAGTCTCCTGTCCTCCATACCCTGGGAACCATCCGCACCGCACACGCCGTATAAGATGACCCCCGTCTTATACGGCGAGTATATCCCAAACTCCATATATTCTATGGAATAGTTGGGGGTCTTATACGCCCAGGCTTATACACCAGAAAATACGGTACTTTTGTAATCAGTTTGCTGGGGTGAGTGTCAGACAGGGCTGAGGAGTCAGTAAGCCAAACCAATGACCGACTCCCCAATTTCCCTGACTCACTATTGAACACGTACATAAGGTGCAGCACAGACTCATCTCAACTAAACGTAGAGCTCCTTAGATCAGGAACAGAACAGATTTATAGGATAATTTTATAACTTTTCCAGATTATGAAAACCTTTTACAGCACTTTCTGTACTGAACCCAGTTTATTATATATACCGTATTTTCTGGCGTATAAGACGACTTTTTAACCCCTGAAAATCTTCTTAAAAGTCGGGGGTCGTCTTATACGCCGGGTATCGTCTTGTACGCCGGGAGTATATGGTGGGTGGGTGGGGGGGGGAGTGGTCCTGATGACGACGAGGGGGCGTCTCACAGGAAAGTGCGTGGAGTATCCCCCATTACCTCATCGTAGCACTGGAGCGTGGGGTCTCTGTGCTGGGAGCGGCGGCTGCTGCTCCTCTTTGTGCCGCGTGGGTGCTGTGCTGTGGGGCGGCGGCTCCTCTTCTGCAGTGTGGGGCCTTTGTGCTGTGCTGTGCGGCGGCGTAATTTCATGCAGTCAGTCGGGGCTCCTCCGGCATCTCCTTAAAGCCCCGCTGGCAGCTCCATTGCTATGATGCGGTGGCCTCCGGGAAAATGGCCGCTGCTCAGATTCAGATCTCGTCTCCCGAGATCTCGGGACGAGATCTGAATCTGAGCATGCGCCGCCCCTAGCGGCCATTTTCCCGGAGGCCACCGCATCGTAGCAATGGAGCTGCCGGAGGGGCCTCCAGGCTTTAAGAAGATGCCGGAGGAGCCCCGACTGACCGCATGAAAATACGCCGCCGCCGCCCCAAAGCACAGAGGCCCCACACTGCAGAAGAGGAGCCGCCGCCCCACAGCACCCACGCGGCACAAAGAGGAGCTGCCGCTCCCAGCAGAGACCCCACGCTTCAGCGCTACGATGAGGTAATGGGGGATAGTCCACTCACACTTTCCTGTGAGACGCCCCCTCGTCGTCATCGGGACCACTCCCACCCAAAAGGCACATTAGGCTACTTTCACACTAGCGTTAACTGCATTACGTCGCAAATGCGTCGTTCTGCCGAAAAAACGCATCCTGCAAAAGTGCTTGCAGGATGCGTTTTTTCTGCATTGACTAACATTAGCGACGCATTTGCGACGCAATGACACACATGTAACTTTTTTTGCTCCCGACGGTCCGCTTTTTCCGACCGCGCATGCGCGTCCGGAACTCCGCCCCCACCTCCCTGCACTTCCCCGCACCTCCCAATGGGGCAGTGGATGCGCTGGAAAAATGCATCCGCTGCCCCCGTTGTGCGGCGGAGACAGCGCTAGCGTCGGGGACCTCGGCCTGACGCACTGCGACGGACCGAGCCCGACGCTAGTGTGAAAGAAGCCTTAGTCACCGGCCCTATAAGACGACATACGGCGTATAAGACCCCCGACTTTTAAGAAGATTTTATATTTTAACTGGAAAAGTTGGGGGGTCGTCTTATACGCCCAGTCGTCTTATACGCCGGAAAATATGGTATTTTTTCTCCTTCGCCACATTGGGGGACACAGGACCATGGGTGTTATGCTGCTGTCACTAGGAGGCTGACACTAAGTTGAGACAAAAAAGGTTAGCTCCTCCCCTGCAGTATACACCCTCATGCTGGCTTCCAGAGACCCAGTTCAAGCTTAGTGTCCGTAGGAGGCACACTGGATTTAAACCTTGTTATTCTGGACGAAGGGGGCGACGGATTCTTTCATGTTCCGATCTCCCCCGAACCAACAACAGGCGAGCACGGGAGTTTCACCTCTCCGTATCCTCTCCTGCGACGTGGGAAGCCACTGCCTGAGCTGACCTTTTTGGGCGACGGGCCCCTTTCACGGGCACCGATCTCCCCCCGAGTAACAGACGAGCACTGGTGTGTTACCTCCAGTATCCTCTTCTGCAGCCAGGCCTTTTTATTGCCGGACATCTGCCCTGCCCACCAGGTTTCGCCCTCGGCTGTACAGAGGCACTATTCCCTGTGGCGTCCGTGCAGCCCCCACTGCATCACCACTGAAAGAGCGGATGATGGAAGGAGGCGGACGGTTCCTCTCCACCCCCCCCCCCCCCACCCCCCTTTCAGGGGACGGTGGATGGAGGCTCCCCCAACCCTGCACCGTCCCATGTTGCCCGGGCACCTTTATGGGATAAGTGCAGATGGCGCGCGCCCCTGCCACTGGGTATGGCCTAGGGGTCGGTTTTTTCTATGGCGGTCACCTTTTCTGGGGGGCTCCTTAGCGGCAGGATCCTTTTATAGAGGCCGCGATTCTTTTCCCCGCGGTCCACGGGTGCGCGCCGGCCGAGGCCAGAAATTTAGTCCCCGGCTTCGGCCTTTTGTTAGGCCGCACTCCGGTAGGCTCCGCCCACTCCACGCATCACTTCTACGGCCCCGCCCACGCTTCTGGCGCTTCTCGCTCCCTGCGAGACTACACTTCAGGGTCTCGGCAGCCATCTGCCCCCTGCAGCACGCAGTGCCGGCTGGTCTTTTATCTCACTCCCACGGAGGATCTTCCTTCTCCACTCAATTGCGGGACACAGGACCGGGTAAGGAGATGGCTCTATCTGCTTCCCTGCAGCGCTACCCCTCAGCTTCCTCATAGCAGCTCTGTGCATTACATTGGGGTACAACATGTCCCAGTCAAGGGGTAAAAAGGTCACTAAGGTTCATACCACCTTTTTCTCTGCTTGTACCACCCGCCAGGCTCCTCTTCCCACGCCTCAGAGCTCCCCGTTCTGCCCAACCTGTGATGCCCAATGTGCCCAGGAGCCCTCCACCGCTACCGACCCCAGTGCTCCTAGCCCCCCTGAGTGGGCCACGTCCCTGTCCCAATCCGTGGCTTCGCTAGCTAAGGCGATTGAATCCCTTCATGACCCCTCTGGGGAGCGGGGCGTTCGTTTTCCTGGGTTAAGAGATCCCTCTATTACAGGGGAATCGTCGGCCAGCAGGGGCTGTTCTCACCCACAGGAGGTTCGGACATCCACAAAACGGATCCGCACTACCTCTCCTGGTCATTCACCACGCTATTCAGCCTCCAATAGCTCCACTTCTCGCTCACCCTCCCCAGGGGCTAGAAGCGATCACGACTGAGTATGAGTCTGAGGCATCTATGGACCCGGATTCCCAGGAGTTCCGTTCAACTGTTGACTCCCTCATTGAGGCTGTCAATCATGCGCTAAAGGTTAATGATGACCCTAATTCAGCTCCGGATCACTCAGTTTCCTTCAGTAGAAACAAGCGATACCATAAGGTGTTCGCCTCCCATCCGGATTTTCTAGAGATAGTTAAGAGGCACAGGGAGCGACCGGATAAACGCTTTACGGGCAAAAAGGCTCTGGAATCTAAATATCCTTTTTCCTCAGAGCTGGTTAAGGATTGGACGGAACCACCGCTGGTGGATCCTCCGGTGTCGCGTTTGGCTACCAAAACGCTGTTATCAGTACTTGACGGGGCATCAATTAAAAGTCCCACAGAGCGCCAGTTGGATTCCCTGGCGCGATCGGTGTATGAAGCCTCAGGTTCCTCTCTGTCCCCTTGCTTCGCTGCGGCATGGGTCGCCAAAGCTATGGTTTCCTGGGCAGATACTCTGGCACATTCCTTTCAGGACCACGCTCTTCCGGCTGAAGCGGCGGACCTAGCCAAACCAATTGGTATGGCAGCAGATTGTGATGTACGCATCTTTAGATGCAGCAGACTGTGCTTCAACAGCGGCTTCAAACGCCATCACCATCAGAGGAGCTATCTGGCTTGGAGAGTGGCGGGCGGATTCCTCCTCAAAAGTCTCTAATTTCTCTCCCCTTTCAGGGCGGACGCCTATTTGAAGAAAAATTGGACCAACTTATTTCCGATGCTACAGGGGGAAAAAGCAAGTTCCTCCCTCAACACAGACCAAAAGCTGCTTTTCAGCGCCAACAGTATTTTCGTTTTCGCCCCTTTCGAGGTGGCCCTTTCTGGTCCAACTCCACTGCATCGTCTAGATCAGAACGATCTACACGCACAGACAGAGACTCCCGGCCTTCTTACAAACCAAATCAGTCCTGGAGAGGAAGACCTAGACAACCCAGAACCAGAGGTTCTAGACCTGCCAGATTTCCTCACAATGACTCAGGGACTATTCCAGTCGACACCACCAAGGTAGGCGGACGCCTGCTTCTTTTTCGTCATGTCTGGCTTTCCGTCATTCCCGACGAATGGGTCATAGACCTGGTGTCATCTGGTTACAAAATAGAATTTTCCGTCTCCCCTCCAGCTCGGTTTTTTCCCTCTCGTCTCCAAGTTCAAGAACTCAGTCACGCGCTCTCCATTCTGCCATCCATTCCCTCCGCCAAAACGGGGTCATCGTTCCAGTTCCGGAACACGAGAGATTCAGAGGTTTCTACTCAAACCTCTTCGTCGTACCAAAGAAGGATGGGTCCGTGCGCCCCATCTTGGACTTGAAACTCCTAAACAAGCACGTAAACGTACGACACTTCCGGATGGAGTCCCTTCGGTCGGTCATTTCCTCATTGGAGCGAGACGAGTTCCTAGCATCAATAGACATCAGAGATGCTTATCTTCACATTCCAATCTTTCCGCCACACCAAAGGTTCCTCCGTTTCGCCATCCAAGAGGACCATTTTCAATTCACGGCCTTGCCCTTCGGTCTTGCCACAGCACCCAGGGTATTCACGAAGGTCATGGCGGCTGTCATGGCCATCCTGCACTCCCGAGGAGTGGTCGTGTTGCCATACCTAGACGACCTTCTGGTCAAGGGTCCATCTTTTCATGCCTGCGAAGCAAGTGTCCGCATTACGTTGGATTCCCTTTCGTGCCTAGGCTGGTTAATCAACCTGGACAAATCCTCCCCTGTTCTCCAGCTTAAAGGATCTCTTTCCTAGGCATGATCCTAGACACGTCCAAGGGGCTGATCTTTCTTCCTCGGTCCAAGGCCCAAGCGCTTCAACAGGGGGCCCGGACGCTTTCTCGCCCTTGCCCTCAGTCCATTCGGTTTGCCATGAAGATCCTGGGGAAGATTGTGGCCTCAATGGAAGCGATTCCCTTCGCCCAACTGCATCTCCGTCCCTTACAACAAGCTCTACTGGACAACTGGGACAGGAGTCCTTTTACCCTCGACCGACCATGCCCTCTGTCCCCGCGGACCAGGCAGACGCTCACGTGGTGGACTTTGAAGTCAACTCTCCACCAGGGGAGGTCTTTTCTTCTGATCCATTGGCTGGTGGTGACCACCGATGCCAGTCTCCTCGGTTGGGGAGCGGTGTTTCTCCACCACGCTGCCCAGGGGCGTTGGTCGATGTGGGAGTCGAAATTTCCCATAAACATTTTGGAGATCCGTGCTATCCGGTTTGCCCTGAGACGTTTTCACCCTCTGCTTGCGGGTCACCCGGTCCGAATACAGTCGGACAACGTCACAGCTGTGGCGTACATAAACCATCAAGGGGGCACTCGCAGCAGGGCAGCGATACAGGAGGTTACACATCCTCCGTTGGGCCAAGGACAACCACTCCATCTTTTCCGCGGTACACATTCCGGGTGTCGAGAACTGGGTGGCGGACTTTCTCAGCCGTCAGGGTCTCGCCTCGGGAGAGTGGGAACTCCATCCACAGGTTTTTCATCAAATCTGCCTTCGCTGGGGGACTCCGGACGTGGATCTGATGGCATCCAGGCTCAACGCCAAAGTCCCCAACTTCATAGCGCGTTCTCGGGATCCCCGGGCCGTTGGGGTGGATGCTCTGATATTCCCATGGCACCGGTTACGATTCCTGTACGTGTTCCTTCCACTTCCTCTGTTGCCGAAGGTGATCCGGAAAATCAAGATGGAGGGGATTCCGGTGATCCTTATCGCCCCGGATTGGCCGCGTCGCGCATGGTACGCGGAACTAGTTCATCTCGTATCCGACGTTCCCTGGCGGTTACCAGACCGCCCAGATCTACTGCGCCAAGGACCGATCTACCATCAGAGCTCAGGGGCCCTACGTTTAACGGCGTGGCTGTTGAAACCTGGATCCTAACTCAAGCAGGTTTCTCCCAGCAGGTCATTTCCACCATGATCAGAGCTCGCAAGACGTCTTCCGCTCGCATCTACCACCGCACCTAGAAAGCCTTCTTCTCTTGGTGCAGACTCCGCAGTCGCCCCCCTCTCGTTTTCTCCATTCCCTTCATTCTGGAATTTCTCCAGTCCGGCTTGGATTCCGGCCTGGCCCTCAGTTCCCTCAAGGGCCAGATTTCAGCGCTGTCGGTGGTGTTCCAGTGTAAGATTGCTACTAACTCACAAGTCAGAACTTTCATTCAAGGGGTCTCCCACGTGGTTCCCCCCTACAGAATGCCACTAGAGACCTGGGATCTCAACTTGGTCCTGAGGGTCCTTCAGGAACCTCCGTTTGAACCTCTGCAAGACGTCCCACTATCTATTCTCTCTTGGAAGGTGGCCTTCCTTGTGGCTATAACGTCTATCAGGCGCGTCTCGTAGTTGGCCGCACTTTCCTGCCAGGCGCCCTTCCTTTCCTTCCACCAGGACAAAGTAGTCTTGCGCCCATCTCCCGCTTTTCTCCCTAAGGTGGTGTCATCTTTTCACCTCAACGAAGATATTATTCTTCCCTCCTTTTGTCCACAGCCAAAACACAGGGTCGAAAAGGCCCTTCACACTTTGGACGTGGTACGGGCTTTCAGGAGGTACGTCTCTAGGACTGCCTCTTTCCGTAAATCGGATTCCCTCTTTATCCTCCATGAGGGTCACAGGAAGGGTTAAGCCGCATCTAAGGCTACGATAGCCAGATGGATCCGATCGGCTATCCAAGAAGCTTATCGGGTCAGGGGCAGGCCCATCCCAGCGGAGGTTAGAGCTCACTCTACTCGGTCAGTTGGTGCTTCCTGGGCCATTCGGCACCAGGCGTCGGCGGAGCAGGTTTGCAAGGCCGCAACATGGTCTAGCCTACATACTTTCACAAAGCACTACAACGTCCACACTCATTCTTCCGCAGATGCGGCCCTTGGCAGACGTATTCTGCAGGCGGCCGTTGTGCATTTATAAGTCAGATGGTACACAGAGTTATTTGGTTGTATTGTTCCCCACCCAGGGACTGCTTTGGGACGTCCCATGGTCCTGTGTCCCCCAATGTGGCGAAGGAGAAATAGGTATTTTTGTGTACGCACCGTAAAATCCTTTTCTCCGAGCCACTCATTGGAGGACACAGCACTCACCGTGTTAGCCTTACGGCTTGTTACCTTTTTGGTTCTTGACTTTTTTTCTGACATGTTATACTCTAATGTTATGTAATATATTGTTGTTAATCTCCTACTGCTTTTGCACTGAACTGGGTCTCTGGAAGCCAGCATGAGGGTGTATACTGCAGGGGAGGAGCTAACCTTTTTTGTCTCAACTTAGTGTCAGCCTCCTAGTGACCGCAGCATAACACCCATGGTCCTGTGTCCCCCAATGAGTGGCTCGGAGAAAAGGATTTTACGGTGAGTACACAAATCCCTATTATATTTTTTTTTTTTTTTTTTTTTTTTTTTAGTCTGAGTCTGTACATTTTATACCGACTGGCTCCACAGCCGTGGTGTCAGACACAGCCAGACTCCCCACAGAGAGGTTATACATCATTTGTTAACATGTTTGCCTTCCTGAATACTGTGTCCACAATGCTGAGAAAGCAATGCGAATTCAGTGTGTAGGAAATGCTGTCACTGCATGTACAATAAAACATGAAATTGTCTGGTCAGAAATAAAGGGTGTAAATGAACTTGTTCTGAACTTGTAAAGTAGGAATCTTACCATTTGATATAATTTTTTTTTCTTTTGTACTAGAAATCCTGGATTTTGGCTACCCTCAGAACTCTGAAACTGGAGCATTGAAAACCTTCATTACTCAGCAAGGGATTAAAAGTCAGGTAATAAATCTGCTGCTTTTTTGGAGGGCTGGAAACAGATGTGTACAGGTGAAAAGATACAAGCTAGGTTGCATCTGTGTGGGGTTTCTTTTTTTTTTTTCTTTAACCACAAAAAAATCTACAATTGTTAAACAGAATATTGTTTAATCCCTTTTCTACCACCCTCCTCTCTAAATTATTCATTTTAAGCAAAGTAGAAAATGGCATTCCAGAGCTGTAGAAAATAGGTGATCAGCATGTGTATAGCAGCGATAAGTACTACAGTAATGTCTCGTTCTAATTCTCAACCCCTCCCCTTTAAAAAATAAAATAAAATAAAATTGTGTGTTTCAATCTGGTTATCAGGATCTTGGTGCTGTCTGGTGTGTGCTTTTTGTTGTGGGTTTTGTAGTTTGATACACTAACTGCTCTCGCATGCCTTTAGCTGCCACCCTTGACCTTAACTTGACTTTTCTTGTTTTTATCCCTGCGTTTCCTGACCTGCTTGTCCGTTCTTCCCACATTTGCCTACCGTATTGCTTCTCCTCTGCTTCATGTGGCTGGACATGTAGCATCAGGTAGGAGTGAATGGAAAAATGCTGGTGATTATCTTCTGGAGGCTTCTAATTCGATTTTTATGTGGAAAATTGAGTTTGTAAAAGGGAGTTTACCAGGTTTGTCATAAATGTTGAATTGTGGGAGAACCACCTCACACTTTCTCTATGCAAAGCGACCACTGTTTGCTTGTCTTTCTGCAGTTATTGATTTAGCTGGGATCTAAGGCTACTTTCACACTTGCGTCAGGCACTGCACGTCGCAATGCGCCGTTGTGGATAAACGCATCCTGCAAAGTTGCCCGCAGGATGCGTTTTTTCTTTATAGACTTTTATTAGCGGCGCATTGTGCCGCAGTGCCACACATCGTGCGACGGTTGCGTCGTGTTTTGGCGGACCGCCTCCACAAAAAGTTACATGTAACGTTTTTTTGTGCGTAGAGTCCGCCATTTTCGACCGCGCATGCGCAGTCGAAACTCTGCTCCCTCCTACCCGGACATTATAATGGGGCAGCGAAAGCGTCGTAAGATTGCTTCCGCTGCCCACGTCGGGCACTTCTTTCACAGTATGTGTCGGTACGTCGGGCCGACGCAGCGCGACGGCCCCGTACCGATGCTAGTATGAAAGCAGCCTTAGGGGTAACATTTCTCCTTGTGGAGACCTGCCAGGCATATCGGAGTGAAGAAACCTATAACCCCTTACCGACGTCGGGCGTAATAATACACTGATGTCAGTATCCCTCCCTTTGATGGAGCCTCCGGCGGTGAGCCCACATCTTTCCCGGAACATGTCAGCTGTTTTGAACAGCTGACAAGTGCCCGCAATAGCAGAGGGTGGAATCGTGATCCACCCATGGCTATTAACTAATTAAATGCTGCTGTCAAACTGATTTTAAATGGAGCTTCCGGCAATTGTGCCGGAAATATGCGCACCTCTGACTTGCGGGTCACTGGAGTGTCAGCATGACAACCCGAGGTTTCCTGGAGATCTTTATGGTTGTCAGTGCCGGATTGCTGTGAGCGCCACCCAGTGGTTGGCACTCATAGCAAGTTAGCAATGCTACTACATAGAGGTGATATGACTATCACCCCTATGTAGCTGAGCCGATCAGACTATGGCAGCTTCTAGTCTATGGAAACTATTCAAGCAGGCCATAAGTGTAAAAAAAAAAAAAGTTCAAATCCTCCTCCCCCTTTCTCTCGCCCCTATCAAAATAAAACACTAAAAATTAAATCCAACCTACACATATTTGGTAGCGGAGTTCAGAATCTACTGATCTATCAAAAAAAAAAGATTGACCTGATCGATTAAATGGTGTAGCGAGGGGGGAAAAAAAGGAAAACCGCCAAAATTAAGGGGGTTTTTTTTGTCCCCGTGACACTGCATTAAAATGCAATAAGGGGTGATCAAAAGATCGTATATGGACCAAAATGGTATCATTAAAAACATCAACTCATTTGCGTAATCTAATTGTATTGTCTGCATACCATGTTATGTTATCTTAAAGTTAATAAAAAGAATTTTAAAAAAATCAACTCGGCGTGCAAAAAATACGTCCTCACCTAACCAGAGATCACGAAAAACGGAGACGCTATGGTATCGGAAAATGGTGCAATATTTTTTTTTTATTTTTTTTTTTTAAACAACGGTAGGAATTTTTTTTCCTATTTTCTAGTACACGACATGGTAAAACCAATGGGGTCGTTCAAAAGTACAACTCGTCCCACAAAAAAACAGCTTTCACATGGCCATATTGACGGAAGAATAAAGATATGTCTCTGGGAAGAAGGGGGAGCCGGGGGTGAAGGTTTCCCACAAAGTTAATTCTAAAGTTGATTTTAATCAATAAATCTTGGAATAAGTTCCACAATTGGATGCGTTTAAAAAAAAAAAAAAAAAAAATCATGTTCTGAGAATCTTACAAATGTGCCCCTGGTTTGTACTGTGTAATGGCTGTGTCTGACCGTACAAGAACATGGTCTGATCATACAACATTTGGGCAGGGGAGGAAGACAAGAGTATACTGACATTGCAGCATTGTTTTTTCTGAGGTCAAAACACTTCTCTGCCTATTTTTAAAAAATGTTTAACTTCCAAAGATTTGCGATCCCTTTAAAAAAAAAAAAAAACACCCTCCCCTGTTGCAGGAGTTGTGGTATGATCAGACCATGTTCCTGTACAGTTATATAGCACTAGCAGGGGCTCATTTATAAGATTCTCAGCATAGAAACATTATTTACTTATTTACTTTTTTTTAACCCCTTTCTGCCATCGGACTGAATAGTACGTCCGATGGCAGATCCCCCTGCTTTGATGCGGGCTCCGGCGGTGAGCCCGCATAAAAGCCGGGACATGTCAGCTGTTTTGTACAGCTGACATGTGCCCGCAATAGCAGCGGGTGGAATCGCGCTCCACCTGCCGCTATTAACTAGTTAAATGCCACTGTCAAATGCTGACAGCGGCATTTAACAAGCGCATCCGGCCGGAAATGCGTGCATCGGTGACCCCGGGGGGGTGTCATCGGTGAGTTGTCATAATAACCAGAGGTCTCCTGAAGGCATCTATGGTTGTTCATGCCAGACTGCTGTGAGCGCCACCCTGTGGTCGGCGCTCATAGCGATGCTGTAATTCTACTACATAAAAGCGATCAGAGCATCGCCTCCTATGTAGCAGAGCCAATCGGGCAATGCCAGCTTCTAGCCTCCCATGGAGGCTATTAAAACATGGGAAGAGAAGAAAAAAAAGTTAAAAGAAAAAAAAATAAATAAAATATTTAAGTTCAAATCATCCCCTTTTGCCCCATTCAAAATAAAACAAAAAATCAAACCTACACATATTTGGTATCACCGCGTTCAGAATCGCCCGATCTATCCATAAAAAAAAAAAAAAAATGACCCTATCGCTAAACTGCATTGCGAGAAAAAAATCCAAACACCAGAATTACGTTTTTTGGGTCGCTGCGACATTGCATTAACCCCTTCCCGACCTGTGACACAGCGTATGCGTCATGAAAGTCGGTGCCAATCCGACCTGTGACGCATATGTTGTGTCACAGAATGATCGCGTCCCTGCAGATCGGGTGAAAGGGTTAACTCCCATTTTACCCGATCTGCAGGGACAGGGGGAGTGGTACTTCAGCCCAGGGGGGGTGGCTTCACCCCCCCCCCCCCGTGGCTACGATCGCTCTGATTGGCAGTTTCACTTTCAACAGCCAATCAGAGCGATTTGTAATATTTCACCTATGAAAATGGTGAAATATTACAATCCAGCCATGGCCGATGCTGCAATAGCATCTGCCATGGCTGGAGACCCCGAACTGCCCCCACCCCACCCCACCGATCGCCTCCCCAGTCGTCCTTTTTGCCCCGATCTCCGTTCCGCTCCCCTCCTCCCTCCTGTCCGCTCCCCAGGTCCTCCGGTCCCACCCCCCCATACTTACCTAGCTCCGATGTCCCTCCCGGTGTCCGGCCGTCTTCAAAATAAAAAAAATAGTAAATAAATCCCCCCCTTTATCACCCCCATAGGTAGGGACAATAATAAAATACAGAAAATATAATTATTTTTGTTTTTCCATTAGGGTTAGGGTTGCGCTTAGGGTTGCGCTTAGGGTTGCGCTTAGGGTTGCGCTTAGGGTTGCGCTTAGGGTTGCGCTTAGGGTTGCGCTTAGGGTTGCGCTTAGGGTTGCGCTTAGGGTTGCGCTTAGGGCTAGGGTTAGAATTAGGGTTAGGGTTGGAATTAGGGTTAGAATTAGGCTATGTGCACACGGTGCGGATTTGGCTGCGGATCCGCAGCGGATTGGTCGCTGCGGATTCGTATCAGTTTTCCATCACGTTTACAGTACCACGTAAACCTATGGAAAACCAAATCCGCTGTGCCCATGGTGCGGAAAATACAGCGCGGAAACGCTGCGTTGTATTTTCCGCAGCATGTCAATTCTTTGTGGAATTCCGCAGCGTTTTACACCTGCTCCATAATAGGAATCCGCAAGTGAAATCCACACAAAAAACACTGGAAATCCGCGGTAAATCCGCAGGTAAAGCGCAGTGCGTTTTACCTGCAGATTTTTCAAAAACTGCGGAAAAATCCACACAAATCCGCAACGTGAGCACATAGCCTTAGGGTTAGGGTTGGAATTAGGGGTAAGACTAGGGTTAGGGGTGTGTTGGGGTTAGGGTTTTGGTTAGGGTTGGGATTAGAGTTAGGGGTGTGTTGGGGTTAGTGTTGGAGTTAGAATTGAGGGGTTTCCACTTTTTAGGCACATCAGGGGGTCTCCAAACGCGACACGGCGCCACCATTGATTCCAGCCAATCTTGCGTTGAAAAAGTAAAATGGTGCTCTCTCCCTTCCGAGCCCCGACGTGTGCCCAAACAGTGGTTTACCCTCACATATGGGGTACCAGCGTACTCAGGAGAAACTGATGAACAACTTTTGGGGTCAAATTTCCCCTGTTACCCTTGGGAAAATAAAAAATTCAGGGCTAAAAAAAAATTTTTGAGAAAAGAAAAATGATTTTTTATTTTCATGGCTCTGCGTTATAAACTTCTGTGAAGCACTTGGGGGTTCAAAGTGCTCACCACACATCTAGATTAGTTCCTTGGGAGGTCTAGTTTCCAAAATGGGGTCACTTATGGGGAAGCTCCAATGTTTAGGCACACAGGGGCTCTCCAAACGCGACATGGTGTCCGCTAATGATTGGAGCTAATTTTCCATTCAAAAAGCCAAATGGTGTGCCTTCCCTTCCAAGCCCTGCCGTGCACCCAAACAGTGGTTTACCCCCACATATGGGGTATCATCATACTCAGGACAAACTGGACAACAACATTTGGGGTCCAATTTCTCCTGTTACCCTTGGGAAAATAAAAAATTCTGGGCTAAAAATCATTTTTGAGGAAAGAAAAATTATTTTTTATTTTCACGGCTCTGCGTTATAAACTTCTGTGAAGAACTTGTTGGTTTAAAGTGCTCACTATGCATCTAGATAAGTTCCTTGGGGGGTCTAGTTCCCAAAATGGGGTCACTTGTGGGGGAGCTCCAATGTTTAGGCACACGGGGGCTCTCCAAACGCGACATGGTGTCCGCTAAAGATTGGAGCCAATTTTTCATTGAAAAAGTCAAATGGCGCTCCTTCCCTTCTGAGTTCTGCCGTGCGCCCAAACAGTGGTTTACCCCCACATATGAGGTATCAGCGTACTCAGAACAAATTGGACAACAACTTTCGTGGTCCAGTTTCTCCTTTTACCCTTGGGAAAATAAAAAAATTGTTGCTAAAAGATCATTTTTGTGACTAAAAAGTTAAATGTTCATTTTTTACTTCCATGTTGCTTCTGCTGCTGTGAAACACCTGAAGGGTTAATAAACTTCTTGAATGTGGTTTTGAGCACCTTGAGGGGTGCAGTTTTTAGAATGGTGTCACTTTTGGGTATTTTCAGCCATATAGAACCCTCAAATTGACTTCAAATGTAGGTGGTCCCTAAAAAAAAAATGGTTTTGTAAATTTTGTTGTAAAAATGAGAAATCACTGGTCAAATTTTAACCCTTATAACTTCCTAGCAAAAAAAAATGTTGTTTCCAAAATTGTGCTGATGTAAAGTAGACATGTGGGAAATGTTATTTATTAACTATTTTGTGTCACATAACTCTGGTTTAACAGAATAAAAATTCAAAATGTGAAAATTGCTAAATTTTCGCCAAATTTCCATTTTTTTCACAAATAAACGCAGAAATTATCGACCTAAATTTACCACTAACATGAAGCCCAATATGTCACGAAAAAAACAATCTCGGAATCGCTACGATCCGTTGAAGCGTTCCCGACTTATTACATCATAAAGGGACACTGGTCAGAATTGCAAAAAACGGCAAGGTCATGAAGGCCAAAATAGGCTGGGTCATGAAGGGGTTAAAATGCAATAACGGGCGATCAAAAGAACGTATCTGCACAAAAATGGTATCTTTAAAAACGTCAGCTCGGCACGCAAAAAATAAGCCCTCACCCGACCCCAGATCCCAAAAAAATGGAGAGGCTACGGGTATCAAAAAATTGTGCAATTTATTTTATTTATTTTTTTTAGCAAAGTTTGGATTATTTTTTTTTTCTCCACCACTTACTTAAAAGAGAACCTAGACATATGTTTGGTGTCTATGAACTCATAATGACCTGGAGAACCATAATGGAAGGTCAGTTTTAGCATTTGGTGAACCTAGTAAAAAAGCCAAACAAAAAAACAAGTGTGGGATTGCACTTTTTTGGCAATTTCACCGCACTTGGAACTTATGTTATGTCTCTGGGAAGGAGGGGAGCGAACAACGAAAACGCAAAACGGAAAAAAAGCTCTGGGGGTTAAAAAACATCCAATTGTCACTTATTATTCCAAGATCTATTGATTTAAAATTAACTGTTGGTGGGACAACCATTTTAAATATGCAAATTGCCTCTTCAGAGAGGAAAAGGTCTTCAACTCTAGTGCCATCTATTTGGAAGTAGCATGCGAAGTCAATATCAACCCTTTCATGAGCCTTGCCGAGTGACTTGGGCAATTTGCATATTTAATTTTCCAGAGAAGCATGCATGGCATACAAGACGCCTCACTCTGACATACCAGTCCTGGCAAGTCACTCTCCACAAATAGAAACGTTACCTTTTTGATCCCAGTCTTAAGCCTGTAACCTAGCCAAATCTCATACTTTGCACTGACAAGGGGCAACACCCCAAAACGGTGTCTGCACATTGAACTTCTGGTTTGGCTTTTATCCTATCTCATCTGGCAAGGCTTGTTAAAGGGTCGTTATTGACTTTTAGGATGCTACTTCCAATAGGTGGCGCTAAAGTTCTAGTCCTCATCCTTTCTGAAGAGGCAATTTGTAGACTTTAGTAGAATACGGTAAATTTTCCTGTGAAATGCTATAATGGTCTGAGATGGGAATCCCCCTGTAATCTTATCCCACATAGTACTCACTTTTTATTACGGTTTTATACATGATGTCAAGGAATTCCCAAGTTCTTATCCATTGAGATATTCACTCTAGGAATTTCCAGATAACCTTGTACTCTTTTCTTTTTTTCCTGTGTTCTGTCAGACCAAGGAGGAGCAGTCTCAGATCACCAGCCAAGTGACTGGTCAGATCGGCTGGCGACGTGAAGGGATCAAGTATCGTCGAAATGAGCTGTTCTTGGATGTTTTAGAGAGTGTTAACCTACTAATGTCCCCTCAAGGTAAGTACAGTGGCGTGAGGTGCAGAGTTGTAGGCTTGTAAGAACAACTTGTGGATCCAAACTGACTGACTTCTCCTTCTCCAGGACAGGTACTCAGCGCTCATGTGTCTGGGCGGGTGGTTATGAAGAGCTATTTGAGCGGTATGCCTGAATGCAAATTTGGAATGAATGATAAGATTGTAATTGAGAAACAAGGCAAAGGAACAGCCGATGAGACCGGCAAAACGTAAGTGTGGGGAACCAATGCGCTTCTTTCTATGATTCCTATGTGCTCCAGATGCATTTCATCACCATCTTTGCAAATACAATCACAGATTTATATAGGCAGTCTTAACCGAAAAACTTTGTTGCTCACAGCAACCAATTACAGCACAACTTCTATTATAAGAGCAGTTCAACGCTTTGGCCTGTATGTATGTACATCCTAGATATCACTGAAATATTCCAGTTACAAAACTTTAATCATTACATAGTGGAATTCGTTGAGAACAATACAACACAAAAAAGGTCAATGTAAATCAAAGTTAATATCATATAGGCCTGGATCTGGAATATTCAAAATCAAAGTGGAAAATCAAAATTATAGGCTGATTCAACTTCAGTGGAAATGCTTCAATACAGGGAAATGATGCTCAGTAGTGTGTGTGTGGCCTCATGTGCCTGTATGACCTCTCTACAATGCTAGGACGTCTGGACATCCGGCCCTCATACCACTTTGATGGAGTATGTTTCTGAAGGTTTAAGCAGACACGTGGATGTTAGTGGCCTGCTGGAGGTCATTTTTGCAGGGCTCTGTCAATTTTTCCTAGCACAAAGGAGTAGGTAGCGGTCCTGCTGCTGGGTTGTTGCCCTCCTATGGCCCCTCATCTTCTGGTGTACTGGCCTGTCTCCTGGCATTTGCTCCATGCTCTCGACACTGTGCTGACAGATGCAGCTACTCTTCTTTCCACAGCTTGCATTGATGTTCGATCCTGGTTGAGATGCACTACTGAGCAACTTCTGTGGGTTGTAGACACTGTCTCATGCTACTGTACAGTACCTCTAGGGGTGAGAGCAATGACAAATTCAAAGTGGCTAAAACAGACAAAAAGGATGAGAACAGAGAAATGGTCTGTAGTTTTCTACCTGTTGTCTGTTACATTTGCACTACAGTAAGAGAAATGGATTCACAATTGGTGTTGCTTCATAATTGGAGTCACGTTTTGTTTAAGCATTTTTTTTTTTTTTTTTTTTTTTTTTTTTTTTTAGGTGTTAGGCTGCTTTCACACATCAGTTTTTTATTTAATTAATGAGCAAATGGGATAGATTGTAAACATTTTCAAATGTCCCATGAGGAAACCTGAATTAATTGGAATCAGGTGTGACTTTTGACCATTGACAGAATAGTATTTAAAGAGTGATGGTTGGTCACTGGAACGCCATTGCCTCTTAGGCTGCTTTCACACTAGCGTCGGTACGGGGCCGTCGCGCTGCGTCGGCCCGACGTACCGACGCATACTGTGCAAAAAAATGCCCGACGTGGGCAGCGGAAGCAGTCTTAGGACGCTTCCGCTGCCCCATTGCAAGATCCGGGGAGGAGGGGGTGGAGTTTCGGCCGCGCATACCCTGTCGAAAATGACTGTTTCGACGCACAAATAGTTACATGTAACTTTTTTTTGTGGCGGTGTGCCAAAACACGACGCAATGCGTCGCTAATGTAAGTCTATGGGGAAAAAACGCATCCTGCAGACAACTTTGCAGGATGCGGTTTTTTTTCTCCTAAACGACGCATTGCGACGTCTGCCGAAAAACGCTAGTGTGAAAGTAGCCTAAGGCTTCTTTCACACTTCCGTCGGTACGGGGCTGTCACAAAGCGTCGGCGCAGCGTACCGACAGACGGTAGTGATTTTCTGCACAAGGTGGGCAGTGGATGCAGTGTTTCAACGCATCCACTGTCCATAGTAAAGTCCCAGGGAGGAGGGGGTGGAGTTACGGCTGGGCATGCGCACTTGAAAATGCAGGACACGACGTACGAAAAACATTCCCTTGAACGTTTTTTCGCTATGACAATCCGCCAAATACAAGTCTATGGGGATGACAAAGATGGCAATCTCCTTTTGTCAAACTCCTCACTTTCTTATCACTACTGATGTGGGCTTGTGAGGGATTTAAAGTGCTGGAATTTGGTGGTTTGGTCTTGTACACTAGTAGCCAGCTCCTGCTGCAGAACGCATGGGCACAACTGAGCCCATGCCATATCTTTGAGGTAACTGTACATTGGATTGCGATAAATCACCTGCAATCTTGATGGACAGTTGTCATTTTGTGAGAAGGGGTTAAGAAATGTCAGTTGAGCTCTGGTGGGCTGTTTTGGACAGCTTTTCATTTAGGGTATGTGCACACGTTCAGGATTATTTGCGGTTTTTTTTTTTTCGTGATAACGCATAAAAGCATACATATGCATCCTATCATTTAGAATGCATTCTTCAATTTTTGTGCACATGATGCGTTTTTATCCACGAAAAAAATGCATCGCGGTAAAAAAAAGCAGCATGTTCATTAATTTTGCAGATTTTTTTTTGTTTTTCCCGCTATTTAAGGCATTGGGAACCTCCGGAAAAATACTCGCATAAAACGCATGCGGATTTCTGGCAGAAATGTCCGTTTTGTCAGATTTCTGCAAGAAATCCTGAACGTGTGCACATAGCCTTAGACAGTTTTGATAAATGAAGCGGATTGTTTGACATGCATGAATGATTTATATAAGATGTGTCTAAATTTAAAAATCAGTCACAAATTACAAAGTTAAACTTTTATTGAACGTTTACAAGTGACTTTTTTTTTTTCTCCATAGATGTTGGACAGATCATTTCCTATCATGTGAATGGGTTGGTTTCTGTAGAATGTGTATGCATTTTTGCAAAGCCTGTGCAGATGAATGGCACTTGTGCATCAAACATACCACATGTTGGTACACGCCATTGTTCACTATGTTTTTGGGATCCTTGATGTGTTGCATTTGTATTTTAATTGCTATTTGAACATAGCTTTTTTTTTCTGTAGTGGGAAACAATCCATTGCTATTGATGACTGTACATTCCACCAGTGCGTTCGGCTCAGCAAGTTTGATTCGGAACGCAGCATTAGCTTTATTCCACCCGATGGAGAGTTTGAGCTGATGAGGTAAGATTTGTTTCCTTGCTTTTAGACCTCATTCTGTTGTTGGGAAGGCCCACAGTTGATCTGTTCAGCATAATTTCTTCATTCAGCGTTCCATTCATGCACATCTGTTAAGTTTACTACAACTTAACATTTATACAATGCATACTTATACTATATAGTCTTCTATTGTGCCAATAATGTTCACGTGTGTTGGAATGACAGCTTTTCTGCTAGGTCATGCCCTGTATCTGGAAAGTTTGTGGCGCAAGTCATGTGAAAAGAAAACCAAAAACCAGATTTTTGGTGCCTATAGTTTGTTTGCTGTATTCTCTTATCATACATTTTTTTTTGTCTTTTTACATTTAGATATCGAACCACAAAAGATATCATCCTTCCTTTCCGCGTCATCCCACTGGTTCGTGAGGTGGGGCGTACTAAATTGGAGGTGAAGGTGGTCATTAAATCCAACTTTAAGCCTTCCCTGCTGGCTCAAAAAATTGAGGTACGATATTCTATGGTTTCATAAGTACTATGGAAAACTTTGAGAAAGTGTGTTTTTTGTGTCAGTTAGCTGGGCGCAAGGAAAAATCTCAACATATAAAGCACTTGAGTATTCCGATTATTTCACTTATACATGGACTGGTTTCTTTCCAAATATTCAGTCGGCTGTTCTTCTTGCACATGCTTAAGTAGGTGATTTGCTCTACAGGTTCGAATCCCAACACCACTCAACACAAGCGGGGTGCAAGTCATTTGTATGAAGGGGAAAGCCAAATACAAGGCCAGCGAAAATGCCATTGTCTGGAAGTGAGTGACTAGAATACCGTTTTAGATAAAAATGTTTAATTTGTATTCCTATATTTTTGCAGTTGACCCAAAGTAGTTGCCTTTTTAAAGAGTTGGCCCTGAAAAACACTTCTCACCTGTCCAAACGATGGTTAATTACCATTACAATATTGAAAACCCCTCCCCACCCCCCTCACTGATTGCTAGAACAGGGAACAGAAACCCTTGCTTTAGAAGTGATTTAAATGGAGGATAGTGCCCGTGACTCTCTGCTGATCCGTTCTCTGGAATTGGTGCTCAGGCCCAAGAGGCCTGTTTCTATTGATTTGCGCCACCCCCCCCCCCCCCCCCAAGCATTTAAACATATATTAGCTAGGCAATGTTTTCTAGTGGCCAACCCCTTTTAGATCTATGTAGAATCCATTCCACAAGACTTTAAAGTAAAATTGTTGCTAAGACCATTATGTTCAGAAAAATGCCTGTCACACAGCCAATTTTCATGACCTGTCCGTATTAGCATATTTGGTCCACAAATCAGACCAAATTCAAACCAAAGTGTGCTTTTCAAATCTGCTATATTGGTGAATTTGGCCTAATACTGTGGTACAAGCCTAATCCGAGGAAGAAGGAAATAAACACAGGCAATTTACTACTTACAAAAAAAAAAAACCTTGACCTTTTTTAAGCCACCTCAAGAATAGTGTGGCCCCTTGACCTGATTTTAGGTACCGTATTTTCCGGCGTATAAGACGACTTTTTAACCCCTCAAAATCTTCTTAAAAGTCGGGGGTTGTCTTATACGCCGTGTACAGATAAAATGTGCATATGGTGGGCGGGGGGGGAGTGGTCCCGATGATGAAGAGAGGGGGCGTCTCACAGTAAAGTGTGAGTGGAGTATATCCCCCTATTACCTCATTGTGGCAGCGTGGGGGTCTCCGTGCTGGGAGCTGCAGCTCCTCTTCGTGCCGTGGGTGCTCTGTGCTGTGGGGCGGCGGCGCATCTTCGTGCCGTGGGGCGGCGGCGCATCTTCTTGCATCTTCTTCTGGCTCCTCCGGCATCTCCTCCAGGCCCGGAGGCACCAGCAGCCCCATTGCTGTGATGCGGTGGCCTCCGGGAAAATGGCTGCTGCTCAGATTCAGATCTCGTCTCCTGAGATCTTGGGAGACGAGATCTGAATCTGAGCAGCGGCCATTTTCCCGGATGCCACCGCATCAGAGCAATGGGGCTGCCGGTGCCTCCGGGCCTGGAGGAGATGCTGGAGGAGCCCCGACGCTGCAAGAAGATGCTCCGCCGTCGCCCCCCCATAGCACGAAGATGCGCCGCCACCCCACAGCACAGAGCACCCACGGCACGAAGAGGAGCTGCCGCTCCCAGCACAGAGACCCCCACGCTGCCGTAATGGGGGATATACTCCACTCACACTTTACTGTGAGACGCCCCCCTCTCCATCATCGGGACCACTCCCCACGCCAAAAGGCACATGTTCACCGGCCCTATAAGATGACATATGGCGTATAAGAAGACCCCCGACTTTTAAGAAGATTTTATATTTTAACTGGAAAAGTTGGGGGGTCGTCTTATACGCCCAGTCGTCTTATATGCCGGAAAATACGGTACATTGTTTCAGCTCTTCTAGCTCCTAAAGGGGCTGTCCCATGAACAAAGACCATTATTTTTAAAGATTACATCGTTGAACAAAAGAGCAAACAGTATATCTCATTACTACTGTCTGGCAATGTTAAAGGGGTTGTCCCACAAAGTTCATTTTAACCAATAGATCTTGGAGTAATTTCGCTGAGAAAATCCTATAAATTTGCCCCTGCTGTGTAATGGCTGTTCCTGACCGTGGAGGAACATGGTCTGATCATATCACAGCTCCTGGGCAGAGAGGGAAGCAAAAGAGGATACAGACTAGACAGCCTGGTGTCATGGCTGATTCTTTCTGTAAACCATTGTTTGTTTTTCAACAGGCAAATAAACGCCTCACAGCAGCTGCAATCCTATGCTGTCCTGTCTGTATACACTTTTGCTTCCTCCCCTGCCTAGGAGATGTGCTATGATCAGACCATATCCTGTTTTCATGTTAGTGTTTTCCTTTTCTCTTTTATAGAAACTCAGAAGGAAGGAAAAAAAAATTGAGGGGAAAAAAAAGTGTAACCTAGGAAGAGTCCCTTTGCATGTTGATACGCCGCATATAGGCATGGTATGTTGTAACCCATCTTCTGGTGCCTTATCTCTTAGGATAAAACGGATGGCTGGAATGAAGGAATCGCAGATTAGTGCAGAGATTGAGCTCTTGCCGACAAATGACAAGAAGAAATGGGCACGTCCTCCTATTTCCATGAACTTTGAGGTAAGGCAGAACCTTTGCAGGCCGATGACAGGGTGAGCTGAAAGTGAAGACGTTGCCTGTGCCAACAAACATGGGTCGGTGTTTTTCATATGGCAGCACTATCATCTCCTTACTATTGATATTGGTTTTACTTTTGGCATAGCAATGTATCCAGTGAAGACACTAGCAAGCATCTGTTACTGTCTCTGTAAAAGATTGTTTCGTTTCTTTCCCTAGGTCCCCTTTGCTCCGTCCGGCCTGAAAGTTCGTTACCTGAAAGTGTTTGAGCCTAAGCTGAACTACAGCGACCACGATGTGATAAAATGGGTGCGATACATTGGCCGCAGTGGAATCTATGAGACACGTTGTTAATGCATCGATATTTAGAGAGGAAGGAGCCACCTCCATTGCTAATGCTGCCCCCATCACACTACATTCCGATGGGGCGACCCCAAGTTACAAAGGGAGGCAATTCTCTCAGGCTCTGAAGAGTGGAACATGCTCCTTACTTTCTTGCTTCTTCCGCCCGACCATTAGTCGTTTGGCTCATTAACCCCATTCAGTCTGGAGGCTCTGCACAGATTCAGCTTTGGAAAGGTTAACCACACGTAGAGATCTCCAGTTTAAGGGATCTCCTTGTCCACCTTGCTGCTATGTGGTTTTATTAAAACCCTTCTTACATGCAGGTGCCCCCGACCTTGTATACCACCATACAGTCTGTGATATTGCTGGCAGATAGTATTTCTGAATAGTGTAGTGCTTCCTGCACGCTTCCCATCACATCCCTCTTACCAGTAGCTAGCAGCGTCCTGTTTACTGTGTCCAAGTATCTGTCATTAAACTTTAACGCTGTCACAGGCCAGCTCAACAACAAGAGGGCAACTCAGAGTTCTGACATCAATATATGGGATAGGGAATCGCACAAAGATCACTCTGCTTGGAGGGGGGGTTACTTCTATGTTTTGAGGGGTTTTATCTGCTATGTTGATGACCAAATCTAGGAGAAAGGGGTCATTTGATGCTCGGGGGGTGGCCTTTCCCTACTTTTTTTTTCTCAGTGAAGAGGAGGAGAGGACCATGTTATAAATGTCACAGAATTTGTCATGGAGTGCAAAGAATAAAACATATCACTGCCAGTGAGCAGTCACTAATCCTAAAGCGGCAAGGATGGGATCCTGTAACTACCACTGATGTGATTTGTGTAGCCCTGTGACCTCTCTCATGTCCCTGTACTCCTTGTGCCGTGATTTGCTCTGTTTTTTTCTTTGTGATGATCGATTCATAAACCTAATAAACTGTAGAAAATGAAGCTTTTGATTTTATTTATACAAATGTTGCCACTAAACAATTGTGCCACACTAGTTTATTCTGCAGTAATTCCTCGAATAGGCCATAAATTATAAAAGCCCCAAAAATGTTCCTGCATCATCTGTTCTTTTAATTATAACAGACAACAGAAATGAGCTATGGTCCCGCTTCTTCAGTAACGCTTTAAAAGTTTACCAAACTTTTGCAACATTATTTCAGTGCCATTTATTCCATGGCGCTTTCCATGTGAAAGGGGTATACATAAAAAAACAGGTAAAATGATCTTAAACAATACAGGTCACCGAATGGTACAGGAAGAGAGGACACTGCCCACGATGGCTCACAATCTACAAGGGATGGATGAGGTATAGCTGGTTGTGAAGAGGTTTGGTGCTTACTGTAGGTTGTAGGCTTGTCGGAAGAGGTAGGTCTTCAGGTTCCTCTTGAAGGTTTCCATGGTAGGCAAGAGTCGGATATCTAGTGGAACACTTAAACAGAATATACCGTATATACTCGAGTATAAGCCCCCCCCCCCCCCCCTCTCTAATTTTGCCACAAAAAAACTGGGAAAACTTAATGACTAGAGTATAAGCCTATGATGGAAAATGCAGCAGCTACAGGTAAATGTCAAAAGTAAAAATAGATACCAATAAAAGTAAAATAAATTGAGACATCAGTAGGTTGTGTTTTTGAATATCCATATTGAATCAGGAGACCCATATAATGCTCCATAAAAGTTAATAATGGCCCCATAAGATGCTCCATAGACACATTTGCCCAATATAATGCTGCACAAGCCTTGATTATGGCCCCATAAGATGCTCCAGAGATATTTGCCCCCATATAATGCTCCACAAACATTAATTGTGGGCCCATAAGATGCTCCATAAAGATATTTGCCCCATATAGTGCTGCACAAACGTTGATTATGCCCCATAAGATGCTCCATACAGACACTTGCCCCATTTGCTGTTGCTGCGATTAAAAAAAAAAATAAAAAAAAAATCACATACTCACCTCTCCGTCGCTCAGGCCCCCGCCACTTTCAATATTCACCTGACTTCGTTCTGACGCCGCTCCATCTTCAGCGTCTTCTGCACTGACGTTCGGGCAGAGGGCGCGCACTAACCACGTCATTGTAGAAGACGCTGAAGACGAGCGGTGCCGGAACGAGGAGCA
Source organism: Ranitomeya variabilis (assembly GCF_051348905.1). NCBI lineage: Eukaryota > Metazoa > Chordata > Amphibia > Anura > Dendrobatidae > Ranitomeya > Ranitomeya variabilis. The sequence continues at coordinate 841,037,101 of NC_135233.1, read as the reverse complement.
GGTGAATATCGTACAGCGCTCCTCTCCCCGTTATACTCGCCTGCTCCTGGTGCGGTCCCTGCTTCCCCGGCGCCGCATCTTCCTGTAGTGAGCGGTCACATGGTACCGCTCATTACAGTAATGAATATGTGGCTCCACCCCTATGGGAGATGGAGCCGCATATTCAGTACTGTAATGAGCGGTACCATGTGACCGCTCACTACAGGAAGAAGCTGCGTCGCCGGGGAAGCAGGGACCGCGCCAGGAGCAGGTGAGTATAAATAGGCAGCCCCCGCTCCCCCTCCCCTCCTGACCCCTGGGTATGACTGAGTGTTAGCCGAGAGGGGGACTTTCAACCCAAAAAAATGGGCTGAAAATCTCAGCTTATACTCGAGTATATACGGTAACTCCAAGTAAATCAAGCTTCTGTGAAATCAAACTGTCCACTTAGGAAGCAACACTGTTTGACAATCAATTTCACATGCTGATGTGCAAATGGAATAGACAACAGATGGAAAATGGCAATTATCAAGGAAAGATATATATCTTGGTACCGTGTTAGCCAGTGGATAGAAAAATATTTACAATTGAGTCCTCAGTGGTTGATACCTTTTTAATGGCAACTGAAAAGATGCTAACAAATTGCAAGCTTTCGAGACTACTCTGGTCTCTTCATCAGGCAGAGACTAATAAATATATGATTCTTCAGAATTTCTATGTGATTTATATATATTTATTGTGCTGTTCTTATGAATTTCTATTAGTCTATGCCTGATGAAGAGACCGGAATAGTCTTGAAAGCCTGCAATTTGTTACCATCATTTTCAGTTGCCATCAAAAGGTATCAACCACTGAGGACTCTCAATTCTAAATATTTGTTAATTATCAAGACACACTCAATAAAAGAGTGGTTCTGCAGGTGGGGACCAGAGACTACATCTCGGTACCAATGCTCTCTGGCTGATGTTTTGGTCACTTTTGAATGTTGGTTGTGCTTTCACCCTTGTGGTTACCATGAGACGGACTCTACAACCCACACAAGTGGCTCAGGTAGTGCAGCTCATCCAGGATGGCACGTCAATGCGAGCTGTGGCAAGTTTTGCTGTGTCTGTCAGCATAGTGTCCAGAGGCTGAAGGAGCAACCAGGAGACAGGCCAGTACACCAGTAGACGTGGAGAGGGCTGATTGGAGGGCAACAACCCAGCAGCAGGACCGCTACCTCAGCCTTTGTGCAAGGAGGAACAGGAGGAGCGCTGCCAGAGCCCTGCAAAATGACCTCCAGCAGGCCACAAATGGTTAGAAACCGACTCCATGAGGATGGTCTGAGTGCCTGATGTCCACAGATGGGGGTTGTGTTCACAGCCCATCACCGTGCAGGACGCTTGGCGTTTGCCACTGAACACCAGGATTGGCAATCTCGCCACTAGCGTCCTGTGCTCTTCACAGATGAAAGCAGGTTCACACTGAGCACATCTGACAGTCTGGAGCTGCCGTGGAGAGCGATCTGCCTGCAACATCCTTCAGCATGACAGGTTTGGAAGTGGGTCAGTAATGGTGTGGGGTGGCACTTCTTTAAAGGGCCGCACAGCCCTCCATGTGCTCGCCAGAGGTAGCCTGACTGCCGTTAGGTACTGAGATGAGATCCTCAGACCCCTTGTGAGACCATATGCTGGTGTGGTTGGCTCTGGGTTCCTCCTAATGCAGGACAATGCCACACCTCGTGTGGCTGGAGTGTGTCAGCAGTTCTTGCAAGATGAAGGCATTGAAGCTATGGACTGGGCCGCCGTTCCCCAGACCTGAATCCGATTGAACACCTCTGGGACATCATGTCTCGCACCATCCACCAACGTCACATATCAAAAAAGAGACATACACAAAACCAGGGATCACCCAAAAAAATAATAAATCAATATAATAAATTACAAATTTTATTGTAGTCACACAAGACACATCAAACAATTAAAAACACTTAAAAACCAGAAAAATGGTGCATACCCCAACAAGGGGATGCCCCCCAAGACCACATAAAGGCTTATTCCACAACGTGTATACATAAAATAACAATATGTAACCTATATGAACGTGGAAGATATATAGCTGCTCCAAAATGTTTGTAAATGCTCTCTGGGCGTATAATCGCTATGACCTTTCTAATGTTAAATGAGTATATAGGCGTAAAGTCACGATCACTTTTATGGTGCTAAATGGGCCAAGTACACTAAAGCGTAGTACAAAAATAGAACGTGTGTAGCCCAGCACCTATAATGAGCCCAGATAAAGTACAAGATATCAAAAAAAGACTGGCACAACTGATAATGATCTAAATGCCAGAAAAGCCTGGCACAGTAAAAAATAGACAGATAAATAAATAGACAAATAAATAAGATAAGATAAATAAATAGGCAATCTTTACACCCATGCGTCCTCCCATCCGCAAATAATGCAGTATAGAAGTACAGGACAATGCCTAACAACACTTTCAATACATGAGGAAGATATGAATGCATATGATTTAGAAAATCAAAAAAAGTACCATACCAGGCCTGCCTGGAGAGGCTGGCTCAGCTAAATCATGATGGGAAGGAAAGGCATGAGATATCAAAGGACGCCCTATAGGGTCTGCCCAGAGCAGGAGACAGCACCCATGGAATATGAAGCCGGTCAAAAAGAGGGGGGCACAGGAGCCCAACGCGTGTCGCCACGAGCGTGGCTTCGTCAGGGGCAAGGTGATGGTGTCCTTGCATTGACCATATACATATACTAAAGTTAAGTGCATAGATTCATACCAGCTGCGTGGAGCCTTCCTGGGAGACGCATGACGACGCTATACGGAGTGCTGAAGAGACAAATTAAACACCGGAAGCACCGTACCGACATAAAGAACTAACGCAGTGGCCGCGGGTGTACCAAGATGGCGAGAAAGAGCAAAGGTGCGCATGCGCCGATAAACATCGCCACCTTCCTGGGAGACACATGAAGATGCTGTACAAAATGCTGGAGCACTATGTTAGGGACCGGAAGTGCCATAACGTCATTTTCCCAGCAGTTCAAATCTTCTTCGATAAAGTATGCAAGGACATTGAAAAACTCAGACCGGATCTACATCAGCAAGACTACTTGGGTAAGATCGAAAGAGCGGCACTACAACGCCTGATAACTAATAACAACTTTATAGTACGTGAAGCGGATAAAGGAGGGAATGTTGTTTTGTGGCCACATGATTCATATGTTAAGGAGATTATGCGCCAACTTCATAGTAGGCAATGCTATACGGTGCTACCCTCGGACCCTACACTCTTTTTTAAGGACAAAATTGATTGTCTGATTAATAGGGCCCTTTTTGAAAACACCATCACCAAGAAGGAGGCTGACTTTCTGAAGACACCCCATCCTGTGGTACCCACTTTCTACGCCCTGCCCAAGATCCATAAATCTTTAACCGACCCACCAGGCAGACCAATAGTCTCCGGCATTGGTAGTATTTTTGAAAGACCATGCATTTATGTTGACCACTTTCTCCAACCTCTGGTCACCTCTTTGAAATCATTTACTAGGGATTCAACTCACCTAATGCAAACTCTGGAGAATTTGGAGATCCCTGTGGGAACCTATCTAGTGAGCATGGACGTAGAATCTTTGTATACGAGCATCCAACATCAATCAGGTATGCAAGCCGTTATATACTTTCTGGAGAAAGATCCACATCGAGTCACAGCACATAAAAACTTTATCCTCCAACTTCTATTTTTGATCCTGGACAAAAACTATTTTGTTTTTGATAGGAAGTTTTTTCGTCAGCTATCTGGTACAGCGATGGGTGCACGTTGTGCACCCTCGTATGCTAACCTATTTCTTGGATGGTGGGAGGAGTTGTTTTTCTATAAACATCAAGCGTTTAGATCCAATATATTGTGTTGGCAACGTTATATTGACGACATTTTGTTTTTATGGACTGGTTCCCTGGAGGAATGTGATAGGTTTATTGCGGACCTAAACGATAATTCACTCAATATCAAACTTACCTCTGTTGTTTCAGATCACAGCATCGATTTTTTGGATCTCAAATTCTCCATTCAAAATTCAGGCATTACGAGCTCTTTATTCAGGAAAATTACTGCTACCAATAGTCTTCTACACTATACAAGCTTCCATCCATATCATATGAAGAATGGGATCCCAAAGGGACAATTTCTCCGACTAAGAAGGAACTGCAGCACTGATACTGACTTTTTGCTACAGGCTAAAGATCTTTCTTGGCGGTTCAAGAGGAGGGGATACCCTCAAAGGGCTATCTCGAGTGCCTTTCAATATGCCCTGCAACAGGATAGAAATAATCTTCTTGCTAAAAAGGTACGTGACTCTCCTCGTCCTCTTTCTTTAATTACCACCTACAATAATCGGTGGGCGGACATTCGAAAAATACTTAACAACAATTGGGACATCTTGATGAGTGAGAAAAGAATAGTGCCCTTTGTGTCAAGATCTCCATGTTTGGTGGCCAGAAGAGCCAAAGACCTGAGGGATTCATTGTGTCATAGCCACTATCAAAGACCCACCTCAAGATTAAATAGTGGCACCAGGATCTATGGTTCTTACCCATGTGGAAAATGCACGATTTGCCAATATATGATAGCACAGGATGGTTACTCAGTGTCTACTCTATCTTTTCAGATTCGACCCAGGGGATTCTTTAACTGTAGATCCAAGAACATCATCTATGCGAACTTCTGTGATTGCCCAAAAATATATGTTGGACAAACGACACAAGAACTCAGAAGACGGATACAGCAACACCTATCTAACATTTCTACGGCTCATAGAGATCGAGAGAAGAGGAAAACCCTGACATCAGTGGCAACACATTTCCTTGAGGTCCATCAGGGCAAGACGTCTGGCTTCAAAATTATGGGACTTGAAAGTGTTAAGGCTAATATGAGAGGCGGGGATATTATCAACAGCTTACTCCGCTGTGAAACGAAGTGGATATTCAATTTGAAGAGTCTGGTACCTCAGGGCCTCAACGAGGAACTGCTTTTTACAGGCTTTTATAAAAAACTTTGACAACTAAGGTTGTCTGGGAACTAAGATATACATTTTGTCCTATAGCATCATAAGACATCTGTTGTTGTGCAGAGGTATTGTTTCATCTAACATCATTCCTGTTGATTTTTTGATTCCTATTACCACTTTCTAGCATGGGTAGATTGTTTTGTAAGCCAAAATGGTTTCTATCCTTGGCCCCTTTGTGGCAGGCAACTTGGCACCATTATTTCTCTTTATGCCTATTGGCATCCTATATATCAAACGTATCCTGTGTGTCAGTAAGACAAATACTATTGCCCAAGGGACCGGCTTACACGCACTCCATGCTCCCAGGCTCTATAGAGTTTTCCTTTGTTGTTATGCGGCGTTCTATCTATTCATTCATATTTGCGTCCGTTTATTATCCTATATGTTCTTACCATGACATATTCTGGATATTTTGTTATCTACAGCGTTTCTATATATATATGTCTTATGTACTAGCGCAGGCGTAATGCACGTACCCTCTTTCTACTTATTGGTACACATCCATTGTCAAAATGGGGTACAATATTTGGTGCTACATTTTGAATTTTTTGCAAGCCCACTACTCCTAATGTTACGTTTCCATCTGCAAATTGGAATCTAATAAATATTATGGCACCTCAGAGGGCCTTTTGTACTAACGTATGTGGTGTATCTATCATTTTCTTTCGTCGTTAGTGTGTACATCTGTGCTATGCGGCACTTTATACATAATATGTATATGTTTTCAATCGTGATATGACAGTTTTGGCTCGCGTCCGCTCCTATATGAGAACATTTATGCAGTTATGCTACGTTTAATGTGTAAGGCGTATTAGGCACGAAGCACCGGTTGGCACATTGTAACATTTTGTGGTGCGGCGTTTTTGCGCATGCCCACTTTTACCTCTGCTCCTGCTCGCCGCCGTCTTGTCTACTTCCATCTGGGTAATTGTGCTGTCAACTTGGGACCCTGCACTGATTATTGGTTTTTACATTATCTCCTCTATCATGGTATCTGATGTGTCCACTATTGTTCTTTATGCCTGCGTCTGTACGAATATTTATACTCCAATTATGAGGCGGTTTCTAATCAATAGAGGCTCCCGTGCTTGCGCATTGGGCTGTGTTGCATCAATAGCGGCATATCCTATCCGCTCTAAGTTCAGCAATTTTGGTACTTTGTTACAGGCTGGCAAAGTTCTTTGGCGCATACGTAGTTGCGCTCCTACTCGCCATCTTGGTATACCCACTGCCGCCGCTTCAGTTCTTCATGACGTTATGGCACTTCCGGTCCCTAACATAGTGCTCCAGCATTTTGTACAGCATCTTCATGTCTCTCCCAGGAAGGTGGCGATGTTTATCGGCGCATGCGCACCTTTGCTCTTGCTCGCCATCTTGGTACACCCGCGGCCACTGCGTTAGTTCTTTATGTCGGTACGGTGCTTCCGGTGTTTAATTTGGCTCTTCAGCACTCCGTATAGCGTCGTCATGCGTCTCCCAGGAAGGCTCCACGCAGCTGGTATGAATCTATGCACTTAACTTTAGTATATGTATATGGTCAATGCAAGGACACCATCACCTTGCCCCTGACGAAGCCACGCTCGTGGCGACACGCGTTGGGCTCCTGTGCCCCCCTCTTTTTGACCGGCTTCATATTCCATGGGTGCTGTCTCCTGCTCTGGGCAGACCCTATAGGGCGTCCTTTGATATCTCATGCCTTTCCTACCCATCATGATTTAGCTGAGCCAGCCTCTGCAGGCAGGCCTGGTATGGTACTTTTTTTGATTTTCTAAATCATACGCATTCATATCTTCCTCATGTATTGAAAGTGTTGTTAGGCATTGTCCTGTACTTCTATACTGCATTATTTGCGGATGGGAGGACGCATGGGTGTAAAGATTGCCTATTTATTTATCTTATCTTATCCTATTTATTTGTCTATTTATTTATCTGTCTATTTTTTACTGTGCCAGGCTTTTCTGGCATTTAGATCATTATCAGTTGTGCCAGTCTTTTTTTTATATCTTGTACTTTATCTGGGCTCATTATAGGTGCTGGGCTACGCACGTTCTATTTTTGTACTACGCTTTAGTGTACTTGGCCCATTTAGCACCATAAAAGTGATAGTGACTTTACGCCTATATACTCATTTAACATAACATTAGGAAGGTCATAGCGATTATACGCCCAGAGAGCATTTACAAACATTTTGGAGCAGCTATATATCTTCCACGTTCATATAGGTTACATATTGTTATTTTATGTATACACGTTGTGGAATAAGCCTTTATGTGGTCTTGGGGGGCATCCCCTTGTTGGGGTATGCACCATTTTTCTGGTTTTTAAGTGTTTTTAATTGTTTGATGTGTCTTGTGTGACTACAATAAAATTTGTAATTTATTATATTGATTTATTATTTTTTTGGGTGATCCCTGGTTTTGTGTATGTCTCCTTTTCTCTTTTTTGATATGTTCTGTATATGACATACTCCGGGTGGATCCCAGTTAGTGATATCATGATGGTGCCCTCCACCTCTCTTGTCTCTTATCCACCAACGTCACATTGCACCACAGACTGTCCAGGAGTTGGTGGATGCTTTTGTCCAGGTCTGGGGGGCGATCCCTCAGGAGACCACCACCTCATGAGGAGCATTCCCAGGCGTTGTAGGGAGGTCATACAGGCATGTGGAGGCCACACACACTACTGAACATCATTTCCTTGTCTTTAGGCATTTCCACTGAAGTTGGAGCAGCCTGTAACTTCATTTTCCACTTTGATTTTGAGCATCATTCCAACTCCAGACCTCCGTGGGATATTAGTTGTGATTTACGTTGATGATTTTTAGGTTTTATTGTTCTCAACACATTCCACTATGTAATGAATAAAGATTTACAACTGGAATATTTCATTCAGTGATAATTAGGATGTGGGAATTTAGTGTTCCTTTTATTTATATTTTTTTTAGCAGTGTATTTTGGGGTAGAGCATTCCAGAGTAGAGGGGGTGCATGGGAGAAATCTTGTATGCGATTGTGGGAAGAGTATATAAGAGGGGAGTAGAGCAGGAGATTTTGTGAGGATTGTAGGTTGTATGCAGGTAAGAACAGGGAGGTTTCTCCAAAAGCTCTGCAACTTTTCTGTTTTCACACCAATTTTGGTTTGGTTTGCCAAAGTGATCACAGTTGAGGAGGGAATGAGATTCAACAACCGCTCATTTAATTCATGATGAGGTGTGGTTACTCCAGTAAGATGTGTAGCAAATGCGCGCCACTTTTAATACACTCCTGATTTAATAAGAATCTTGTGCCCTTTAATCAATTTGGTGCATCGCACTCTTTCTCAAGACTGGTGTGAATAATGCCATTCCTGATAATTAAGGGCTTATGTTACACTGGAATTTGTAAGCATTTGACTAGAGTATGCTTCTTTAGACTACGTCCATATTTGCAGATTTGATCCTATTTACATCCAGAGAACACAAGCACCATTCTATATGCAGCAACAAGCATTGATGTTTGGAAAATGCCCCTTTGGTGTAAATGATGTCACTTTCAGCTTCCCTGCCTTCATATTTGCTGGGGGTGGTGCTGTTGCCAGATTGACTGGACCAATGGTATGGTTGCGACTGGCCCAAACCATGTGCTCTTCAATGCTGCAAGCGGACGTGGTGTTGCCTCTACAGCATTGGAGGTGTGGAAGTGCACAGTTGCATTGAGGTTGGGTAGATCAAGAGCGATCAGTGGACTCCAATGATTAGGGCAGCTTCTGAGCAGTGCTTCCACTCACTGTTGGGTATCTTTTAAAGACTGCACGTGTTCGACCACCTAGGCAAGAAGCCGTACACCACTTTAACACCTTTCCGACATCGGATGTAATAGTACTCCAATGTCGAACTCCCCCTGTTTGGTGCTGACTCCGGCACTGAGCCCGCACCTTTCTGAGCACATGTCAGCTGACATATACAGCTGACGTGCCCGCAACAGCCATGAGTGGAATGGCGATCCACCTGTGGTTAACTAGTAAAATGCCGCTGTCAATTTCTGACCGCTGCATTTAACTCACGCTTCTGGGAAACGTGCCGGAAATTTTGCCCATTGGTGATCCCGTCACGTGATCGCAGGTCACCGATGGGTTATCATGACAGGTCTCCAGCAGACCATTTTGGTTGTCATAGCCAGATTGCTATGAGCGCCACCTGGTGGCCGGCGCTCATAGCAAGTGAGCATTTCTGCTATATACAGGTGATCTGATCGCCTACATGTAGCTGGCCGATCAAAGTACTGCAGCTTCTAGTCCCCCATAAACTATTGAAGCATGCCAAAACTAAAAGTTCAGATCGCCCCATTCAAGACATAAAAAAAATTTAACTCGTTTGCCTAGCGAGGAAAAGCCAAAATTACGGGTTTTTTTGGTCACGGCAACATTGCATTAACCCCTTCAAGATACAGCTTTTTTGCGTTTTCATTTTTCGCTCCCCTCCATTTGTTTTTTGCTCCCCTCCTTTCCAGAGCCATAACTTTTTTTTATTTTTCCGTCAATATGGCCATGTGAGGGCTTATTTTTTGCGGGACGAGTTGTACTTTTGAACGACACCATTGGTTTTACCATGTCTTGTACTAGAAAACTGGAAAATGTCTAGGTTATTATTTTATCTAAGTGGTGGAAAAAAACCTCCAAACTTTGCTAAAAAAAAAAATAAAAAATGCGCAATTTTCCGATACCCGTAGTATTTCCATTTTTCATGATCTGGGGTCGGATGGGGACTTATTTTTTGTACGCCGAGCTGACGTTTTTAATGATACCACTTTTGTGCAGATAGGTTCTTTTGATCGCCCGTTATTGCATTTTAATGCATTGTCGCAGCGACCAACAAAACTTAATTCTGGCGTTTTGAATTTTTTCTTATCGCTACGCCATTTAGCGATCAGGTTAATCCTTTTTTCATTGATCGGGCGATTCTCAACGCGGCGATACCAAATATGTGTATGTTTTGACTTTTTATTTTGAATGGGACGAAAGGGGGTGATTTAAACTTTTATATTTTTTGGGTTTTTTTCAAACATATTTTTTAAACTTTTGCCATGCTTCAATAGCCTCCATGGGAGGCTAGAAACTGGCATAGCCTGATCGGCTCTGCTGCATAGAAACAATGCTCAGAACTCTCCTATGTAGCTGAATTCCTGCATTGCCATGAGCGCTAACCACAGGGTATCCGGCATCAACAACGATAGAGGTCTCAATGACACCTCTGATTGTCATGCCGACGCATCACTGACCCCCGATCACATGACGGGGGTCACCGATGCGCTCATTTCCGGCCCGATGGCCGAAAGCGGTAGTTAAATGCCACTGTCAGCGTTTGACAGCGGCATTTAACTAGTTAATAGCTGTGAGTAGATCGCGATTGCACCTGCCGCTATTGTGCGCACATGTTAGCTGTACAAAACAGCTGACATGTCGCGGCTTTCATGTGGGCTCACAGCCAGAGCCCACATCAAAGGGGGAGACACGACATGCTAATGTAGAAAACGGATTGCACACGGATGACAAGAGCAAAAAATCATCTCGCTTTACTGGATGAAAATTGGAACAATTTTTTTATACATTCGTGTGATCCCAGTCTAGTTCTACGTCAAGCTTTCCCATCTATGCCTTTATAGATCTTACTTTGTGAACAGACAAGCACCTCACCACAAAGTTGGAAGCATACATTTGTCCAAAATGTCTTAATATGCGGAAGCATTAAGATTTCTCTTAATTATTAATTAGAAATTAAGGGACCTGGACTAACCCCTGAAAAACAACCTCCTAGCATCATCCTTTCTCCACTATGCTACTGTTGGCACAATGCAGTCGGACAGGTAACATTCTCCTTGCATTTGCCAAACCCAGTTTCATCCACCAGACTGCCAGATGAAGTGTGATTCATCACTCCACAGGGCACGTTTCCTCCGCTCCAGAGTTCAGTGACTGCATGCCTTACATCCCTCTAGCCAACGCTTGGCATCATGTTGGTGATATAAGGCGTGCACGGCTAGTTACATAATTTTATACACATGTGGTAATAGGACAGAATTCAGTGAATACAACAATACAGCCTGTGACTTCTGTCCACATAGATCCACACACCCTTGAAAATGTTAAATGTATGTAGTTCAAGACGCACTACAAAATATAAACAATTAAGCAAAACAGTAATGGACTATTCTGAGGTGCCACATCAGGTAGAAATAGTAATGAGGAGGGAAAAGGCTACCTGTAAACGTGCACACTCTAAGTAACATAAAATGTTTGAGTTTATTGAACACAAAAACAACAAGCGACAAAGGTTTATAAAAACAATTAATACAATCTGGGTGCCCAGCCCTGAAGAACTCCCTAAAGGTACGGAGATCAATCCTGTGCATTAAGTAATACAGGTCCTTCTCAAAAAATTAGCATATAGTGTTAAATTTCATTATTTACCATAATGTAATGATTACGATTAAACTTTCATATATTATAGATTCATTATCCACCAACTGAAATTTGTCAGGTCTTTTATTGTTTTAATACTGATGATTTTGGCCTACAACTCCTGATAACCCAAAAAACCTGTCTCAATAAATTAGCATATTTCACCCGGCCAATCAAATAAAAGTGTTTTTTAATAACAAACAAAAAAAACATCAAATAATAATGTTCAGTTATGCACTCAATACTTGGTCGGGAATCCTTTGGCAGAAATGACTGCTTCAATGCGGCGTGGCATGGAGGCAATCAGCCTGTGACACTGCTGAGATGTTATGGAGGCCCAGGATGCTTCAATAGCGGCCTTAAGCTCATCCAGAGTGTTGGGTCTTGCGTCTCTCAACTTTCTCTTCACAATATCCCACAGATTCTCTATGGGGTTCAGGTCAGGAGAGTTGGCAGGCCAATTGAGCACAGTAATACCATGGTCAGTAAACCATTTACCAGTGGTTGTGGCACTGTGAGCAGGTGCCAGGTCGTGCTGAAAAATGAAATCTTCATCTCCATAAAGCATTTCAGCCGATGGAAGCATGAAGTGCTCCAAAATCTCCTGATAGCTAGCTGCATTGACCCTGCCCTTGATGAAACACAGTGGACCAACACCAGCAGCTGACATGGCACCCCACACCATCACTGACTGTGGGTACTTGACACTGGACTTCAGGCATTTTGGCATTTCCTTCTCCCCAGTCTTCCTCCAGACTCTGGCACCTTGATTTCCGAATGACATGCAAAATTTGCTTTCATCAGAAAAAAGTACTTGGGACCACTTAGCAACAGTCCAGTGCTGCTTCTCTGTAGCCCAGGTCAGGCGCTTCTGCCGCTGTTTATGGTTCAAAAGTGGCTTTACCTGGGGAATGCGGCACCTGTAGCCCATTTCCTGCACACGCCTGTGCACGGTGGCTCTGGATGTTTCCACACCAGACTCAGTCCACTGCTTCCTCAGGTTCCCCAAGGTCTGGAATCGGTCCTTCTCCACAATCTTCCTCAGGGTCCGGTCACCTCTTCTCGTTGTACAGCGTTTTCTGCCACATTGTTTCCTTCCAACAGACTTACCATTGAGGTGCCTTGATACAGCACTCTGGGAACAGCCTATTTGTTGAGAAATTTCTTTCTGGGTCTTACCCTCTTGCTTGAGGGTGTCAATGATGGCCTTCTTGACATCTGTCAGGTCGCTAGTCTTACCCATGATGGGGGTTTTGAGTAATGAACCAGGCAGGGAGTTTTTAAAAGCCTCAGGTATCTTTTGCATGTGTTTAGAGTTAATTAGTTGATTCAGAAGATTAGGGTAATAGGTCATTTAGAGAACCTTTTCTTGATATGCTAATTTATTGAGACAGGTTTTTTGGGTTATCAGGAGTTGTAGGCCAAAATCATCAGTATTAAAACAATAAAAGACCTGACAAATTTCAGTTGGTGGATAATGAATCTATAATATATGAAAGTTTAATTGTAATCATTACATTATGGTAAATAATGAAATTTAACACTATATGCTAATTTTTTGAGAAGGACCTGTATATCCCCATGAAAATATACAACCACTGGCAAAAATTATGGAATCACCAGCCCTGGAGGTTGTTCTTTCAGTTGTTTAATTTTGTAGAAAAAAAAGATCACAGACCTGCACAAAACTAAAGTCATTTTCAAATGGCAACTTTCTAGCTTTAAAGGGACTCTACGGAGGACAGAGAATGAATTTCAATCCAATATTGCAGCCAGCATGCAGCCAGCGGGTAAGGAAAGGGTGAATCAAACACCCGAAAACCCCACCCCTATGGCTGAAAATTGTTCCCTCCAAATTCAGGTGACAGAGTCCCTTTAAGAAACACTAAAATCAAGAACAAAAAATGTGGTAGTCAGTAATGGTTACTTTTTGTAACCAACCATAGGGGAAAAATTATGGAATCGCTCAATTTTGAGGAAAAAATTATGGAATCACCCTGTAAATTTTCATTACCAAAACTAACACCTGCATCAAATTAGATCTGCTCGTTAGTCTGCATCTAAAAGGGAGTGATCACACCTTGGAGAGCTGTTGCACCAAGTGGACTGACATGAATCATGGCTCCATCACGAGAGATGTCTATTGAAACAAAGGAGAGGATTATCAAAGAGGGTAAATCATCACGCAATGTTGCAAAAGATGTTGGTTGTTCGGTTGTTCACAGTCAGCCGTGTCTAAAATCTGGACCAAATACAAACAACATGGGAAGGTTGTTAAAGGCAAATATACTGGTAGACCAAGGAAGAAACTTAAAGCAATATGTCTCCAAAACAGGAAATGCACAGCAAAACAAATGAGGAACGAATGGGTGGAAACTGTAGTCAACGTCTGTGACCGAACTGTAAGAAACCGCCTAAAGGAAATGGGGTTTACATACAGAAAAGCTAAACAAATGCCATCATTAACACCTAAACAGAAAAAAAGCAAGGTTACAATGGGTTAAGGAAAAGCAATTGTGGACTGTGGATGACTGGATGAAAGTCATATTCAGTGATGAATCACAAATCTGCATTGGGCAAGGTGATGCTGGAACTTTTGTTTGGTGTCGTTCCCATGAGTTTTATAAAGATGACTGCCTGAAGAGAACATACAAATTTCCACAGTCATTGATGATATGGGGCTGCATGTCAGCTAAAGGCACTGTCATTACATCTTCGATAAATGCACAAGTTTATGTTGATATTTTGGACACTTTTCTTATCCCATCAATTGAAAGAATGTTTGGGGATGATTAAATCATTTTTCAAGATGATAATGGATCCTGCCATAGAGCAAAAACTGTGAAAACATTCCTTGAAAAAAGACACTTAAGGTCAATGGCCTGCAAATAGTCCGGATCTCAATCCAATTGAAAATCTTTGGTGGAAGTTGAAGAAAATGGTCCATGACAAGGCAGATTGATGAAGAGTACTGTTTGACACTCAACCCCTTCCCGACTTGTGACGCCACGTAGGCATCAAGAAAGTCGGTGCCAATCCGACCTGTGACGCCTATGTAGCGTCATGGAGGGATTGCGTCCCTGCAGATCGGGTGAAAGGGTTAACTCCAATTTCACCTGTTCTGCAGGGACAGGGGGAGTGGTTCTTCAGCCCAGGGGGGTGGCTTCACCCCCTCGTGGCTGCGATCGCTCTGATTGGCTGTTGAAAGTGCAACAGCCAATCAGAGCAATTCGTAATATTTCACCTATAAAAAGTGGTGAAATATTACGATCCAGACATGGCCGATGCTGCAATATCATCGGCCATGGCTGGAAACCCTGATGTGCGCCCCCCCCCACAGCCACCGATCGCCTCCCCAGTCCTCCATTCTGTCCCGTAGTCCCCGCCTGTCCGCTCCCCCGTCCTCCTGCCCGCTCCCCCCATGCCTCCCGGAGTCCGTCTTCTCCATGGGCGCCGCCATCTTCCAAAATGGCGGTCGCATGCCCCGGCCGGCAGATTCGTTCCAGGTACATTTTGATCACTGTGATAAAACTTATCACAGTGATCAAAATAAAAAAAATAGTAAATGAACCCCCCCCCCCCTTTATCACCCCCATAGGTAGGGACAATAATAAAATAAAGAATTTTTTTTTCTGCGTTAGGGTTAGGGCTAGGGTTAGCGTTAGGGTTAGGGCTAGAACTAGGGTTAGGGTTAGAATTAGGCTATGTGCACACGGTGCGGATTTGGCTGCGGATCCGCAGCGGATTGGCCGCTGCGGATTCGTTTCAGTTTTCCATCAGGTTTACAGTACCATGTAAACCTATGGATAACCAAATCCGCTGTGCCCATGGTGCGGAAAATACCGCGCGGAAACGCTGTGTTGTATTTTCCGCAGCATGTCAATTCTTTGTGCGGATTCCGCAGCGTTTTACACTTGTTCTTCAATAGGAATCCGCAGCTGAAATCCGCACAAAAAACACTGGAAATCCGCGATAAATCCGCAGGTAAAACGCAGTGCTCCCTTCCGAGCCCCAACGTGTGCCCAAACAGTGGTTTACCCCCACATATGGGGTATCAGTATACTCAGGACAAACTGGGCAACAACTTTTGGGGTCCAATTTCTCCTGTTACCCTTGTGAAAATAAAAAAATGCTTGCTAAACATCATTTTTGTGGAAAGAAAAATGATTTTTTATTTTCACGGCTCTGCGTTGTAAACTTCTGTGAAGCACTTGGGGGTTCAAAGTGCTCACCACATATCTAGATAAGTTCCTTGGGGGGTCTAGTTTCCAAAAGAGGGTCAATTGTGGAGGGTTTGTACTGTTTAGGCACATCAGGGGCTCTGCAAACGCAACGTGATGCCCTCAGACCATTCCATCAAAAGTCTGCATTCCAAAGCATCACTACTTCCCTTCCAAGCCCCAACATGTGCCCAAACAGTGGTTCCCCCCCACATATGGGGTATCAGCGTACTCAGGACAAACTGGACAACATCTTTTGGGGTCTAATTTCTCCTGATACCCTTGTGAAACTAAAAAATTGCTTGCTAAAACATAATTTTTGAGGAAAGAAAAATGATTTTTTATTTTCACAGCTCTGCGTTATAAACTTCTGTGAAGCACTTGGGGGATTAAAGTGGTCACCGCACATCTAGATTAGTTCCATGGGAGGTCTAGTTTCCAAAATGGTGTCACATGTGGGGGAGCTCCAATGTTTATGCACACAGGGGCTCTCCAAACGCGACATGGTGTCCGCTAGCGATTGGAGCTAATTTTTCATTCAAAAGTAAAATGGCGCTCCTTCCCTTCCGAGCCTTGCCGTGTGCACAAACAGTGGTTTGTGACCACATATGAGGTATCGGTGTACTCAGGAGCAATTGCCCAACACATTTTATGATCCATTTCATCCTGTTGCCCATGTGAAAATGAAAAAATTGAGGATAAAAAATTTTTTGGGTGAAAAAAAAAGTACTTTTTCATTTTTACGGATCAATTTGTGAAGCACCTGGGGGTTCAAAGTGCTCACTATGCATCTAGATGAGCTCCTTGGGGGGTCTAGTTTCCAAAATGGGGTCAGTTGTGGGGGAGCTCCAATGTTTAGGCACACAGGGGCGACATGGTGTCCGCTAAAGATTGGAGCCAATTTTTCATTGAAAAAGTCAAATGGCGCTCCTTCCCTTCCGAGCCCTGTCGTGCGCCCAAACAGTGGTTCCCCCCCATATGGGGTATCGGCGTACTCAGGACAAACTGTACAATAACTTTTGGGGTCCAGTTTCTCTTTTTACCCTTGGGAAAATAAAAAAATTGTTGCTAAAAGATAATTTTTGTGACTAAAAAGTTAAATGTTCATTTTTTCCTTCCATGTTGCTTCTGCTGCTGTGAAGCACCTGAAGGGTTAATAAACTTCTTGAATGTGGTTTTGAGTACCTTGAGTGGTGTAGTTTTTAGAATGGTGTCACTTTTGGGTATTTTCAGCCATATAGACCCCTCAAACTGCCTTCAAATGTGAGGTGGTCCCTAAAAAAAATGGTTTTGTAAATTTCATTGTAAAAATGAGAAATTGCTGGTCAAATTTTAACCCTTATAACTTCCTAGCAAAAACAAATTTTGTTTCCAAAATTGTGCTGATGTAAAGTAGACATGTGGGTAATGTTATTTATTAACTATTTTGTGTCACATAACTCTCTTGTTTAACAGAATAAAAATTCAAAATTTGAAAATTGCTAAATTTTTAAAATTTTTGCCAAATTTGCATTTTTTTCACAAATAAACGCAAAAATTATCAACCTAAATATACCACTAACATGAAGCCCAATATGTCACGAAAAAACTATCTCAGAACCGCTAGGATCCATTGAAGCGTTCCTGAGTTATTACCTCATAAAGGGACACTGGTCAGAATTGCAAAAAAACGGCCAGGTCATTAAGGTCAAAATAGGCTGGGTCATGAAGGGGTTAAGTCCATGCCTCAGAGACTGCAAGCTGCTATAAAAGCCAGAGGTGGTGAAACAAAATACTAGTGATGTTTTGGAGTGTTTTTTTTGTTTGTTTGTTTTTCATTATTCCATATTTTTTTCCTCAGAATTGAGTGATTCCATAATTTATTCCCTATGCTTGGTTTAAAAAAGTAACCATTACTGACTACAACATTTTTTCTGCTTGATGTCTTTTAGTGTTTCTTAAAGCCAGAAAGTTGCCATTTGCAATGACTTTAGTTTTGTGCCATGTCTGTGATCTGCTTTTTTTTTTTTTTACAAAATTAAACAACTGAATGAACATTCTCCAAGGCCGGTGATTCCATAATTTTTGCCAGGGGTTGTACAATACATAGTCCTATTAATAGCAAAATGACATTTTTATATGTGCACAGATAGATAATTACACATATGCACACCCCTGATGTAATGGACAAATTTATCTCAAGGGCATGAATTGGTTAAATAGACCAGTAAACATATAAAGATGGAATTATATCAGCCTTGTACCTGACACAAAGTGAGGGTAAAGAGAGATTCGCTCAATCTTCAAAAGTCATGAAGAAGCATGCAAGAGTCTGACTAGAACCAAATGCCAAAAAAACTGCGTCAATTTGGTAAAGGACACAGAATCAAAATGATAGTCGCTATCAGAAGAGCAATGCTCTCAATCAGCTACTGAAAAAAACTCTCAAAGGTATACCCACATGAAAGAAGTAGAATCACCAGGGGGGAAGAACAAGGATGCCAGGGAGCTCAAGTGGTGTGAAGAGGTGGGGGACCAAGATGCAAGATAAGCCGCCTGGGAGCCCCACAGGTATCACTGCGTCTAGCGCAGCTTCGTCAGGGGAAGTGCCACCCTTGAAAATGAATTGTTCGTGTATTGGAAGACCTGTCCTGAGCACCTGGTCTCTTAACCTGAGTGCTTCATAAGTTTATATCAAGCGGCTCCGAGTCAGGCCGGGTTTTCCAAGAGAAGAATGGTCCGTCTTTCATGAATGTGTCAAACTGGACATGGTCTAGTTTAGTGATGACTTATTTGCACCGTGTTTTTTTATGTACTTTCTATTCTGTAAGAACTGAAGTATCCTACTAATTGCTGTAGTATTGAGAAGTTAACATCCAGCAGCCTTAATATAATCATTTACCACTAGTTTTGTATGTATGGCACCTGCCCTGTACGTAACTGAGGCAGAGGTTATAGTTTGTGTGATCATATGAGATCTTTTACATCAAGTCACTGTCTCATATAAACTTGACATTGAAATTGCAACACCAAGAAGGAATAATTATTAATGAGGTTATTAATAGTTGTCTGAGGAATGTTCGGCCATCTTGGATGTATTTGAGCATACAAATTGGCAAGATTCGCAGCTGGCAGTCCCCATTGAAATTGCTTACCAATTTCTTCCCACATGTTTGATATGTGACAAGTTCGGAGAGACTCTACAGGCCATGGTACCACGTTCAGGCCACACAGGCTGCCCACAGTAACATGAGCAAAATGCAGCTTGGTGTGTTGAAAAACGGCTCCTGCGACACTTTCACGTTCCCTCAGGAAGGCTACATCATGGCATTGCTCACATGGTCTGTAGACTAATTGCTGGCTATCATTGTGTCCATTAGAAAAGTTGGACTCATCACTGAAGAGGACAGTCATCCATTCCAGCCTACATAGCCCTCCTGCTCTGCACCTCATATGTGATACTGAATAAATTGTGACATTTTTAGAACTTTGATTCTATTTTTCCACTATTAGCATATCATTAACATATCCATTGATCCTGTGAGTTCCATGATTCCAGGACTTTTCCTTTTTGGTTATGCAGTTTCAGGGTTGAGAAGTGTATGTATGTCTGTACTGTATTTATATACAGGGTGAGCCATGTATATGGATACACCTAAATAAAATGGGAATGGTTGGTGATATCAACTTCCTGTTTGTGGGAGGGGGAAAACTTTTCAAGATGGGTGGTGACCATGACAGCCATTTTGAAGTTAGCCATTTTGGATCCAACTTTATTTTTTATTTTTTCCTTTCCTTCACCCCCCACATCCAATCATTGGCTCACTTTTCTTATCTGCATCTCAAAAACATTTCTAGAATTCGCCCTTTTCTTACTTTCGACACTGCAAAAACTCTTACTGTTTCACTCATTCATTCTCGTCTGGACTATTGTAACTCTCTCTTAATTGGCCTCCCTCTTACCAAACTCTCCCCGCTCCAATCTGTACTGAATGCTGCTGCCAGGATTATATTCCTCACCAACCGTTACACCGATGCCTCTACCCTGTGCCAGTCATTACATTGGTTACCCATCCACTCCAGAATCCAGTACAAAACTACTACCCTCATCCACAAAGCACTCCATGGCTCAGCACCACCCTACATCTCCTCCCTGGTCTCAGTCTACCACCCTACCCGTGCTCTCCGTTCTGCTAATGACCTGAGGTTAACATACTCAATAATCAGAATCTCCCACTCCCGTCTCCAAGACTTTTAATCCCCAATCCCCACAGTTTTAAGCGTGCCCTAAAAATGCATTTGTTCAGACTGGCCTACTGCCTTAACGCATTAACCTGACTATCCCTGTGTGGCTCATTAAAAAAAAACAAACAAAAAAAAACTTAAATCTTAATCAGGTTCCTCACATCATGTTCTCATATATTTCATGCAGTTAATAGCCCTCTGTGTCTGCACTGTTACATACTTAGGCTGTTAACAGGTTCATGCAGCTTTACATGAACACCCGATCCTTACACTATGGCTGGTCCAAACAACGAAAGCAATTGTTACCATCCACCTCTCGTGTCTCCCCTATTTCCTCATAGTTTGTAAGCTTGCGAGCAGGGCCCTCATTCCTCCTGGTATCTGTTTTGAACTGTGATTATTGTTATGCTGTAATGTCTATTGTCTGTACAAATCCCCTCTATAATTTGTAAAGTGCTGCGGAATATGTTGACGCTATATAAATAAAATTATTATTATTTTTTCCAATGGGAAGAGGGTTATGTGACACATCAAACTTAGTGAGAATTTCACAAGAAAAACACTGGTATCAGTTGAACATCTGGCAACAGTCGAACATCCCTTCGGCAGATATTAGCTACTCACAAATGGCACCCTTACAAAATCCAGCTGCTGCAGCATCTCAACGAGGATGACCCAGATCAGCGCGCTGAATTTGCAGAATGGGTAAAACAAAAATTTGAACAGGACCCTCAGTTTAAACAAAACATGTTCAGTGATGAAGCAAACTTTTCTGGGTGGGCCATTTATTTGCATACACCTAAATAATATGGGAATGGTGACCATTTTCTTGCGTAGGGTGTCTTGCTTTGAAATCTGCTGCAATGACCTGGGTACTGCATTCAATAGACAGCAACACAATTTCTATCTGCTCCTCACGTGTTAACCTCTGCGACATGTCAATGACTGTAAACAAAGAGAAACTTGTAAATAACTCATGAAAGAATAAAGTTAAGTTAAAACCAAGGACACCATTGTTTTTCTTGTGAAATTTTCAATAAATTTGATGTCACATGACCCTCTTCCCATTGGAAAAAATAAAGTTGGATCCAAAATGGCCGACTTCAAAATGGCCACCATGGTTACCACCCATCTTGAAAAGTTTTCCCCCTCCCATATACTAATCTGCCACAAACAGGAAGTTGATATCACAAACCATTCCCATTTTATTTAGGTGTATCCATATACATGGTCCACCCTGTATATAATATATATACTGTATACGAAAAATGTAAGTCGGAGTGTCTTCAGTAAATCTAAAACAAAAAGAATAGGACAGGTGTACAATACCTATCGATCACACATATGACACAGCATGTACACTGATGAGTAAAAGGGAACAGTGGTTTGAACTGTTGATTTTCAGTCTTCATATCTCACCATCCACTACTGCTTCGAACGTGATACTACCATCATTTTATAGACAATCATCTTGTCTATCTCATGCCTAAATTTGACTGACAACTATTTAGCATATGATTAGTTATGCAGATATAAAATGATTGTAGTCTCACGATTGAAGCAGTAGTGGATAGTGAGACATGAAGCCTGAAAGTCAAAAGGTCAAAACGTTCCCTTTTGATCGTCAGTGTATCAATACATGGGACATCACGTGTCCCACTCAAACTGGAATAGCCTTCTAAGGAATTGGGAAATAATTATGGTTTCTCCCAGAACAGTGCTAGGTCCATGGGTAGGTCTGGAATTTCAGTTCAGTCCCATGTGAGTTTCAGTAAGCTCTTGTGTCATGTTTCTGGGGGGCTAATGCTTACAACACTGAAGTCTAAAGGGGTGACTACTCTATTGGTTACTAAGTATGTAGAGTGTAAACCTTTTTTTCTGCCCTAAATCACCAGAAATGCGCACAATAACCCCTTCCCTGACATTAACCTATTCCTTACCCCAGACATGTATAGCGTTTCAGTCCTAGACCTCTCGGATATTAGCAAAAATCTAGTAACTGTCGTAGGAAATTATGGCAAATATTCTATATTTAGAAATATTTTTGTCACTGTTTAAATCTTCCAAGGTTGAAGGAACCAGGGGCGTAACTACCGCGGTCGCAGAGGTCGCCATTGCGACCGGGCCCGGCAGGTCAGGGGCCCAGGCAGTGGCGTATCCAGGGGGGGCAGCCGGCAGGGGGGCGCAGTCGGGCCGCCTAATTCGGCGGTCCGCAGTGTCTCCCCCGGCGGCTGCATTCTGCCGCCCCCGGTCTAGGAGTCGGCTGTTCTCTGTGCCGACTGTCAAGCTGACAGCCGGCACAGAGAAGCTGCAGAGCGCCGGCTCCCAAAATGTGTGGACGTACCGCATATGGGCCCGGAGGTGGAGGGGGGCCCCTGCATGGTGGCTGCGGCTGGCAGGAAGAAATCCCTGCAGATCCGCTGCCTACAAGAGAAAATAGCTGCGGAGCTGCAGCGATCTGTATTCCTGCTTCCTGCCCGCGCTTCCTCTCACACAGACAGCGCCGCTGGATGACGTCATCATTCAGCGTCCGGCTGTGTCAGAGGAAGATGCTGCAGCAGAGCGCGAGGAGAGGTGAGAGTGCTGGTGTGTGTGTGTGTGTGTGTGTGTGTGTGTGTGTGTGTGTGTGTGTGTGTGTGTGTTATCTGTAGTATGTGTGTGTGTGTGTGATATCTGCAGTATGTATGTGTGTGTGTGTGTGTGATATCTTTAGTATGTGTGTGTGTGTGATATCTGTAGTGTGTGTGTGATATCTGTAGTGTGTGTGTGTGTGATATCTGTAGTGTGTGTGTGATATCTGTAGTATGTGTGTGTGTGTGTGTGATATCTGTAGTATGTGTGTGTGTGTGTGTGTGTGTGTGATATCTGTAGTGTGTGTGTGTGTGTGTGCGTGTGCGTGCGTGTGTGCGTGTGCGTGTGTGTGTGTGTGTGTGTGTGAGGCAGGGGCGTAATTACCACAGTCGTATGTAGCCAAGATATGCAATTCTGTTCATGCTGATCTTAATGAACATGAAAAAATACTAGTTATAATCATTTACTTGGACAGGAGAGATTTTGGTAGGGGGTAAATAAAATAAATGTACACATTTCGTGGCGATCCCAAAAACTAAAAGACAGATAATGCTACAGCAGTTCTCCTGCACAGTGGCGCTCCTAACCATCCTGTGTGTGTGTGTGCCCTGCACATCAGGTGGCCGAAACATTGATGCGTACAATAAATTTATAAAGTGGCCGGAATGTTAAAGGGGAGGTTAATGTCTGGTGACTAGGGGCACCACTACTGGCTCCGACCGATCACTAGAATGGGGATCATGAGCTCCTTATTCCTCATCACTGCACAATTGCAGTGCTCTTCCCTCTCAGGGGACGCTTAATTTCTTGACTGTCTCTGAGGCCGCTTCAGTCCTCATCCGTCTCTGTGGATGCTTCCTTCCTTGTCCCTGTCTGGGGATGCTTCCTTCCTTGTCCCTCTCTGGAGGCTCTTCCTTTCTTGTCCCTCTCTGGGGGTGCTTCCATCATTGTCCCTCTCTGGGGGTGCTTCCTTCCTTGTCCCTCTCTGGGGGTGCTTCCATCCTTGTCCCTCTCTGGGGGCCCTTCCTTCCTTGTCCCTCTCTGGGGGCCCTTCCTTCTTTGTCCCTCTCTGGGGGCCCTTCCTTCCTTGTCCCTCTCTATATGTGTGTGTGTGATATCGTAGTGTGTGTGAGGCAGGGGCGTAATTACCACAGTCGCAGCAGTCGCCGCTGCGAGCGGCTCTGGCAGGTCAGGGGCCCGTGTGTCCCCTTGAGCCTGTCTCCCTTGTCCCCTTATGCTTGTGTCCCTTGTCCCCATGTGCCAGTCTCCCTTGCCCATTAGTCCCTGTGTGTCCCCATGTGCCTGTCTCCTTTGTCCCCTTGTACCAGTCTCTCTTGCCCACTAGTCCCTGTGTGTCAGTCTCACTTTCCCACTTGTCCCTGTGTCCCCTTGTGCTTGTATCCCTTGTCCACTAGTCCCCGTGTGCCCCTTGTGTCAGTCGCCTTTGCCCACTTGTCCCTGTGTGCCCCTTGTGTCAGGCTCCCTTGCCCCTAGTCCCCTTGTGTCAGTCTCTCTTGTTCCCTTGTGTCAGTCTCCCTTGCCCACTAGTCCCCTTGTAACCTTCTCCCCTGCCTCCTAGCCCCCATGTGTCCCCTTGTGCCTGTCTTCATTGCTCCCTAGCCCCCCTATGTTACCCTTGTGCCTGTCTCCCCTAGCCCCCTTGTGCCCTCTCCCCTGCCCCCTCGTCACCATTTGCTCGTGTCTTTCTCACTGCCCCTGTATGGAGGGGCTGCATTATACTATGAGGGGGGCTGCGTTGTATTCTATGGGGGTTGCATTGAGTTGTATGGCAGGGCTGCAGGGGGGGGCCCCATTTGGAAGTTCGCACCGGGGCCCATAACTTTGTAGTTACGCCACTGGAAGGAACATTTCCCTGGTCCGTAACTTCCATACCGACTACCTACAGAGGTTTAGAGGAAACCTCACTTACTTCTACATTGATTAATTGCTAAGGAGATCCAGGGGTACGACTGATTGCTGTATGGAGTATGGTCATGGAAAGGAGAGGAACTGGAGAAGGAGCCCAAGATTAACTTTTATATCAAGGCCCATGAGCCTTTAGCTACTCCCCTGAGGAATATAATCATGTACTACTCTGTCAGATCACAGACATCAGAAAGCATTAAATAAGGTGTGAGATCCCTTTAATGACTGCTTCCATGTTTTTTTCAGTATTTCATGGGTCGGCTACCACAGAAGCCAGGATCATATGAGTGTACAGGGTGGACCATTTATATGGATACACCTGGGTGGGCCATTTATAAAGTTGCATACAAAATGGCCAACTTCAAAATGGCTGCCATGGTCACCACTCATCTTGAAAAGTTTCCCACTCCCATATACTAATGTGCCACAAACAAGAAGTTGATATCACCATCCATTCCCATTTTATTTAGGTATATCCATATACATGGCCCAGCGAGGTGTATCCATATAAATGGCCCACCCTGTACTGTGACTTGGATATAATAGGAGCATATTAGCTAGTACCCTGTGGCTGCTAGTAGTGTGCACTATGAATGGTGTAGCATGACTGGCACTAATGATGGCACTGTGGCAGAAACCTGAGGTTGTCGCTGACACTCGTCAGTATTCTGACTGTTCTGGAGGTGCTTTGGTTGACGTGGGCTTCACACGGTTGGATTCTGCTCAGCACAGATGAGAAGATGTAAGTAAACCCTGATTAAAATAATAATCTGATCAAGGTTTATTAAAATTCATACAACGAGTTTCACGATAAGTCTAAACTTTTCAATAGGTACAGTCTTGTGAACAATGTCTTTATTGAGTTACCTAACTTTTTATGTAGATTATATATCAAAAGTGAAAAGGGATGAATATTAGACTACGTTCACATTTCTGTTTGTATTTCCATTTTTTTTTCACTCCTCAAACCTCATTTATTTGAATGTTTCTTTTCCTAAAATATATTTAGTGTGCATCAATTCTGTCTGCTATCAGTTTTTCGGGCAGACAAAAAACTAGGTCTGCGTAACAGTTTTTCTATTAAAAAAATGGATAAGTAAACAAAGTGGACACTTCTTCTTCTCCCATTATTTTATTTATATTTATCTATATACATTGAGTTTTATTTTCATCCATTATGTGTTCCAATTCATGGATCCATTCTTACACATTGTGCATACCCCGAATATCTCTAGTAAAAAAACAAACGGATCCTTTCAAAACAAAGCAAACAAATCTAAACTAATACAAAAGTTTTATTTTTGAACCAGATCTTGGATGGATCTTTGAAATGGATTTGTTTAAAATGGAAACTTTTGTATCCTTTTACACCTGTTTTTGTTACTTTCCATTGGTATATTCATCTGGATGTGATACAAACTGATCCCAAATGGAAGAAAAAAGTCAATGTATGTCAATGGGTGAGAAAAATAACCCACAGACCATGCCTGTGACGTCCGATTTTTACACACACATCTCAAAGGGACCACAACTTTTCATCAGCCAAGTACAGTAAATTCCTAGCCCAAACTGTCAGAACGGAATACAAAAATATGGGATCCCACACCATTTTTTTTTTTTTATTCCTTAAAAGCTGCCGGATAAGTTCACTGAGCTTACTAAATATCTGATGGCTCCATCTGTCTGTCTGTCTATCTTCTACTCCATATTTAATGATCTACCTATATCTGTACATGAGATTGCTTTATTACTTAGAAAACTAGCTTTAAACTACATAGAGATTACTGTATGTAAAAGATTATGTTAAAAACGCACTGCATACAGATTGCATACGCATGAGATACGGATGTTGGCTGAGAAAAATCGCATTGTACTCACATGACAACTCATCGTACTTTTCTCGATCAACATCAGACCAATTTTTTTATATGATTGTGTGACTCCAGCCCAAATGTCATTTTCTGTACTGAAGTCAGTGTGGAGGGTGTTGAATGTAACATATGGTTAAAAATGGCCTATTGGATTCACAGACAAAGAGCGGGTTGTTCATTTCTCCACGTGTCCACTAACAAAACACACATGACTGCAGCCCCTCATTCACTCCTGCACTTTCCCTTTCCCACTATATTATGCATGTCTGCTTTAGTTTAGATCTCAGACTTTTATCTATATTTCCTTCCTCGGTCAGACGTTTCCTTGTGCCCTCCTACCGTAGAATATTTGTTTGTTTGATCTCTCATCTTTTATCCACATTTTTTCTTGCTTGAGATTGCAATGTTTTGATATCACTGCAATGATTCTGGGATACAGAACAGGAGTGTAGCAGCTGGCACTTGTCTCCAGTGCCTCTCGTATGCCCAGGATGCGTTGGATGGTTATTGATGGCATCCCCAGTATGTCTGTGTGTGTTATCACTGGTGCTTTCCTTTTTTTGCTCAGTATTGGCATTTGGCATCAACAGGGGCCCTTACATGATATGGTGAGTAGCATGTACAGGGGTCATCAATCCCTGTCCCTGATTATATCAATAGATTTCTGATGATTAGTCATTTGGCTTATTCTTGCACAGATGGAGAGTGATAGAAAAGCTTGTGGTGTTGTCTTCCCATCACAGAATGGCAGATGGAAACGTTACACTTTAAATCCGCTGGGATACAAGTGGGATCATTTGAACCTGACATACAGGTAAGCTCTTTTTCTCTTCCTTTACCTGCTTTGTATATTAACAACTTACTCAATTTCATTTATACCCTTCAAGTAATACTATATGAAGAAGTAATTCTTACCTCTAGGTCGGGTAATCTACTAATAGGACACAATGTGTTAAGGAGTTGTAAATAATACTCATCATATCACTATATACAAAATTCCATATTTACTTTTTTTTTCAGGATTGTCCAGTATCCGAATACTTTAAACAGAGGTGACACAAATAAAGCACTGGAGATTGCCTTCAGCATGTGGAGTAAGGTTTCCCCTCTAACTTTTCAACGTGTGCTCCCTAAACACGAATCTGACCTAAGCATTGGTAAGCACTGTCAACTTACTGAATGGCTTCTCCTAAACTTTTGCAATTTTTCTCTCTGGCCACTAAGCCTAATATTAGGCTGGCTCTTCCTATTATGTAGAAATCACTTTTCAGAAGATATCTCATTATTATCTCAGGCAGGATTACAATGAAGTGTATCTCATATATACACATACAGTACCTTGACAAAGTATTCATACCCCGTGATGTTTTCCACATTTTTCGCGTTACATTCATGAACTGAAATGTATTTTATTTGGATTCTATGAGATATACCAACACTAAGTAGCAAGTATTTGTGATGTCAAGGAAATTATAGATGGTTTTCTAATTACCGTATTTTTCGGATAATAAGACGCACTTTTGTTCCCCCAAATTTTGGGGGAAAGTGGGGGGTGCGTCTTATAATCCGAATCTGTGTGCTGTAGAGGAGGGGGGCGGCTCTGGAGTGGTGTCAGGGGGATGGAGTGGGCTGGCTGCAGGCTGCAGAGACAGCAGAAGGTCGTGTGCTCCCGCTCATTAGTCTCATGTAATATTCACTGCACCCGCTGTCCATCACTTCGGTGCTGAAGCGCGCCGAGTTGGTTGACAGGGGAGCAGTGCATATTGCATGTGCCTGCACTCACCCCCATCATGAATATGTCCCCCCTGGTCACTCTATATGCCCCCCTGCTGGCACACTGCCCCCCTGTGCTGCTGGCACACTGCCTCCCTGTGCTGCTGGCACACTGCCCCATCTCATCCTGGATATGGCCCTCCGTCACTATAAGCCCCCCTGCTGGCACGCACATAGCCCCCCTCTCTCTATATGCCCCCTGCTGGCACACACATGGCCCCCCAGTCACTACATGCCCCCCCTGCTGGCACGCACATGATAAAATAACAAACACTTAACTCCTCTTCTGATGATGGCTCTGTGCTCCCAGTTCTTCCTGTGTCTGTGCCAACATCCGATCGTGTAATCGGCACAGCACAGTGATGTTATCACTGTGTGCCCAGGTCACATGATCTGATGCCTGGGAAACAGGAAGCGCAACCGAGGAGCTGGGAGTACGGAGCCATCATCAGAAGGTGAGTTAAGTGTTTGTTATTTTATCATGTGCGTGCCAGCAGGGGGGCATATAGTGACTGGTGGGGGCCATGTGAGTGCCAGCAGGGGGGCATATAGAGAGAGGGGGGCCATGTGCATGCCAGCAAGGGGGCTTATAGTGACGGGGGGCCATATCCAGGATGAGATGGGGGGCAGTGTGCCAGCAGCACAGGGGGCAGGTGTGCCAGCAGCACAGGGAGGCAGTGTGTCAGCAGCCCTGGGGGGCAGTGTGCCATCAGCCCAGGGGGGCAGTGTGACAGCAGCCCAAGGGGGTAGTGTGCCAGCAGCACAGGGGGGCAGGTGTGCCAGCAGCACAGGGGGGCATTGTGCCAGCAGCACAGGGGGGAGTGTGCTAGTGTGCCAGCAGCACAGGGGGCAATGTGCCAGCACCGGGGGCCATGTGCCAGGATGGGGGTTATATAGATACCAGGATGAGGGACATATATATGATTTGTAAGACAGACACTGGCATTATAAGACAGACCCCCATTTAACATAAAATTGTTTTTTTTCTCTTTTTCTTCACCAAATTTGGGGGTAAGTCTTATAATCAGGTGCGTCTTATAAAGTGAAAAATACGGTATCTTAAAAATATCAATCTGAAAATGGTGATGTGCATTTGTAGTCAGCCCCCCCCCTGAGCCAATACCTGGTAGGATCACCTTTCACTGTAGTTACTGCTGCAAGTCTTTAGGAGTATGTCTCCACCAGCTTGGCACAGCTAGAGGCTGATATTTTTGCCCTTTCGCCTTTGCTCTAGCTCAGTTAGATTGGATAAAGAGCTTCTGTGAACAGAAATTTTCAAATCTAGTCACAGATTCTCATTGGGATTTAGGTTTGGATTTTGATTGGTCCATTGAATACATGATCATGCTTTGATCTAAACCTTTCTATTGTAGCTCTGGCAGTATGTTTAGGGTCGGTGCTAGAAGGTGAACCTTCTCCCCAGTCTCAAGTCTTTTGCATCCTCTAACCTGTTTTCCTCCAGGATTTCCCTGTGTTTAGCTCCATCCATATCCCCACTAACTCTGACCAGCTTCCCTGTCCCTGCTGAAGAAAAGCATTCCCACGGCATGATGCTGCCAAAACCATGTTTGATGGTAGGGATGGAGTTTTCAGGGTGATGTGCAGTGCTAATTTTCTGCCACACACAGCATTTTGTATTTAACTCAAAAAGATCTACTTTGATCTCATCTGACCAGAGCACCGTCTTCCACATGCTAGTTGTGTCCCTGACATGGCTTTTTGTAATCTGCAAATGGGACTTCTTATGGCTTGCTTTCAAAAATGGCTTTCTTCTTGCCACTCTTCCATAGAGCCCAGATTTGTGATGTGTACAACTAATAGTTACCTTGTGGACAGATTCTCCCATCTGAGCTGTGGATCTTTGCAGCTCCTCCAGAATACCCATGGCCCTCTTGGCTGCTTCTCTAATTAGTGCTCTCCTTGCTTGGGATGTCAGTTTAGGTGGACCGCCATGTCTTGGTAGTTTTTTTTTTTTTATTCTTTTTATTGAAAATTCTACAACATAACAAGGTTACATCATAGAACAAAAGAACAAGTAGTATTTTTCATTGCTAATTAATACTGTCTGGCAAAATTTATCTTGCCCTTAACCCCTTTCTGCCATCGGACGTACTATCCCGTCCATCTGACCTGGGACTTAATTCCCATGTACGGGATAGTACGTCATTGGCGATCAGCCGTGCTGATCCTCCGTTCTCCTCCCTGCAGGCTGACACTACATAGTGATGTCTCACCCTGGGACAATGTAAAAAAGAAAAAAAATAACACTGCGTAAAAATATATATTTTTTGAATTCCTAAAGAAAGAAAAAAAAAGAAAATATTGTTCCAATAAATATATTTCTTTATGTAAATAAAAATATAAACAATAAAAGTACACATATTTAGTATCGCCGCGTCCGTAACGACCCGAGCTATAAAACTGTCCCTCTAGTTAACCCCTTCAGTGAACACCGTAAGAAAAAAAAAAAACGAGGCAAAAAACAATGCTTTATTATCATACCGCCGAACAAAAAGTGGAATAACACGCGATCAAAAAGACGGATATAAATAAACATGGTACGGCTGAAAACGTCATCTTGTCCCGCAAAAAGAGAGCTGCCATAGAGCGTCATCAGCGAAAAAAAAAGTTATAGCCCTCAGAATAAAGCGATTCAAAAATAATTATTTTTTATATAAAATAGTTTTTGTATTGTATAAAAGCGCCAAAACATAAAAAATTATATAAATGAGGTATCGCTGTAATCGCACTAACCCAAAGAATAAAACTGCTTAATCAATTTTACCAAATGCGGAATGGTATAAACGCCCCCCCCCAAAAAAAAAAAAAAGAAGAGAAATTCATGAATTGCTGGTTTGTGTTCATTCTACCTAACAAAAAACGGAATGAAAAGCAATCAAAAAATGTCATGTGCCCGAAACTGATACCACTAAAAACGATAACTTGTCCCGCAAAAAACAAGACCTCACATGACTCTGTGGACCAAAATATGGAAAAATTATAGCTCTCAGAATGTGGTAACGCAAAAAATATTTTTTGCAATGAAAAGCGTCTTTTAGTGTGTGACAGCTGCCAAACATAAAAACCCGCTATAAAAACCCGCTATAAATAGTAAATCAAACCCCCCTTTATGACCCCCTTAGTTAGGGAAAAATAATAAAATAAAAAAATATATATTTATTTTCATTTTCCCATTAGGATTAGGGTTATGGTTAGGGTTGGGACTAAAGTTATGGTTAGGGTTGGGGCTAAAGTTAGGGTTGGGACTAAAGTTAGGGTTAGGGTTGGGGCTAGAGTTGGGGTTAGGGTTTGGATAACGTTTACTGTTGGGTTAGGGCTGTGTCAGGGTTAGGGGTGTGGTTAGGGTTATGGTTGTGATTAGGGTTAGGGGTGTGTTGAGGTTAGGGGTGTGTTGGGGTTGGGATTTGGGTTAGGGGTGTGATTGTGATTAGGGTTGGGGTATGTGGGGTTAGGGGTGTGATTAGGGTTTGGATTAGGGTTAGGGGTGTGTTGCGGTTAGGGTTGGAGTTAGAATTGGGGGGTTCCACTGTTTAGGCACATCAGGGGCTCTGCAAACGCAGGGGCCCCACGTGTTTCCGGTGTCGGCAGACAGCGGAAGTGCTGGTCTCGGCGGTGTATGAGGGTAACGTGTCATGCAAGGTAATTAGACACTTCTGGTTGGCGCTATATAAATATGTGCCAAAGGCGCTCTCTCTCTCTGCGCCCCTTAAGGAAGGAGCTTGGTGCTCCGAAACACGCGTCGGGGGTGGGCTGACGGTCCTTCACTTCTGCAGACTATTCCTTTGGGACTGTTTGTATGGTACTAACCATTGAATTTTGTAGGCACTAGCCTTTATGTGCTTGCGGTCTATATGCTACTATGCCGATGCAGGGGTGGTTGTTTTCATCAGCCCTTCTTTTGTTGTGTGGCCACTGAGTATGTGCATTGTTCCCCGCTTTTGCTATTGTACCTATTTATTCCAGCGTTATTATAGATTTTGTATTAAATGAAGTTTACACATTTTTATGGGACCCTATGACTGCTTGTCTTTTGTTGTTTGGTAAACGCAACGTGACGCCTGCAGACCTTTCCATCAAAATCGGCATTCCACAACGCCACTTCTTCCCTTTCGAGCCCTGACGTGCGCCCAGTGGTTTACCCCCACATATGGGGTATCAGCGTACTCAGGACAAATTGGACAACAACTTTTGTCATCCAATTTCTCCTGTCACCCTTGGAAAAATAAAAATTTGGGGGCTAAAAAAATAATTTTTGTGGGAAAAAAAATATTTTTTATTTTCACGTCTCTGCGTTATAAACTTTAGTGAAACACTTGGGGGTTCAAAGTTCTCACAACACATCTAGATAAGTTCCTTTGGGGGTCCAGTTTCCAATATGGGGTCACTTGTGGGGGGGTTTCTACTATTTAGGTACATCAGGGGCTCTGCAAACGCAACGTGACGCCCGCAGACCATTCCATCAAAGTCTGCACTCCAAAATGGCGCTCCTTCCCTTCCAAGCTCTGCCATGCACCCAAATGGTGGTTCCCCCCACATATGGGGTATCAGCGTACTCAGGACAAATTGGACAACAACTTTTGGGGTCCAATTTCTCCTGTTACCCTTGGGAAAATTAAAAACTGGGGGCAAAAATATCATTTTTGTGGAAAAAATAATATTTTTTTAATTTTACCCGGCTCTATATTATAAACTTTAGTGAAACAATTGGGGGTTCAATGTGCACACCACACATCTAGATAAGTTCCTTAGGTGGTCTAGTTTCCAAAATGTTGTCACTTGTGGGAGATTTCCACTGTTTAGGCACATCAGGGGCTCTCCAAATGCAACATGGCGTCTGATCTCAATTCCAGCCAATTCTGCGTTTAAAAAGTCAAACGGTGCTCCTTCTCTTCCAAGCTCTGCCATGCACCCAAACAGTGGTTTATCCCCACATATGGGGTATAAACGTACTCAGGACAAATTGCACAACAACTTTTGGGGTCCAAATTCTCCTGTTACCCTTGGGAAAATAACAAATTGGTGCAAAAAGTTCATTTTTGTGAAAAAAATATGATTTTTTATCTTTACGGCTCTACATTATAAACTTCTGTGAAGCGCTTGGGGGTTCAAAGTGCTCACCACACATCTAGATAAGTTACTTAGGTGGTCTACTTTCCAAAATGGTGTCACTTGTGGGGAGTTTCCACTGTTTAGGCACATCAGGGGCTCTCCAAACGTGACATGGCGTCCTATCTCAATTCCAGCCAATTTTGCATTGAAAAGTCAAACGGCAATCCTTCCGTTACGAGCTCTGTCGTGCGCCCAAACAGTGGTTTTCCCCCACATATGGGGTATCAGCGTACTCAGGACAAATTGCACAACAACTTTTGCGGTCCAATTTCTCCTATTACCCTTGGTAAAATAAAACAAATTGGATCTGAAGTAATTTTTTTGTGAAAAAAAGTTTCATGTTCATTTTCTTTTAAACATTCCAAAAATTCCTGTGAGCACCTGAAGGGTTAATAAACTTCTTAAGACCTCGTGCACACGTTGCGGAAAGTGGTGCGGATTTTTCCGGACTGATTTTGGTAAATCCGCAGGTAATCCACACTGCGGATTTCCTGCGGAATTACCGCACATTTACCTCGAGTTTTTTGCGGATTTTGTGCGTATTTCACCTGTGGTTTTACACCTGCGGATTCCTATTATGGAGCAGGTGTAAACCGCTACAGAATCCGCACAAAGAATTTACATGCTGGGAAATAAACAACGCTACGTTTCTGCGCGTTTTTTTCCGCAGCATGTGCATTGTGGATTCTGTTTTCCATAGGTTTACATGGTACTGTAAACTCATGGAAAACTGCTGTGAATCCACAGCGGCCAATCCGCTGCGGATCCGCAGCAAAATCCGCAACGTGTGCCCATACCCTTAATGTGGTTTTGAGCACCTTGAGGGGTGCAGTTTTTTAAGAATGGTGTCACTTTTGGGTATTTTCTATCATATAGACCCCTCAAAGTGACTTCAAATGTGATAGTGTTTTAACCCCTTAAGCCCCGAGGGTGGTTTGCACGGTAATGACCAGGCCAATTTTTACAATTCTGACCACTGTCCCTTTATGAGGTTATAACTCTAGAACGCTTCAACGGATCCTGGCGATTCTGACATTGTTTTTTCGTGACATATTGTACTTCATGATAGTGGGAAAATTTATTCGATATAACTTGCGTTTATTTGTGAAAAAAACTGAAATTTGGCGAAAATTTTGAAAATTTCGCAATTTTCCAACTTTGAATTTTTATGCCCTTAAATCAGAGATATGTCACACAAAATACTTAATAACTAACATTTCCCACATGTCTACTTTACATCAGCACAATTTTGGAACCAAAATTTTTTTTTGTTAGGGAGTTATAAGGGTTAAAAGTTGACCAGCAATTTCTCATTTTTACAACACCATTTTTTTTTAGGGACCACATCTCATTTGAAGTAATTTTGAGGGGTCTATATGATGGAAAATACCCAAGTGTGACACCATTCTAAAAACTGCACCCCTCAAGGTGCTCAAAACCACATTCCAGAAGTTTATTAACCCTTCAGGTGTTTCACAGGAATTTTTGGAATGTTTAAATACACAAAAAATTTAATTCAGCTCCAATTTGTTCTATTTTACAAAGGGTAACAGGAGAAAATGGACCCCAAAAGTTGTTGTAGAATTTGTCCTAAGTACGCCGATACCCCATATGTGGGGGGTAAACCACTGTTTGGGCGCATGGCAGAGTTTGGAAGCGAAGGAGCGCCATTTGACTTTTCAATGCAAAATTAACTGGAATTCAGATGGGACACCATGTTGCGTTTGGAGAGCCCCTGATGTGACTAAACATTGAAACCCCCCACAAGTGACACCATTTTGGAAAGTAGACCCCCTAAGGAACTTATCTAGATGTGTGGTGAGCACTTTGACCCATTAAGTGATTCACAGAAGTTTATAATGCAGAGCCGTAAAAATAAAAAATCATATTTTTTCACAAAAATGATCTTTTCACCCCCAATTTTTTATTTTCCCAAGGGTAAGAGAAGAAATTGGACTCCAAAAGTTGTTGTACAATTTGTCCTGAGTACGCTGATACCCCATATGTGGGGGTAAACCACTGTTTGGGCGCACGGGAGAGCTCGGAAGGGAAGGAGCACTGTTTTACTTTTTCAACACAGAATTGGCTGGAATTGAGATCGGATGCCATGTCGCGTCTGGAGAGCCCCTGATGCACCTAAACAGTGGAAACTCCCCAATTCTAACTGAAACCCTAATCCTAACATGCCCCTAACCCTAATCCCAACGGTAACCCTAACCACACCCCTAACCCTGACACACCCCCTAATTCTAATCCCAACCCTAATCCCAACCGTAAATGTAATCCAAACCCTAACTTTAGCCCCAACCCTAACTTTAGCCCCAACCCTATCCCTAACTTTAGCCCCACCCTAACTTTAGCCCCAACCCTAACCCCAACCCTAACCCTAACCCTAGCCCTAACCCTAGCCCTAACCCTAACCCTAGCCCTAACCCTAGCCCTAACCCTAGCCCTAACCCTAACCCTAGCCCTAACGGGAAAATGGAAATAAATACATTTTTTTAATTTTATTATTTTTCCCTAACTAAGGGGGTGATGAAGGGGGGTTTGATTTACTTTTATAGCATTTTTTATAGCGGATTTTTATGATTGGCAGCTGTCACACACTAAAAGAAGCTTTTTATAGCAAAAAAGTTTTTGCGTCTCCACATTTTGAGACCTATAATTTTTCCATATTTTGGTCCACAGAGTCATGTGAGGTCTTGTTTTTTCCTGGACGAGTTGACGTTTTTATTGGTAACATTTTCGGGCACGTGACATTTTTTGATCGCTTTTTATTCAGATTTTTGTGAGGCAAAAACCAGCTATTCATGAATTTCTTCTGGGGGGGGGGGGGGCGTTTATACCGTTCCACGTTTGATAAAATGTAAAAAGCAGTTTTATTCTTCGGGTCAGTACGATTACAGCGATACCTCATTTATATCATTTAACTAGTGGGACAGTTTTATAGGTCGGGTCATTACGGACGCGGCGATACTAAATATGTGTACTTTTATTGTTTTTTTTTAAATTTAGATAAAGAAATGTATTTATGGGAATACTATATATATTTTTTTCTTTATTTAGGATTTTTTTTTTTTTACACGTGGAATTTTTTTTTTACTTTTTTACTTTGTCCCAAGGGGGGGACATCACAGATCGCTGATCTGACAGTTTGCACAGCACTCTGTCAGATCAGCGATCTGACTTACAGTGCTGCAGGCTTACCAGCGCCTGCACTGAGCAGGCGCTTGGTAAACCACCTCCCTGCAGGACCCGGATGCAGCCCCGTGGCCATTTTGGATCCGGGACCTGCAGGGAGAGGAGGTAA
This sequence comes from Ranitomeya variabilis, assembly GCF_051348905.1. Classification (NCBI taxonomy): domain Eukaryota; kingdom Metazoa; phylum Chordata; class Amphibia; order Anura; family Dendrobatidae; genus Ranitomeya; species Ranitomeya variabilis. The sequence goes on along the minus strand of NC_135233.1, from coordinate 841,000,593 downwards.
GAGACGATCGGAGCAACGCGATCACATCGCGTTGCTCCGGGGGTCTCAGGGAAGCCCGCAGGGAGCCCCCTCCCTGCGCGATGCTTCCCTATACCGCCGGAACACTGCGATCATGTTTGATCGCAGTGTGCTGGGGGTTAATGTGCCGGGGGCGGTCCGGATGTCAGCTGCGATAGTCAGCTGACACTCGGCCGCGCTCCCCCCGTGAGCGCGGCCGATCACATATGACGTACTATCCCGTCACTGGGAATTAAGTCCCAGGTCACCTTGTTGGGATAGTACGTCGGATAGTACGTCATATGGGATTAACGGGTTAAAAATGAGAAATCGCTGGACAACTTTTAACCCTTATATCTCCCTAACGGAAAAAAATTTTGGTTCCAAAACTTTGCTGATGTAAAGTAGACATGTGGGAAATGTTACTTATTAAGTATTTTGAGTGACATATCTCTCTGATTTAAGGGCATAAAAATTCAAAGTTGAAAAATTGTTACATTTTTAAAATTTTCGCTAAATTTCTTTTTTTTTCACAAAAAAACGCAAGTAATGTTGAGGAAATTTTACCACTATCATGAAGAACAATATGTCACGAGAAAACATTGTTAGAATCACCGGGATCCATGCAAGCGTTCCAGAGTTATAACCTCATTAAGGGACAGTGGTCAGAATTGTAAAAATTGGCCCGGTCATTAACATGCAAACCACCCTTGGGGGTTAAGGGGTTAACATACCATGGGACTAATATCTTAACCAAAACCATAAGATACCCCATGTCAGGCACAAAATATCACATACTTTATCATGAAAGAATACTCCTCATCACCTAGAGACTAATGTGAGTCAAAGGGGAATCAAACCAAGGCTTCCATAGCTTATCAAAATTTTCAGGGTGAATGTCTATTTTTGTATACCGCCCTCTTGTAGAAAACTGCAGTATTTACCATATTAACCCAGTGTGAAATTCGTTGGGGTCTTTTATCCACCCATCTCGTGGCGATAGTAGACAATGTTTCCCTGAGAAGAGTGCTAAGGTAGTGAGGCCAGATCTTCTTATCAGGGATTCTCAATAAACACACCTTAGGGCAGAATGGTACAGGGGATTGTATGATCTTAATGAGGATAGCTATAACCGCTTTTCAAAAATTTACAATAGGAGGGCAATACCACATCAGGTGTATAAAATCTGCCACCTCTTCTTCACACCTATGGCAAACTGCAGAGATGGATCTACCCATGTTATATAACCTGATGGGAGTCATGTAGCATTGATGAACTATATACATTTGGACTAGCTTGTTTTTAGGTACTGGTGAAACATATTGTGGGGAGGTGAAGGTCTCACTCTTCTGATAGGGAGTGTATTACTGTCCTCCAATTGGCATAAACCAACTCATAGACCCAGGTTAAAGCTAAATTAAAAAAATGTCTTTTGGTTTTGCGTTTTCGTTTTTCGCTCACCTTCTTCCCTGAGCCATAACTTTTTTTATTTTTCCGTCAATATGGCCATGTGAGGGCTTGTTTTTTGCGGGACGAGTTGTACTTTTGAACGAGACCATTGGTTTTACCATGTCATGTACTAGAATACAGGAAAAAATTCCAAGTGCGGTGAAATTGCAAAAAAAGTGCAATCCCACACTTGTTTTTTGTTTGGCTTTTTTAGTAGGTTCACTAAATGCTAAAACTGACCTGCCATTATGATTTTCCAGCTCATTATGAGTTCATAGACACCAAACATGTCAAGGTTATTTTTTATCTAAGTAGTGAAAAAAAAAATCCAAACTTTGTTTTAAAAAAAAAAATAAATGCGTGCTGAGCTGACGTTTTTAATGATACCATTTTGGTGCAGATACATTCTTTTGATTGCCCATTAATGCATTTTAATGCAATGTCGCGGTGACCAAAAATTCTATCTTTTTGACTTTTCCTCGCTACGCCGCTTAGCGATCAGGTTAATCCTTTTTTTATTGATAGATCGAGCGATTCTGAACGCGGTGATACCAAATATGTGTATGTTTGATTTTATGTTTATTGTTTTATTTTGAATGGGGCAAAAGGGGGTGATTTGAACTTTTATATTTTTTTTTACATTTTTAAAAACATTTTCTTTTTACTTTTGGCATGCTTCAATGATTTCCATAGGAGACTAGAAGCTGCCACAACCCGATCAGCTCTGCTACATAGAGGCGATGATCTATATAGCAGATTTTCTCACTTACTATAAACGTCGACCACTGGGTGGCGCTCACAGCATGCCGGCACTGACAACCATAGAGGTCTCCAGGAAACCTCCGGTTGTCATGCAAACACACTAGTGACCCGCGATCACGTGATGGGGGTCACTAGTGTACGTATTTCCAGCTCGATTGCCGGAAGCACTTGTTAAATGCCGCTGTCAAGAGTTTGACAGCGGCATTTAACTGGTTAATAGCTGCGGGTGGATCACGATTCCACCCGTGGCTATTGCGGCACATGTCAGCTGTTCAAAACAACTGACATGTCCCCGGAAAGAGGTGGGCTCAGCGCCGGAGCCCACATCAAAGGGAGGGAGTCTGACATCAGCGTAAATGTACGCCTGATGTCGGAAAGGGGTTAAATATGAAACACAGAATAAAATACATATATACAATTTAAGAAGTACAATAGGCTTCATGAATTAAAACCGTTTGAAGAATCTGATTATTATGGCCATTTTTTGCTATTGTCTGGGTCGGCCTCCACTGAACGGGGCATAAGGGCCCCTTTCCACTTGCGAGGAAAACGGACGAGTGCAATCCGATAAAAAATCGGATTGCACTCGGACCGATATTATTCAATAGGTGTCTTTTCATTTGCAATTTTTTTCACAGCCGAAATCGGACTGAGAAAAATCTGGGTCGGCTGAGAAAAAAATCGCAGCATGCTGCGTATTGCTGCGATTCTCGGACGAGACTCGCCAATGCAAGTCAATGGGTGCGAGAAAAAAATCGCACAGCACTCGCACCATGCGAGTTCTGTCCGATTTTTACGCACCGGTGTCCTTTGAAAAGCCGGTAATTCAGCGCGGTGTACAGTAAAATCACACTGACAGGTTAGAATAGAGTGGATATACAGGTCCTTCTCAAAAAATTAGCATATAGTGTTAAATTTCATTATTTACCATAATGTAATGATTACAATTAAACTTTCATATATTATAGATTCATTATCCACCAACTGAAATTTGTCAGGTCTTTTATTGTTTTAATACTGATGATTTTGGCATACAACTCCTGATAACCCAAAAAACCTGTCTCAATAAATTAGCATATTTCACCCGGCCAATCAAATAAAAGTGTTTTTTAATAACAAACAAAAAAACCATCAAATAATAATGTTCAGTTATGCACTCAATACTTGGTCGGGAATCCTTTGGCAGAAATGACTGCTTCAATGCGGCGTGGCATGGAGGCAATCAGCCTGTGACACTGCTGAGATGTTATGGAGGCCCAGGATGCTTCAATAGCGGCCTTAAGCTCATCCAGAGTGTTGGGTCTTGCGTCTCTCAACTTTCTCTTCACAATATCCCACAGATTCTCTATGGGGTTCAGGTCAGGAGAGTTGGCAGGCCAATTGAGCACAGTAATACCATGGTCAGTAAACCATTTACCAGTGGTTTTGGCACTGTGAGCAGGTGCCAGGTCGTGCTGAAAAATGAAATCTTCATCTCCATAAAGCATTTCAGCCGATGGAAGCATGAAGTGCTCCAAAATCTCCTGATAGCTAGCTGCATTGACCCTGCCCTTGATGAAACACAGTGGACCAACACCAGCAGCTGACATGGCACCCCACACCATCACTGACTGTGGGTACTTGACACTGGACTTCAGGCATTTTGGCATTTCCTTCTCCCCAGTCTTCCTCCAGACTCTGGCACCTTGATTTCCGAATGACATGCAAAATTTGCTTTCATCAGAAAAAAGTACTTGGGACCACTTAGCAACAGTCCAGTGCTGCTTCTCTGTAGCCCAGGTCAGGCGCTTCTGCCGCTGTTTATGGTTCAAAAGTGGCTTTACCTGGGGAATGCGGCACCTGTAGCCCATTTCCTGCACACGCCTGTGCACGGTGGCTCTGGATGTTTCCACACCAGACTCAGTCCACAATCTTCCTCAGGGTCCGGTCACCTCTTCTCGTTGTACAGCGTTTTCTGCCACATTGTTTCCTTCCAACAGACTTACCATTGAGGTGCCTTGATACAGCACTCTGGGAACAGCCTATTTGTTGAGAAATTTCTTTCTGGGTCTTACCCTCTTGCTTGAGGGTGTCAATGATGGCCTTCTTGACATCTGTCAGGTCGCTAGTCTTACCCATGATGGGGGTTTTGAGTAATGAACCAGGCAGGGAGTTTTTAAAAGCCTCAGGTATCTTTTGCATGTGTTTAGAGTTAATTAGTTGATTCATAAGATTAGGGTAATAGGTCGTTTAGAGAACCTTTTCTTGATATGCTAATTTATTGAGACAGGTTTTTTGGGTTATCAGGAGTTGTATGCCAAAATCATCAGTATTAAAACAATAAAAGACCTGACAAATTTCAGTTGGTGGATAATGAATCTATAATATATGAAAGTTTAATTGTAATCATTACATTATGGTAAATAATGAAATTTAACACTATATGCTAATTTTTTGAGAAGGACCTGTATACACATAGAATGTGTATATATACATATATATATATATATATATATATATATATATATATATATATATATATATATTTTTTTTTTTTTTTTAATGCAGCGCTAGATAGCATAAAAGCCACTAATTCAATTGCCGGCTTTTGCTCTCTCCTTCCCAAACCCGACAGGATATGAGACATGGTTTACATACAGTAAACCATCTCATATCCCTTGTTTTTTTGCATATTCCACCATTTGCATTATTAATCTGGCTTAATGTCACCTTACAATAGCAAGGTGACATTAACCCTTCATTACCCCATATCCCACCGCTACAGGGAGTGGGAAGAGAGTGGCCAAGTGCCAGAATAGGTGCATCTTCCAGATGTGCCTTTTCTGGGGTGGCTGGGGGCAGATGTTTTTAGCCAGGGGGGGCCAATAACCCTTAACCCTCTCTAGGCTATTAATATCTGCCCTCGGTCACTGGCTTTACCACTCTGGCGGAGAAAATTGCGCGGGAGCCCACACCAATTTTTTACGCGATTTAACCCTTTATTTTACAAGCTACAGCGCCCAAATTTTGCACATACACACTACTAACATTAGTAGTGTGGAATATGCAAAAAAAAAAGGGATATGAGATGGTTTACTGTATGTAATCATGTCTCATATCCTGTCGGGTTTGGGAAGGAGAAATGAGAAGCCGGCAATTTAATTAGCGGCTTTTATGCTATCTAGCGCTGCATTAAATATAAATATACATATATAGGTGTCTCACTGACATATATATATATATATATATATATATATATATATATATATATATATATATATATATATATATATATATATATATATACCTATTCTATGTGTATATATCTACTCTATTCTAACCTGTCAGTGTGATTTTACTGTACACAGCACTGATTTGCCGGCTTTTCAAAGGACACCGGTGCATACAAATCGGACAGTAATACGGATGTCATACGGATGATGCGATTAAAAATCGCATTGCACTCGCATGACACTCGCATGACAATCGCATACGTTACATCCGTTTTTTCGGTCCAGATTACGGACCGTTTTTTCTCTCGCAAGTGGAAAGGGACCCTAATGGTGGCCAATGGTCACGGTGGTCTCACTAGCCGAAGGGCCGTCCTCAGCAGAATAAAAAGGGAGCAGCCCGTCTCAATAAGCAATGTCCAGACCTCGGGTGCAACAGGAAAAAAACCCTCACTTTTACTGGAGGCGTTGATAATAATGATGATGCTGATGATTACAGCTCTCCAAAGTTATTCAGTACACTGAGCCAACAGCCCCTCATGGTGTGATGAACCCCGCTCTTTTCCGGCAATGTGTAGTAGCTCTCCTCACTCCCGCTGCATACAGCACTATACGTGCACTAAAACTTCTCCTCTCAGCCTGGACCTTGGCATCCACGACACCTCAAGCTCACAGGAAAGTAAGCTGACAACTAAGGATCATATCAAGACACCCCTCTTCTGATCCCTAAGGCTGCTTTCACACTAGCGTCGGTACGGGGCCGTCGCGCTGCGTCGGCCCGACGTACCGACGCATACTGTGAAAAAAATGCCCGACGTGGGCAGCGGAAGCAGTCTTACGACGCTTCCACTGCCCCATTGTAAGGTCTGGGGAGGAGGGGGCGGAGTTTCGGCCGCGCATGCGCGGTCGAAAATGGCGGACACGACGTGCAAAAAAACCTTTACATGTAGCTTTTTTTGTGCCGACGGTCCGCCATAACACAATGCGTCGCTAATAAAAGTCTATGGAAAAAAAACGCATCCTGCGGGCAACTTTGCAGGATGCGTTTTTTCTCCACAACGACGCATTGCGACGTACAGTGCCCGACGCTAGTGTGAAAGTAGCCTAACTGGCATTGTCTGGCAGTTTGGCACTTCTTGAACCGTGCACAACACTATGTTCCACACTGCTGCACAAATTTCACTGGAGTCCCAACAGCGACTACAGCGAAGGCACTGGCTGCCCTCCTTGATCTCCAGCAGCACTCTATCCCAGGGTTGCTTCTTTTGGGCTTAGTAGTTCTCCTGTAGAGGTTTGTACTCACCAGACTTCACAATGGCACTTAAACTTTTACATCTGTGTGTGTTAAAATGGCTGATGAGCTTCTCACACTATCAAAGTTTATAGACATTTGTGACGCCTGTCTTTGCAGGGCGCCACACTAGTTTGTATGCTTGAGGTAGGGGAAGGCTATGTATAGCCAGAGCCTCAGACACTTTAGGTTGTGTGGGTCATGTGATAAGTGTTCTGACAGGTCTAGTGACAGGTGCTCTCGTTGACATTTGCAGATGAAAAGTGGCAGAGAGAGCACAATAGTGCTTTACATAACAAGAGATAACATGTAATAAGGGAGGACGCTATACATTATTATTATTAATATGTAATAAGGGATGCAGTGTGTGATAAGGGATAGCACTATCTATAATGAAACATACATACATAACGAGAAAATACTATGTGAAAAGTAATAGCGCTATACATAATTAGGACACTAATAAGAGACATTATATTTAACAAGAGAGGACACAGTGTAATGGGGTTGGTGCTATATACTGTATAAGAGGAGACACTATGTAAAATTTTTATGTTAAAAAAAAGTCATGTATCCTCCTGATGATCTCCTGCAGCACTGCTTTCCTCAACGGTATTGATATCTCCTGGCTGGATACTTGCTGAAGCAGGTGGCATAATGATGTTATCATGCCACTTGAGTCATATAGAAAGTGCCCATCTAGAAGCCAAGAGTGGAAGCGTTGCTATTTTCTATTGGTAGCAGAGCTGCAGAAATATTCACTTCCCAGGAATGCACTCTGTCAATGGAGTTGCAAAAGAAAATAGTGAGGGCAACCTGTCTAAGGACTTCGTTGGAGACTCCAAGTAGTCAAGATTGCCCTCATTATAATCTGCCCCTGTCTCGAGGCCCAATAAAATCTCAATACCTAAATGTCTACACTTTTTTTTAATGTATCTTTCCATTTTCCAGGATTTTACTCCTTTAATCACAGTGACTGTTGGGGATCCCCATTGCACCCCTGCTTTGATGGTCTGAATGGAGAACTGGCTCATGCTTTTCTGCCACCTAGAGGAGAGATTCACTTTGATAATCATGAGTTCTGGATACTTGGACCTTCACGCTTCAGCTGGAAGCAGGGTAATTTCTCTTTGATTACAAAGGTAAAGCTAATGTGCCCCAAGCTGTATTGGAATTATGTCTCAAAAGTTTGTAGGAGCCCAAAGCATTATCTACTATTAATAAATACACAAAAAATCTAGATTTGGGAACTAGTGTGTAACGTTATGAAGACCTCAGTACAGTAGCCTGTATTCTGTGCAGAATTGTTAATCAAGTAAGCATTTTGACCATATTATCCTTTTATGTAGATTTCCCACCTCCAAGCTGTATAATCTTGAGTGCTTATTGGATGAAGCAGATCAGGTGATGTGTATTTGTGTAATGAGGGAGGGTGAAGCCTAAAGATATCACCACCCTTTCTAACATAAGCATGCAGCACTCTTGAAATTGCTAAGATTTTGGCTATGATCATAGAACCATCAAAAGTAGAAAATATTGTCGCACAAAATGTGTTGAGAAAAAAAAAGATGCACATGGAAGCGACCAGGAACCCATTATCCTCCAGTGCTGTCATATTCCAGAACTACAACCTCCCTGGAGTGCCCAGATGTACAAGGTGTTCAGTGCTCAGAGACATGGCCACGATAAGGAAGGCTAAAACCTGACTATCACAGTACAAGACAGAGATGTTGGAACATCAAGACTGGGCCAAGAAATATCCGAGGATGACATTTTCAAAGGTTTTATGGACTGATGAAATTAAAGTGACTCTTGACGGACCGGGTGGATGGGCCTGTGGCTGGATCAGTAATGGGCACAGACCTCTACTTTGACTCGGACGTCTGCAAGATGGGGATGTGGTACTGCTATAGGCTGGTATTATTAAAGATATCTATCTTTAATACTTTTGGACTTTTTCAAAATGTTAATGGACTCAAAATGAACTCCCAAACTTATTGTTAGGTTTTAGAAGACACTTTCTTCAAGCACTGGTGCTGGAAAATGTCTGCATCTTTCAAGAATACCATGATTTTTTAATGCAGCACAATGTTCCATCACATGCATTGAAGTCTCCACTGCTTGGCAAGCCAGTAAAGGCCTTAAAAGATTAAAGAATAATGACCTGGCCCACTTCCACACCTGACCTAAACCCTATTGAGAACTTGTGGACCCTTCTTAAATGGGAGATTTACAGTAAAGGCAAACAGTGATCTCTCTGAGCAGTGAATGGGAGACTGTGGTTGGTGCTGCCCAAAAAGTTGATCGTCAACAGATTAAGAAACTGAAAAACTCCACAATTGGAAGGCTTAGGGCTAAGTTCACATTTGCGTTCGGGGGCTTTGCGGAGGGCTGCGTACTTCCTCCGTTAAGCTCCGCCTTCTTTCGCATACTTCTGCATGCTTCCTGCGTACCTATCTTTAACATTGGGTAAGCAGGACATGCGGATATATGCAGATACGTTGTTTTGACGTGCCCGCCGTCAACACAAGACGCAACTTGGTATGCAACGACAGAACATTCAACACAGAGGTTATATTAGTGAGCTCTTCAGTTTCCTCATTTGATAATTTCTTCTTTATCTTCCACTATCATTATGATTTCTTCTTACCCTTTTCTTCACTACTTAACAGGCGTGTGGTATAATGATCTGGTCCAGGTGGCAGCTCATGAGATTGGTCATGCACTTGGCTTATGGCACTCTGGTGATATCTTTGCACTGATGCATCCTAATGCTACATATACACGGACTCGCCGCTTGGCGCGAGATGATATTCTCGCAATACAGCATCTCTATGGCAAGTATCTATGTTACTTACAATTAGTACCGGCCAATCTTTTCAAGTCTTTTTGCATGCTAGCTAGATGTGGATCCATGACTGTCAATCAAATTAAAGGAGAGATACAGCCATAAAAACCACAGAAGAAAAAACCCCATTGCATATTTAATATGCCAAAAGTGGGGATACTAAGTAGTATCAACCCACATTCACAATATTTTATTGACTCCGTAATGTAACTATATAAATAGGAGAAAAACTGGAGTAACCAATAAATAAGTAAGAAAGTACAAAATGTATTTTAAAAAATCAAAGAAAAACACATATAACACAGGCCAACAAAAAACAACTTTTTTTATGTTTCTTTGATGAAAATAGGCAAATATTACTAATTTTGGGTCGAGAAACTCAAATATACCCACAGAATTGTTTAATTAGCTCTCGTTTTTTAGATACACGCCATGGATGTATGTGCTGTAGGTAGCGAGAAGCATTCATTACAAGAGTATAAATTGCACACAAATGTCATGTTCAAACTTGAAATATTGTTTAAAATATGATTAAAATAGCAAGAACACAATACATTAACTGAACACAACAGTTCAGACAAGACCTATTCACGAGAACGCTTTCTTTTTGCTTGTCTATTGAAGTTTTCTTCTGGTACATCTCTGATTAATGTCCAACAGTAGTCTGCAAGCATGGAAGCATTCCACTTGCCCTGATATCTTTGTTCCATATTTAAAATATCTTGGTGGAATCGCTCACCATGCTCATCGCTTACTGCACCACAATTGTCCGGGAAGAAATCCAGATGAGAGTCCAGAAAGTGTATTTTTAATGACATGTTGCAGCCTAATTTATGATACTTCGTAAGAAGGTTATTCACAATATCAACATAGTTATCAACTCGTCTGTTTCCCAAGAAGCCACGTACAACATCTCTGAAGGCTTGCCATGCCGCCTTCTCATTGCCTTGTAGGATCTCGTCAAAATTTCCATCCCTAAGTAGGTCACGAATTTGAGGACCAATGAAGACACCTTCTTTCACTTTAGCATCACTGAGTTGTGGAAACTTCCCTCTGAGGTACTTAAAAGCATTTCCTTCTTGGTTCATTCCCTTAACAAAATTTTTCATAAGACCAAGTTTAATGTGTAGCGCCGGCAGAATGATTTTACCATACCTCCCAACTTTTGAAGATGGGAAAGAGGGACAAAGTTTGCGGCGCGCTTTGCGCGCCGCGGCAAATTTTAGGCCACGCCTCTGACCACACCCATTCATAATTAGTCACACCCATATCCACATCCCAACCACACCCATTTAGCACTGCCGATCAGTTTCATATACAATAATTATAAACAAAAAAATATGGCCACACAGTGCCCCATACTGTATAATGGCCACACATGATGCTCCATACTGTACGATGACCACACATGACGCTCCATAATATATAATGACCACACATGACGCTCCATAATATATAATGAACACACATGACGCTCCATACTGTATAATGAACACACATGATGCTCCATACTGTATGACCGCACATGATGCTCCATAGTGTATAATGACCGCACATGATGCTCCAGACTGTATAATGACCGCACATGATGCTCCATACTGTATAATGACCGCACATGATGCTCCATACTGTATAATGACCGCACATGATGCTCCATACTGTATGACCGCAAATGATGCTCCATACTGTATAATGACCGCACATGATGCTCCAGACTGTATAATGACCGCACATGATGCTCCAGACTGTATAATGACCGCACATGATGCTCCAGACTGTATAATGACCGCACATGATGCTCCAGACTGTATAATGACCGCACATGATGCTCCATACTGTATGACCGCAAATGATGCTCCATACTGTATAATGACCGCACATGATGCTCCAGACTGTATAATGACCGCACATGATGCTCCAGACTGTATAATGACCGCACATGATGCTCCAGACTGTATAATGACCGCACATGATGCTCCAGACTGTATAATGACCGCACATGATGCTCCAGACTGTATAATGACCGCACATGATGCTCCATACTGTATGACCGCAAATGATGCTCCAGACTGTATAATGACCGCACATGATGCTCCAGACTGTATAATGACCGCACATGATGCTCCAGACTGTATAATGACCGCACATGATGCTCCAGACTGTATAATGACCGCACATGATGCTCCAGACTGTATAATGACCGCACATGATGCTCCAGACTGTATAATGACCGCACATGATGCTCCAGACTGTATAATGACCGCACATGATGCTCCATACTGTATAATGGCCGCACATGATGCTCCATACTGTATAATGGCCGCACATGATGCTCCATACTGTATAATGACCGCACATGATGCTCCATACTGTATAATGGCCACACATGATGCTCCATACTGTATAATGACCGCACATGATGCTCCATACTGTATAATGACCGCACATGATGCTCCATACTGTCTAATGGCCGCACATGATGCTCCATACTGTCTAATGACCGCACATGATGCTCCATACTGTATAATGACCGCACATGATGCTCCATACTGTATAATGACCACACATGATGCTCCATACTGTATAATGACCGCACATGATGCTCCATACTGTATAATGGCCACACATGATGCTCCATACTGTATAATGACCGCACATGATGCTCCATACTGTATAATGACCGCACATGATGCTCCATACTGTATAATGGCCACACATGATGCTCCATACTGTATAATGGCCGCACATGATGCTCCATACTGTCTAATGACCGCACATGATGCTCCATACTGTATAATGGCCGCACATGATGCTCCATACTGTATAATGACCGCACATGATGCTCCATACTGTATAATGACCGCACATGATGCTCCATACTGTATAATGGCCGCACATGATGCTCCATACTGTCTAATGACCGCACATGATGCTCCATACTGTATAATGACCGCACATGATGCTCCATATTGTATAATGACCACACATGATGCTCCATACTGTATAATGACATACAGGCACGCAGCTCACACACAGGCACGCAGCTCACACGCACGCAGCTCACACACGCACGCAGCTCACACACGCACGCAGCTCACAAACACATGCAGCTTTGACACAAATGCATCACACACGCAGCCATCACACACACACGCAGCCATCACACACACACACGCAGCCATCACACACACACACACGCAGCCATCACACACACACACACGCAGCCATCACACACACACGCAGCCATCACACACACACGCAGACATCACACACACACACGCAGCCATCACACACACACACACACGCAGCCATCACACACACACACACACGCAGCCATCACACACACACACACACGCAGCCATCACACACACACACACACACAGCCATCACACACACACACGCAGCCATCACACACACGCAGCCATCACACACACACAGCCATCACACACACACAGCCATCACACACACACACACAGCCATCACACACACGCAGCCATCACACACACACACACGCAGCCATCACACACACACGCAGCCATCACACACACACGCAGCCATCACACACACACGCAGCCATCACACACACACGCAGCCATCACACACACACAGCCATCACACACACACAGCCATCACACACACACAGCCATCACACACACACAGCCATCACACACACACAGCCATCACACACACACAGCCATCACACACACACAGCCATCACACACACACAGCCATCACACACACACACGCAGCCATCACACACACACACACGCAGCCATCACACACACACACGCAGCCATCACACACACACACACGCAGCCATCACACACACACACGCAGCCATCACACACACACACACGCAGCCATCACACACACACAGCCATCACACACACACACACGCAGCCATCACACACACACACACGCAGCCATCGCACACACACACACGCAGCCATCACACACACACAGCCATCACACACACACACCCAGCCATCACACACACACACACGCAGCCATCACACACATCACACACACACAATCTCCTCTGTGATGCAGGGGCGGCTGATGTCCATGTGCAGCTCTCTGCTGAAGTCTTCAGTCTCCTGCTCACAGCTCTGCACTATCCCGGCACCTCCCCCGTCTCTCCTTCTCTGCCGGGATAGCAGCTAAGAGCAGAAGCCGGAGCTCCGTGCACACACAGCCAGAGGTAGTGAATCGCTGACCTTTCTTCTTGATTGCTGCAGGCTCTCTCTCCTTCAGCGTGGCAGCGCCGCACAGGGGGCGGGAGGGGGGGGGGGTGTTGCGCGGGCGGTCAGGAGGCAGCTTTTATAAAAAAAAAAACAAAACAGGCTGGCTCTCTCTACGTCCCGGAAGTGGGCGGGGCTTCACCGGCGGCCGCAAATTCGGGATTTTAAATGCCCGAAGCGGGACAGCGGGACCCCGGTGCCAAAGCGGGACTGTCCCGCTGAAATCGGGACGGTTGGGAGGTATGATTTTACTGCGTTCAACAAGTGGACAGTGTTGAACATTCTTAATTCCAGGACACATTTTGTCCCTTGTAGGCCACACTTTTATATTGTAGTGAGAAGATCTAGCACGGCTGTCCCACTCACATAGGAAACAGCAATATTTTGTGTATCCCAACTGCATGCCTAACAATATTGCAACCACTTTCAAGTCTGCACAGATCTGCCATTGGTGGTCACTGTATTTTATTGCGTCCAGAAGCAGTTTCATATTGTTGTAGGTTTCTTTCATGCAAACAGCATGGCCTACAGGAACGGAAGGAAGAACATTTCCATTGTGCAATAGTACAGCTTTTAAACTAACCTTTGAACCGTCGATGAAAAGTCTCCAATCTAGTGGGTTGTACTGAACATTCATAGCGGACATTAAACCATCAACACTGGTGCAGAAAACGAGATTGTCTTGCTTTTTAAAATAAACATGTAAATCTCTTTGTCGATGCCTATAGGCAGTCACTTTAACATTGTACAGTAGAAAGTTCCATTGTTTTAATCTTGAAGCCAGAAGCTCTGCCTTTTCTTTCGACAGGTCCAGGTCGCGTATCAGATCATTGAGTTCACCCTGAGAAAGCAAATGTGGTTCATTTGATGCAGACTGTGAATCATATTCAAGATCTTGTGATGAACTTCCGGGCGATTCTTCCTCCTGATCTGATTCCAGTACATATTCCTTTGGAGGGCGAGGAACGGGAAGATCTTTCCCATGTGGGACTGGTCTTATAGCCGAGGGGATGTTAGGGTACTCAATAGTCCCCTTCTTTTTTCTTGACATGCCATGCTGAAGAGGAGCAACCATGCAGAAATAGCAGTCGTCTACATGATTTCTTGGCTCCCTCCAAATCATTGGCACACCAAAACGCATAGAACGTCCTTTATTCTTCAACCATGCAACCAGATTTACTGAACAACTATTGCAGCAAATGTGTGGAGCCCAGGGCTTCTCCTGATCACCAACCTTTACACCAAAGTAATGATGGTAAGCAGTCTTCACAAGTGGAGTAATTGGTCTTCTTTGGTTGGCAAATGTCACATAACCACACACGTAACAAAAATTGTTAACAATATTTGCACATTTACGAGGCATTTTCAAAGTGTAAATTCTCTCCACAAAATTACTGCAACAAGAGAAAGAGACTTCAATTAGTACAAACTATGCAGACACAATGAATAAAATGGCTGACATTGGTTCAACAGGTCTGTAATCAGGTTTACCAATACACATTTGTTGAAAATTCAAAATTTCCCTATTTTCCTGCATAATAATCTTAACCCCTTCCCGACATGTGACGGTATAGTATGTCACATGTCGGGACCCCCGCTTTGATGTGCGCTCCGGCGGTGAGCGCACATCAAAGTCGCGACATGTCAGCTGTTTTTTACAGCTGACATGTGCGCGCAATAGCGGCGGGTGAAATCGCGATCACCCGCCGCTATTAACTAGTTAAATGCCGCTGTCAAACACAGACAGCGGCATTTAACTACCGCATCCGGCCGTGCGGCCGGATATGAGCGCATCGCCGACCCCCGTCACATGATCGGGGGTCGGCGATGCATCAGGAAGGTAACCATAGAGGTCCTGGAGACCTCTATGGTTACTGATTGCCGGTGGCTGTGAGCGCCCCCCTGTGGTCGGCGCTCACAGCACACCTGCAATTCTGCTGTGTAACAGCGATCTTATGATCGCTGCTGCATAGCAGAGCCGATCGGGCTGTGCCTGCTTCTAGCCTCCCATGGAGGCTATAGAAGCATGGCAAAAGTAAAAAAAAAAAGTTTTTAAAAATGTGAAAAAAATAAAAAAAACATAAAAGTTTAAATCACCCCCCTTTCGCCCCAATCAAAATAAATAAATTAAAAAAAAACCCAACCTACACATATTTGGTATCGCCGCGTTCAGAATCGCCCGATCTAGCAATAAAAAAAAAGCATTAACCTTATCGCAAAACGGCGTAACGAGAAAAAAAATCGGAACGCCAGAATTACGTTTTTTTGGTCGCCACGACATTGCATTAAAATGCAATAACGGGCGATCAAAAGAACGTATCTGCACCAAAATGCTATCATTAAAAACGCCAGCTCGGCACGCAAAAAATAAACCCTCACGCGACCCCAGATCACGAAAAATGGAGACGCTACGGGTATCGGAAAATGGCGCAATTTTGTTTTGTTTTGTTTTTTGCAAAGTTTGGAATTTTTTTTCACCACTTAGGTGAAAAATAACCTAGCCATGTTAGGTGTCTATGAACTCGTAATGACCTGGAGAATCATAATGGCAGGTCAGTTTTAGCATTTAGTGAACCTAGCAAAATAGGCAAGCAAAAAACAAGTGTGGGATTGCACTTTTTTTGCAATTTCACTGCACTTGGAATTTTTTTCCCGTTTTCTAGTACACGACATGGTAAAACCAATGATGTCGTTCAAAAGTACAACTCGTCCCGCAAAAAATAAGCCCTCACATGGCCAAATTGACGGAAAAATAAAAAAGTTATGGCTCTGGGAAGGAGGGGAGCGAAAAACGAAAACGGAAAAACGGAAAAAGCTCCGGGGGTGAAGGGATGACATGTATCTCAGCAACAAGAGCTAATAATGATTTTTAAGTAACATATTCGTTTTTAGGATGCTAAAATTATTACAAACCAGCTATTTTCATTTCAGACACATTTTCACTGTTGGCCAGTGTAATAAAATTGTCAATCGGGACAAGGACACGGAAGTACATACAGTAGTGAGGTGCACATGGGAGTTCAGAGGTAGTACATCTATCTGATTTACATTTAAATGCTTGTCCATGTGCTAGGTAAAGGTACCGTCACATTAAGCGACGCTGCAGCGATATCGACAACGATGCCGATCGCTGCAACGTCACTGTGTGGTCGCTGGAGAGCTGTCACACAGACAGCTCTCCAGCGACCAACGATGCCGAAGTCCCCGGGTAACCAGGGTAAACATCGGGTTACTAAGCGCAGGGCCGCGCTTAGTAACCCGATGTTTACCCTGGTTACCAGTGTAAATGTAAAAAAACAAACAGTACATACTTACATTCGCGTCCCCCGGCGTCCGCTTCCCTGCACTGTGTAAGCACCGGCAGTAGCAGGGCACAGCGGTGACGTCACCGCTGTGCTCTGCTTTCCGGCCGGCACTGACACATTCAGTGCAGGAAGCTCTGAGCAGCAGCGCGGACGCCGGGGGACGTGACAGACATCAGAGAGTGAGTATGTAGTGTTTTTTTTTTTACTTTTACAATGGTAACCAGGGTAAATATCGGGTTACTAAGTGCGGCCCTGCGCTTAGTAACCCGATATTTACCCTGGTTACCATTGTAAAACATTGCTGGCATCGTTGCTTTTGCTGTCAAACACGACGATACACGCCGATCTGACGACCAAATAAAGTTCTGGACTTTCAGCAACGACCAGCGATATCACAGCGGGATCCAGATCGCTGCTGCGTGTCAAACACAACGATATCGCTATCCAGGACGCTGCAACGTCACGGATCGCTATCGTTATCTTTGCAAAGTCGTTTAGTGTGAAGCTGGAGATCCGCTGGTAAGTTTTGCCCTTAATTTATGATACAGTCCCTTTACTCTGTGGATCTCCAGCTGGGCTTGATCTATGTTGATTTACTCTGACCTTTTTTTTTTTTTTGCCGTACTTTTGGCTTTAAACCTTGCTATAGAGCTCCCGCTGCTTCTGTGGATCCCCGCATTGTTATACAATACTTGAGCTTTATTTATTGTGCCTTATTTTTGGCTCTACTTACCTAGCACATGGACAAGCATTCAAATGTAAATCAGATAGATGTACTACCTCTGAACACCCATGTGCACCTCACTACTGTATGTACTTCCGTGTCCTTGTCCTGATTGACAATTTTATTATATGTGTTTTTCTTTGATTTTTTGAAATAAATTTTGTACTTTCTTACTTATTTATTGGTTACTCCAGTTTTTCTCCTATTTATATAGCCATAAAAGCCATTAGTTTTCCAGAAAATATGAATAATTGAAAGGTTAATTTATGCAGGCATGAACTTAGCTAAGATATACAGTATATTAGAAAAATGGGATTGTAATAATTGTAATAATACTTTATCAGGCTGTCCAGCTTCTAGATCCAGCTGTGAGGCACTGAAAGAACAGCAAAGCTGTGGGTTGCAGAGTCCATGTTACCAAAAGTGTAATAGCTGTAAGGGTAAGACAATAATCTGATCTCACACATGCCACTGTCATCTACGTATCAGTTTACATCATGATTATCATTTTCTATTCATTAAGAGATATCTGAAAAAGAACCCAAATCGCACAAAGTCAAGGTGAAGACATTTTATGCCTCCAAGGGTCAGATGGTCACCCTAAACTGTACCCATAATGCATCACCAATGCGTCGGAGAATCAGGTAAGATATACTGTACTTGACACACATGATAAAATATTCCAGAAGGAAACCTAAGGAACATAAAAGAAGGAAACATAAGGATCAAAACATACAAAGTCTTGTCTTAATTTAAGATAAATTATCAAAAATAAAAAGTGCTTAACTTCACCCTTCCACAATCCTTGGTCTTAGAATTATCTTTCTTTTTTTACCTTTAGGTCATCTCAAAATTCCATTAAATGGGTATTTTCAAATTTGAAACCTATCCGCTATCGACAGGATAACTTTCTGATTGTTGGGAATATGACTGCCGTGGCCTCCAACGATCTTGAGAGCTGAAAAGCCCCGGCTGAATTGAGTGTCGGTCTATCATGCACACTGCCTCTCCATTACTTTTAATGCGAGTGCCAAAAATCATCTAAGCACAGCGCTCGACAATCTCTGGCGCTCCCATTGAGAGTGAAGGAATGGTACTGCCCATGATCAACCACTGTTTCATTCAACCAGTTCTCTTCAGAACCTCTGTTCACATCGACCCCAGCGATCAGAATAAGGGATAACTTTCATAGATAGGGGATAACTTTCAAACTCGATAATACCCCATTAAATATTTAGGAAACTTTTTTTTCCAGAGACCTTTTACATCAGTTAAACAATCCTCAACATCTCATACATTAAAATTGTCCAGTAATCATGGACAGAGGGATAATTTGCTTGGTTTGGAAGGTGCTTTATTTTTAAAATGAACATTCATTCAAGAATATTGTAACTTTTCCAACCTTAGCAGTTGAAATCCCATACTCATTTCTAAAAACGATGCTTAAAAAGGATCTTTCACCTTATATTTCATGTTGTACAGTACACACCATACTCGTGGCTTCAGTAGTTTTTTTTAAATTCCTCCTCTCCTTTGCTGAGATATTATTATCAAATATTTGGTACCCAATGCATTAACTTTAGTTAAGTACAAGTGAGTATTATTAGTTTTCACTGGGGGCGTGTACTTCAGCCTCCTGTATGATGCCGACCAATCATACATAGACATCAACATTGAAGATATCATCACAGGATCTGCCAGCTGGAGTGTGCAGCCTGACTAAGCGCTGAAGAAATATTACCCAGCACAGAAGTGTGGAGCTATTAACTCCAGGATAACTCCAGGACCTGTGCTCCTGTGATTCTGATGTTGTTGTTGTTATTATTATTTATTTATATAGCACCATTAATTCCATAGTGCTGTACATGAGACGGGGTTACATCAAAATACAAATATCACTTACAGTAAACAAAACTAACAATGACAGACTGGTACATAGGGGAGAAGACCCTGCCCTTGTGGGCTTACATTCTGCAGGTTATCACAGGTCCTTCTTCACTTCTATGTTGTTCCTTTCTTATGATTGGTCAGCGTCATACAGAAGGCAGAAGTTCCCGCCCCCAGAAAAAATTATTTAATAACATCCACTTGGACTTAGCTAAAGTTAACTCATTAGGTGCCAAATATTTGATTGCTAATATCTCTACAAGGTAAAATAAAAAAACAACAACACAGAAATGTTTTATTTTACTTTGCTGCAACTATCACATTATGACCAGTTCAACATGAAAAAATTGGTGAGAGGTTCTCTTTAAATAGTAACTAAACGTTGAACCTTTTTTTTCATGTTTGCACACAGTTTTATTGTCTGCAGATTGGTGGAGGTCTGGGTCCAGAGATCACTCAATAGAATAGTGCGCACTTCAGCAGACAGGAGCGCACAGCTCAGCAGACAGGAGCCACAGCTTCAATAGGGAGCATAGGCTTGGTTACTGTGGTATTAAGTGGTTCACAGGAATATTGATAGTATAACAAATGAATAGAAATGCCAATAGCATGCTTACTATCATTATAATTTATAATCCAAAATGTCTGTAAGAAGAACCTCCATATACCTGAATTACGATAATAAAGAAAAACGGAGTGCTGACTTCATCAAAATAATACAAATGTATTGGTTACATATAGAGGTTACATATAGATTTCCTTGTACTTACGGAGTTCGATCAATAGCGCATTTTACCCAAGCTTAATAATCCCTGGGTGACTACATTAATTATTCTTTCTTTACCTCCTGTTTTGTATTGTGTCATACCAAACCACTACAGGTGCTTCTCCCAAAATTAAAATATCATCAAAAGTTAATTTATTTCAGTTCTTCAATACAAAAAGTGAAACTCATATATTATATAGAGTAATCACAAACAGAGTGATCTATTTCAAGTGTTTATTTCTGTTAATGTTGATGATTATGGCTTACAGCCAAAGAAAACCCAAAAGCCATTATCTCAGTAAATTAGAATAATTAACATAAAAACCTGCAATGGCTTCCTCCTAAGCATTTAAAAAAGGTCCCTTAGTCTGTTTCAGTAGGCTCCACAATCATGGGGAAGGCTGCTGACTTGACAGATGTCCAGAAGGCAGTCATTAACACACTCCACAAGGAGGGTAAGCCACAAAAGGTCATTGCTAAAGAAGCTGGCTTTTCAGAGTGCTGTATCCAAGCATATTAATGGAAAGTTGAGAGGTAGGAAAAAGTGTGGTGGAAAAATGTGCACAAGCAACCGGGATAACTGCAGCCTTGAAAGGATTGTTAAGAAAAGGCCATTCAAAAATTTGGGGTAGAGTCACAAGGAGAGTACTGCTCCTGGAGTCATTGCTTCAAGAGCCACCACACACAGAAGTACCCGGGACATGGGCTACAAGTGTTGAATTCCTTGTGTCAAGTCACTCATGACCAATCAGCGCCAGAAGCGTCTTAGGTCCCTTTCACACATCAGTTTTTTTGCTGTCAGTCACAATCCTGTTGGCTCTACGGATCTGTCACAGATTGTGAAAAACTGATGCTACGGATCTGTTTTTTTTACGGATCCGACTAGGGGGGCTGGCTTAAAGATCCTAAAAAAAATCAGAGCATGTTCAGTTAAAAAAAAAAACGGAATCTGTTGCCAGATTCCGTCATTTGATGGTTCCGGAGCCCATAAGCTTCCATTCTAACAAACGACAGACGGCGACGGATCCGTCCCTGTCTGTTTTTTCTACGGAGACAAAAAACGTTACTTTGTCCATCATCTCCGGCCACCGGATCAACAATTTTCAATGGATCGGGCGAATGACGGATGAAACGTGAGGCCATCTGTCGCAATCCATCGCTAATACAAGTCTATGAGAAAAAACGGATCCGGCGACATCAGTTGCTGGATCCGTTTTTTTCAAAATTCGACGGATTGCGACTGATAGCAAAAAACTGATGTGTGAAAGGGGCCCTGCCTGAGCCAAGGAGAAAAAGAACTGGACTGTTGCTCAGGGGTCCAAGATGCTGTTTTCAGAATAAAGTAAGTTTTGCATTTCATTTGGAATCCAAGGTCCCAGAGTCTGGAGGATGAGTGGAGAGGCCACAATCCAAGCTGCTTGAGGTCTAGTGTGAAGTTTCCACAATCAGTGATTTGGGGAGCCATGTCATCTGCTGGTGTAGGTCTACTGTGTTTTATCAAGACCAAAGTCAGTGCAGCCGTCTATCAGGAAATTTTAGAGCACTTCATGATTCCCTCTGCACTTCATGCTTCCCTCTGTGAGGCTACTTTCACACATTAGGTTTTTGCCATCGGGCTTAATCCGGCGAATTTTGAAAAAAATGGATCCAGCAAAAGTTGGTGCCGGATCTGATTTTTCTCATAGACTTATATTACCGCCGGATTGTAACAGATGGCCTCACGTTTCATCCGTTTGCTGCCGGATCCGTCGAAAATGTGTTTTCCGGCGCCCGGAGAAAACGGACATAGTAATTTTTTTTTGTCCTTCAAAAAAACAGACTCTCTCTCTCTCCTCCTCGGACCAGCTAGTGCCCGGATATTAGCTAGTCGGATCCGGCAAAAAAAAGGATTCGTTGCATCAGTTTTTTACAATTTGCAATGGATCCGTTGTTTAAAAAGTAGCCGGATTCAGACTGACGGCGAAAACTTGATGTGTGAAAGTAGCCTTACTGTTGAAGTCTGGTAATATGGACTGGCAAAAAAAAAATGTGCCGCAGATTGCCCTATTTATTTTACTCCAACAAGGAGCTTAATAATCACTTTTTTTTAAAAATTACAACAGCCACAAAGAATATGATGTACAAATTACAAACACAATCGTGCAGACGTTTGATTATTTCTTACCATCTTCATGTCTGAAATGCCTTTTATCTTACTTTTTATTGTAGTTGGTACAAGGATGGTAGCCGTCTAAATTTGTCAGCTGCTGGAGTTGCCAAGAAGTCTTTACATAGTCTGACCATACAAGCACAAGTATTTACCCAAGGACGCTACACATGTGTAATTCGCCAGGGAATTCTAACCTTGGGGGGAAGGTCATGGAATCTCCGTGTCATCTAGCATTTACAAAATCTCACTGTAAAAATCCAAATGTTTTATTTTTTGTTTTCTGTTTTTGGTGATTTTGCAACCAAAACAGTTCTGACCTATCACGGCATTGACGCCACAAGACCCCTGAAGGTGTTCAGCATTAACATTTTCACCAATTTGTGTTCCAGTTGCTCTTCAATGGAATTGGATTATAATGGATAGACTTCCATACCACACATAGCAAAGAGTGGTACCTATGACCTTGCCGCCATTGCATCAGTCGTTCTTCCTTGGACTATTAGTACATATTAACCTTTTCTTCTTTTCTTTTTTTATAAACCATCTTTATTGAACAATAAACAGAGAGTACAAAAATTGTTCAAAAGCATTAGAAAAGATCCGAAAAATAGAATTTTACAGTACTTTTAAACATTAGACAGTGTATTATAACTATAACCAACTCCCCCCTCCCCCGGGCACACATCTGAATCTTCATAAAATAATATCAATCAAGCCTAACAGGAATTCTGCCATCCATTTGCTCTCTCATGTACCAGTCTGTAAATTGGAAGCAACCATGAATCGTCTGGCGTATAGATAATGTCTGGGTATTAATAAAAGAAGACCATGTAATTAAAAACCGTTCAGTGTATTTTTATTTATTCAGTATGGACTCTATCCAGTCCATCTTGAAGAGATAGGCTACCTTCCTATTAACTAAGCTCAAAGTGGGAGTACTACCCTGTGCCCATAAATGGAGAATACTTTTATGGGTGGCTGCCGCCCAGGCAAATAGAATACGGCGCTGCTGAACAGAAAGCCTCACCGATCTTGTGGGAGAATGTTGAATATGGCCCACTCCGGAGAAAGAGAGATAGACCAAAGGTATTAGTGAGATATTGCAAGAGTGTATCCCAGAGCTCCCGTATTTTTAGACAGTCCCAGAGACAATGAAAAATATAAACTGGAGAATGTAAGCATTTAGGGCAGGGAAAATCGGGGATATTTTAGATTTAATCTCTGGGGAGATATGTGGTCTATAGAATATAGTGAGTCATGTTTGTGTAACTATCATATGGTAACAGAGTTAATACATAATGTGGCTTTAAAGAGGTCTTTTACCTGAAAGTGGGTTAGTTCACATACCCACCTCCCTGGGCCCGGTGAAGTCTGACCACTGTATGGAAGGTTTTATTGATTTGTATATAAAACTCAGAGTTAAGGCCCCGTCTCACATAGCGAGATCGCTAGCGAGATCGCTGCTGAGTCACAAGTTTGGTGACGCAACAGCGACCTCAGTAGCGTTCTCGCTATGTGTGACACGTACCAGCGATCAGGCCCCTGCTGCGAGATCGCTGGTCGTGTCAGAATGGCCTGGACCTTTTTTTGGTCGTTGAGGTCCCGCTGACATCGCTGAATATTGCAAGAGTGTATCCCAGAGCTCCCGTATTTTTAGACAGTCCCAGAGACAATGAAAAATATAAACTGGAGAATGTAAGCATTTAGGGCAGGGAAAATCGGGGATATTTTAGATTTAATCTCTGGGGAGATATGTGGTCTATAGAATATAGTGAGTCATGTTTGTGTAACTATCATATGGTAACAGAGTTAATACATAATGTGGCTTTAAAGAGGTCTTTTACCTGAAAGTGGGTTAGTTCACATACCCACCTTCCTGGGCCCGGTGAAGTCTGACCACTGTATGGAAGGTTTTATTGATTTGTATATAAAACTCAGAGTTAAGGCCCCGTCTCACATAGCGAGATCGCTAGCGAGATCGCTGCTGAGTCACAAGTTTGGTGACGCAACAGCGACCTCAGTAGCGTTCTCGCTATGTGTGACACGTACCAGCGATCAGGCCCCTGCTGCGAGATCGCTGGTCGTGTCAGAATGGCCTGGACCTTTTTTTGGTCGTTGAGGTCCCGCTGACATCGCTGAATCGGTGTGTGTGACACCGATCCAGCGATGTCTTCACTGGTAACCAGGGTAAACATCGGGTTACTAAGCGCAGGGCCGCGCTTAGTAACCCGATGTTTACCCTGGTTACCAGCGTAAATGTAAAAAAAAACAAACAGTACATACTCACCATCTGTTGCCCGTCAGGTCCCTTGGCGTCTGCTTCCTGCTCTGACTGAGCCGCCGTAAAGTGAGAGCGCAGCAGTGACGTCACCGCTGCGCTCTGCTCTCACTGTACGGCGGCTCAGTCAGAGCAGGAAGCAGACGCCAAGGGACCTGACGGGCAACAGATGGTGAGTATGTACTGTTTGGTTTTTTTTACATTTACGCTGGTAACTAGGGTAAACATCGGGTTACTAAGCGCTGCCCTGCGCTTAGTAACCCAATGTTTACCCTGGTTACCCGGGTGCTGCAGGGGGACTTCGGCATCGTTGAAGACAGTTTCAACGATGCCGAAGTCGTTCCCCTGATCATTGGTCGCTGGAGAGAGCTGTCTGTGTGACAGCTCCCCAGCGACCACACAGCGACCACACAGCGACGCTGCAGCGATCAACATCGTTGTCTGTATCGCTGCAGCGTCGCTGTGTGAGACGGGGCCTTTATTCCTCGTGTGGGCTTTAATGGAGATTAAGTTTAGAGGGTGTATTCTAACGTCGTCCGGTATATCCCGCAGTACCGAGCTTATATAGTGTCTAAATTGGGAATTGGTACAATTATCTCCCACCAGGATTGGGTATTTAAAGACCATATCTTCTAAAGTAAGAGGACACTGATTGTCTGTTAACATGTCCCCAACCAATCGACAACCATTATTCTCAAGCACACGATAGATGGGAGGTGGCCTGCCCTGTAGAAAGGAGGGATTGCCTCGGAAGGGAAGAAACACTAATATATGGGGATCTAGTCCACTAATTCATCTAGCATGACACCATCCTGAGATCACTGACCATAGTAATGGGTTATCCTTAACCTCCACTGGGACCTCGGCTTGTCGTAGGTGGAGCAGAGCAGGGAGACTAAAAGGTCTACACATTGCCTCATCTACTGGAGTATTAGTAAAGTGGGTGAAGGCATAGATCCAGTCTAGGGAGTGGCGGAAAACAGCCGCTATACTATATAGGCGTAGATTAGGGAGATTAAAGCCACCTAGGGATTTAGTTTCTTGCAACTTAGAAATACTAATTCTAGAGCCCCAATTTGAGTCCCAAATAAATTGATGGAAGACTTTTGTCAGAAGCCTGTCATCAGTTTTAGATAGTAGAACCGGTAGCGTCTGTAAAGGTACCGTCACACTAAGCGACGCTGCAGCGATACAGACAACGATGCCGATCGCTGCACGTCGCTGTTTGGTCGCTGGAGAGCTGTCACACAGACCGCTCTCCAGCGACCAACGATGCCGAGGTCCCCAGGTAACCAGGGTAAACATCGGGTTGCTAAGCGCAGGGCCGCGCTTAGTAACCCGATGTTTACCCTGGTTACCAGTGTACAATGTAAAAAAACAAACACTACATACTCACCTTCGCGTCCCCCGGCGTCCGCTTCCTGCACTGACTGAGCGCCGGCCCTAACAGCACAGCGGTGACGTCACCGCTGTGCTGTACTTTCACTTTGCGGCCGGCCGGAGCTCACAGTCAGTGCAGGAAGCGGACGGCAAGGAACGTGTGACAGACATCAGAGGGTGAGTATGTACTGTTTGTTTTTTTACATTTTACACTGGTAACCAGGGTAAACATCGGGTTACTAAGAGCGGCCCTGCGCTTAGTAACCCGATATTTACCCTGGTTACCATTGTAAAACATCGCTGGTATCGTTGCTTTTGCTGTCAAACACAACGATACACGGCGATCTGACGACCAAATAAAGTTCTGAACTTTAATCAACGACCAGCGATATCACAGCAGGATCCTGATCGCTGCTGCCTGTCAAACTCAACGATATCGCTATCCAGGACGCTGCAACGTCACGGATCGCTAGCGATATCGTTTAGTGTGACGGTACCTTAAGGGAAAAAGTATTTTAGAGAAAGATCATTTTAATCAGATGGGCCTTGCTCGCAAAGGATAATTTAAGAGATTTCCAGGATTGTATTTCCTGTATAACTGGAGCAATGAGGGTCAAACATTTAGTTTATAAATGTCATGAGGATTTGAGGGTAAATATACCCCAAGATAACCCAAGGAATCTCTCTTCCACTGAAAGGCGAAAGGGAATGACCACCGTTTCTGAGCAGCTTTGAAGATCGCCAAAGCATGAGATTTATCATAATTTATGCGAAATCCTGAAACTGCTCCAAACTCATCAAAGGCATCCATTATAAAAGGAATGGATTCCTTAGGATTGGCTATCATGAGTAAAATATCATCAGCAAATGCCAATGTTTTAAGTGTATGGTGGCTGATCTCAATACCCCCCAAAGGAAGGGATCATCTCCAGGTATCTTAGTAAAGGGTCTAGGGCAATATTAAATAACAAAGGTGACAGGGGACATCCCTGACGTGTACCCCTGAAGATGGAATGCCATAAAGCCATAACAAAGATTGGGCATTGGTATAAATTGTCCTTACAAAGTTAAAGAAAGTAAAGCCAAACAATCTGTAATTAAGTGTTCATAGAATCACAGAATGGTAGAGTTGGAAGAAACCTCCTGGGTCATGTGGTCCAACCCTCTGCTCAAAGAAGGATTCACTAAATCATCCCAGACAGATGTCTTTCCAGCCTCTGTTTGAAGACTTCCATGGAAGGAGAACTCACCACCTCTCGTGGCAGCCTGTTCCACTTATTGATCACCCTGGCAAAAAGTTTTTTCTAATATCTAATCTGTGTCTCCTTCCATTCAGTTTCACCCATTGCTTCTAGTTTTTCCTTGTGCAAATGAGAAAAAAGATGGTTCTTCTACAATGTGACAGCACATGAGATATTTGTAGACAGCTATTAAGTCTCCTCTCAGTCTTCTTTTTTGCAAGCTAAACATTCCCAAATCCTGTAACCGTTCCTCATAGGACATGGTTTGCAGACCAGTAACCATTCTAGTCGCTCTTCTCTGAACTTGCTCGACTTTGTTGATGTCTTTTTTTAAAATGTGGTGCCCAAAACTGGACACAGTATTCCAGATATTCCAGATGAGCTCTGACCAAAGAGGAGTAGAGGGAAATAATGACTTCACGTGGTCTTGACTGTATACTTCTGTTAATACATCCCAGAATTGCATTTGCCTTTTTTGCTGCTGCATCACACTGTTGACTCATGTTCAGTTTATGATCTATTAGTAGACCCAAGTCTTTTTCACATGTGCTGTTGCTTAACCCTATTCCTCCCATTCAGTATATGCTTTTTTCATTTTTATTGCCCAGATGTAGTACTTTGCATTTTTCCCTGTTAAAAATAATTCTGTTAGTTGCTGCCCACTGCTCCAGTTTATTTATATCCTCTTGAATCCTTTCTCTTCTTCAGTATTAGCTATCCCTCCTAGCTTTGTGTCATCAGCAAATTTAATCAGTTTACCCTCAATACCTTCATCTAAATCATTGATAAAGATGTTGAACAATACAGGGCCCAGGACTGAACCCTGTGGTACCCCACTTGAGACATTCTTCCAACTGGATGTACAGCCATTTACGACCAGTCTTTGGGTCCGATCACTAAGCCAGTTATGAATCCACCTAACAGTTGCCTTGTCCATTCCACACTTAGTCATTTTTTCAATAAGGATGGTGTGAGATACTTTGTCAAATGCTTTGCTGAAGTCAAGATATACTAGATCTACAGCATTTCACTGATCCACCCAGTCAGTGATTCTGTCATAGAAAGAAATTAAGTTAGTCTGACATAACTTATTAGTTACCAACACATGCTAACTCTGGTTAATCAGTCTACTCTTATCCAGGTACTTACATACATGTTGTTTAATAATTTGTTCAAAGATCTTTCCTGGTATAGAAGTCAGACTCACCGGCCTATAGTTCCCTGGGTCCACCTTCTTCCCCTTTTTGAAGATAGGAACATTTGTTCTTCTCCAATCTTCTGGGACTTCTCCTGTTCGAATGAGGTGAGACCAGGACACTCGATTAAAAGCTTTATCAGCATCAAGGCTGACCAATATATGCTGCTTGGCTTTGGCCTGGTAACTATTTATAATGGCAGCTAATGCTGTCCTAATATTATAAGTGATAGACTGACAATGAACAAAGCCCGTTTGAGAGAGGGGAAGAATAGACTGAAGTCTATTAGCCATGATTTTGGAAAGCAATTTAAAATCAACGTTTAGGAAAGAGATCGAACAGTACAACGCAGGAAGAAGCGGGTCCTTGCCTGGTTTTACATATTAACCATTTTTAACTGGAATAACTCCACAAGGTCTGCCATTTTGAAGATGCTTTGAGCCAGATCACAAGCAAACCGAATAGCTCACCGCACCTGCGTCACCAAGATTTCCAGTGCTCGGCTGCCAGAGCAGGTATAAAGATAAATCAACTGAAGAAAAAGTGGTCACTCCGTCCTCCAGGATGAATTTTTGTTTCTTAATTCAAAAATTAATGTGCATAGACAATGTTAAAAGTAGTAGCACAGTTAATTAGCAAGTGTGCATTGTCTACATGGAGATAAACTGCATGTATAAACCATAAACACAAAATACTGAAAAAAAATATCAATCAAAATTTTTGGGGTTTTTAATATTTTTTCTATTAATATTTTTTGGGGGGTTTTGTCTGCATGTTTGTATCTTGAGACTGTAGTTTATATGTGTAAGTTATCTCCATATGGAGAATGCACACCCGCCAATTAACAGTGACCTGATTAAAGGACAGTAATAGGGGAGGGATGTGATAAAATCTTTTTAATGGAGATTGTAACATGTATAGAAAAGCTACGATTAAAAAATGTCTGTAATAATTATAGGGGATAACTCAGGAGACTCTTTGCGTGGAACAAGACAACTACAGGACACAGTTTTATAAGTGGTAAAGTCTATATTATCACACGGTGATTCAAACAGGTCCAGAGAGAAACTCAAGTCCACAACACTTGGTGCAAATATCAAATGCAGCTCAGCAGTCTATAGGAAACTTCAGAGGAAAATACAATCATGCAGAAAGCCTATGAAGCACAATTATTCTTGAGGATACTTGACACGAATAAGTCCTTGCTTAGTCCAAAACACAGATAGATATGCTTATAAGGCAGTTCAAATAATATCTTAGCTCAACCAGGGAGGTCTGTGTAATAGTCTCAGGTTCTTGCAGAGCAGAAACAGCTTACATGTCCAGCAAATGCAGATGGAAGTAAACACGAGCAGCAGATGAAGGAGGATTACTGGAACTGGTGTATGCAGCAGGAACTCAGGGCAGAGTAGCAGGATCACCACACAGGTTCACAGGAGCAGGTATATAGCCAGGGAGTCACCAGAGGTCAGGAGCTGGATGCAAGGCAGAATACTCTAGCACAGACTGAAGGCTGGGGTGGAGTTTTATAGCAGGAAGACAGTGCACATGAGACCAAAGACGCCATCTTGGAAAAGGGCAGTAATGCACAAAAAGGTAATAAAAAATGTTCAGAGTCCTGACATTACTCCCTCCTTAGAAGCGGCCTCAGGACGATCCTGGACCTGGTTTATCAGGGAATCTCTGATGAAAACGAGAAATCTTCTGTTGGACATTGATGTTTTCCACAGGTTCCCAAGAGTCTTCCTCAGGGGGATATCCCTGCCATCTTATCAAATATTGGAGCCAATTCCTGCGAATCCTGGAATCAACAATTTCCCTCACCACAAATTGTTCTTGCCCATCAATCACCACAGGCTGCGGAGGTGGCACAACACGTCCCTGGAAGGTATTAGGAGATACAGGCTTTAGTAAAGATACATGAAAAACTGGGTGTACCTTCATAGTCCTAGGCAGCTTCAGACGGCAGGCCACAGAGCTCACAATACCGTTGATCTTGAAAGGGCCAATGAATTTCTGTCCAAGTTTTTGTGAAGGAACGTTTAACTTCAGATTCTTAGTTGCTAACCACACGGAATCTCCTAACTTGAACATGGGTGCAGGTTTACGGAATCTATCAGCCGATCTCTTATAACGTTCTTGAGCTGTGGTCAGGGATTCCTTCAGAACCTCCAGATTTTGCCTCATCGCAGTCAGCCTTTCCTCCACTGCCGGAACCGGAGAATTAATTGGAGACCTAGGTAAGATACACGGATGATAACCCAGATTGGCAAAGAAAGGTGTAAATTTAGTGGAGGCGCTCTGAGAATTGTTATATGAAAATTCGGCTAACGGCAGCAACTCCAACCAATCATCCTGGAGATGGCTGACAAAGCATCTTAGATATTGTTCCAGCGTCTGGTTGGTACGCTCAGTCTGACCATTTGTCTGGGGATGGTAAGCGGAAGAGAGACAGACATTAATATTGAGTGCAGAGCAAAACCCCTTCCAGAATCTTGAAGTGAACTGCACTCCACGGTCAGAGATGATCTCATCCGGAACCCCATGCAACCGAAAGACATTCTGTATAACCAAGTTCACTATATCTTTAGCTGAGGGGAGGCCGGTGCACGGAACAAAATGAGCAGCTTTAGTCAGGCGATCAACTACCACCATGATTGTATTCATGCCCCCGATGTAGGCAGCTCCACAATAAAGTCCATTGATATAGACCCCCAAGGGCAGGACGGAACAGGTAATGGTTGTAGAAGACCCGTAGGTGCCACATGAGGAGTCTTGTAACGAGCACATACCTCGCAAGAGAGAACATAGTCCTTGGTATCCTTCAGGCAAGTTGGCCACCAGAAGAATCGGCTCAGGAACTCTTGTGTCTTCTGTACCCCCCTGTGACCAGCCAACTTAGAGTCATGTACCAACTTGAGGATCTGCAGACGGACGACCTCAGGGATGTAGATACGTCGATCTCTGAACCACATGCCACCCTTAAAGACAAGATTAATATCCACAGGTGGGTTGGCCAGAAATACATCACCGTCATAGGCCTCCCTGCACTCCTTCCACAAGTCCTGATCGTGGATAACTCCGATGAAATTGGCATCAGATAGAATGGTCTTGGACGGGGCTCCAGGTATGGAATCTGCAGCATGGATTCGGGATAAAGCATCAGCCTTCCCATTACGAGAACCTGGACGGTACGAGATAACTAAGTTAAATTGATTTAAAAATAAGTTCCAACGAGCCTGACGAGGAGAAAGCCATCTAGCGGATCTAAGGAACTCTAAATTGCAATGGTCAGTTAGCACTATGATCTGTTGTGCAGCTCCTTGCAGATGATGCCTCCATTCTTTGAAAGCAGCAATAATAGCCAGCAATTCCTTGTCTCCCACATCGTAATTCTTCTCTGCTGAGGTTAGTCTACGGGAAAAGAAAGCAC
Organism: Ranitomeya variabilis; assembly: GCF_051348905.1. Classification (NCBI taxonomy): domain Eukaryota; kingdom Metazoa; phylum Chordata; class Amphibia; order Anura; family Dendrobatidae; genus Ranitomeya; species Ranitomeya variabilis. The sequence goes on along the minus strand of NC_135233.1, from coordinate 840,968,437 downwards.
AAGGATGTAGCAGACCCTTCTCTCCAGTTCTTTGCGAGAGAAGAGCCCCCAAAGCATTATCAGAAGCATCCACCTCCACAATGAAAGAAATGGTTCTCTTTCAGACGTCTTAAAACAGTATTGACATGTTCTTCATGTTCCTGTAGAGAGTCAGAAAAGATTAGTATATCGTCCAAATAGATCACTACAAACTGGTCCAACAAATCTCTGAAAATGTCATTAGCAAGGTGTTGAAACATTGCAGGGGCGTTACAAAGCCCGAAGGGCATCACAAGAGATTCAAAGTGTCCATACCGGCATCTGAATGCTGTCTTCCACTCATCCCCTGGACGAATACGCACCAAATTATAAGCCCCACGAAGATCCAGTTTAGAGAACACCTTAGCATGGCGGACTCTTTCCAGTAATTCGGGAATCAGAGGCAAAGGGTAACGGTTTCGTACGGTTACCTTATTGAGTTCCCGATAGTCAACACAGGGTCTCAGGGTCCCATCCTTCTTCTTTACAAAAAAGATAGGTGCCCCTGCTGGTGAGGAAGAAGGACGTATGAAGCCTTTGGCCAGATTGTCATCAATATACTCCTTTAAGGCTTGAAGCTCAGGTGCCGCCAAAGGGTATACGTTACCAAAAGGAATAGCTGCCCCAGGAAGCAACTCAATGGGACAGTCATAATGCCTGTGTGGAGGAAGCTGATCTGCATTCTTCTTGTCACAGATGTCAGAGAACTCTTTATATGCTGGAGGTAAAGAAAATACCTGTACATGTGGTTCCGTAGCCGTGGACTCAGGGACAGCTTCTGTTAACACTGAGTTGCTCCTTGTTGGAAAGATAATCTCCTTGGTCTCCCAATTGATAATTGGGTTCTGAGAATGCAACTAAGAAATGCCTAAAATCACAGGAAAATGAGGAGAAGAAATTAGCAAGAAAGAAAGTTGCTCCTGATGATTAGGCTCCAACAAAATTTCAAGGGGTACGGTCTCCTGATCCACAGGCCCAGAGATTAAAGGTGACCCATTCACTGTTTCCATGGTAATTGGAGAGGCTCTTTGCTGAATTTCAATACCATGTTCCTTGGCAAATGCGATATCCATGAAATTGCCACCTGCACCAGAGTCAATCATAGCTGCACTGGAAATCCACTGTCCTGAACACAGGATCTTAATAGGGAGAGAATAGTGAGAGTTCTTTTCCTTAAGCTCCTTGGGGGGTGAAGTCATAGAAAGTGAATGGAATACAGCGTTTAAAGGCAGGCTACATTCAGAGATGTCAGATTCATCATCACAATTGTCATACTCCCCTACTGCTGCTAGCATCTTGTTAGGCCGTCTAGGACTCTTAGGACAATTGATCAAGAAGTGGTCAGACTGGCCGCAGTAGAAACATAGACTTTCACGAAGGCGATGCTCCCGGCGCTCATTGATCTCGCACCTCTGAACAGAATCAATTTGCATGGGCACCTCCTCCACCTCCAGAGATGTTTTACCTGCAGGCTCTTTGGAAGGAAGGGAAAAGTTAGAAATACGGTTATATGCAGCAAACTTCTCCTGCCTATGCTCAGTAAGGCGAATGTCAATGCTCACACAATGCTATATAAATGTCTCTAGCTCTTGTGGTGACTCAGAGAGAGCTAGTTCATCTTTTACAATACTAGACAGACCCCTTTTAAAAATAGGCAATTGTGCATAACTGTCCCAATTGGTATCTACCACTAATCTCCTAAATTCAGTAGCATACTCAATAACAGAACGTTTTGCCTGGTGTAATCCCATAGCGGCCAAGAAATCATCCAAGTTATTTAACCGTGGGTCACGAGACTCAATCATCGGATTCGCCCAGGCGAGCGCTCGTGCGGTCAGCAGCATTATTACACACAATACTTTGGATCTATCATTAGGAAAACAGTCAGCATGCACATCAAAATATAGCATACATTGATTCACAAAGCCACGAAATTTGTCGCGATCACCATTAAATCTGAATGGGGGCAACTTAGGTGGGCTAGCTGGTGGCGGTTGCCCAGAGGGAAAAGTCGCTTGTGCAGCTATTTGCGTGCTTATGTCCTGAAAAGCCCGTCCATACTGGGACTCTATGCCAGCAAGTTTGTTTTCCTGGGCTGCCATGTGGTTGCTTAAGTCCTGCAAAGTCTGTCCAAACACTTGTTGATTGTGTTCAAAGCTTCCAAACTTCTTTTGCAGACCTTCCACATCTTTCTGCAGTGATCTAATTATGGAAAACACCTGCTCTAGTCTGCTTTCTGCAGTCATTGTTCCAGCAGTCTCCTTTTTTTTTAGGCTAGATTATCCTGTAATAATTATAGGGGATAACTCAGGAGACTCTGCATGGAACAAGACAACTACCCCATCTGATGTCTTAAATGTCTCACACCTCAAAATGTTGGAGCACGCCACACATGATCCACAGGAAAAGCAACCATTTTTGGGGCCACCGGGATTAAACAACCTTTTTTCCTTTGCCACATAGTGGCTTCGTACCAAATGGTCACGTAAGTTTTTACTCCTCCTCTGTGTCATGTGTGGAGATTTTGGTATATAGGCTGCCAAGACTGAGTCCATGAGCAGTACTGGCCAGTGTATTTTCAGTATCTCACGGATCTGATCCCACTGGCAATTGGACGTGGATATGTAACTCATCCCATAGTCACCTGTTTCATCCTTTTTCCTAGATGGTTTCAATAGATCCCTTCTATCTGTGCTGTGCATGTCTGTACCCAGCCTTTATACTCCGGGCACTGTATCCCCTGGACCTAAATCTCTCTGCCAAGATCGTGGATTGTCTCTCAAAACAGGTCACTGTAGAGCAGATCCTCTTATTCCTGAGATACTGGCCAACTGGAATGGCTTTAGTCGTAGAGTAACTGTGTGCCGAGGAGGCGTGTAGGAGTGAATTCACAGAGGTGTCTTTTCTGTATAAATCAGTTTCTATCCTTCCATCCTCCCCGACAAACAGGCTAATATCCAAAAAATCAATATGTTTTTTATGACAATTATAAGTAAATTTTAAATTAAAAGAATTGTCATTAAGATGTTGCATGAAATTAGATAGGCTGCTTTCGTCACCCTCCCAAATCATCAGTACATCATCAATGTAATGAAACCAGTCCATCACTGGGTCAGCGGCCCATGCCCCATCACCCTGAAAAACCTACCTCTCCCAAAATCCGAGAAACAGGTTTGCATACGACGGGGCACAGGCCGTGCCCATCGCGGTACCTTGTGTCTGTAAAAAAAACGATCTTTAAAAACTAAAAAATTATGTGTAATAACTATTGTTATCAAGCACTATAGTCACTTTATTATTATCTGTTATAATTGACCTTTACAAGCATTGATTACGAGCCACATTAGTATACATGGTGGTTCACATCATATAAATGTATTTGCACTTTATAGCTTAATACAGACTATTTACTTTGAAGCTTTGTCCATTTTTATTATGTGGTCTTATGGATATAAATATTTGCATTGTCACTTTTTTATCGTAATAGATAGGGGGGTTTTATGTGGTCGATAGAATTAGGTTTATGACCACAAAAGAAATAACAGGGGGTTTTGTTATGCAGGAATACCTAATTGATGATCTTCTTCTTTTCTTTTCTGTGTTCGCTGATAGTGCACGTGCGCATTGCGACTAGTCTCATATTATGCACCTCAGGACTTCTTCTTTCCACCAAGAAAATGTCCGCTGATAGTGCGCGTGCGCGCTGCGTCCTGTCCCACACCGCGTACCTCAGGAAGGCGACTAGAATGTGCAGTGCGCATGCTTTTGACGTCATCTGGTGTATTTTCACCCGCATGCGCACTGTGCAATGACGCCGACAGGAGGGGGCGTTTTGAATGTGTGGGGGGATGCGGGCACATGCGCCACCCTCTGATCAGTGGATCATATCCCTATAAAAGGGCGAGCAGTGACAGGATTAGTCTATATCCCCTTTGAGAAAGCCATCACGCGAAACGCGCGTCAGGGGTCATAGGGAGGACCACTGCACTATCCGGACTTACAATGGGTGAGCATTAACTTTAACTCTATGTGTGCCTTAGAGATTGGGCGGTGCTGTACTAGCACATATGTGCTGATGATATTACTTTAAATTTCTCTTGCACCGCTCTGATGGGGCCTTTATGTTGTACATATATATATGCTCCCCCAAGTCATATAATGGAGCAGTGTTCCTCCTTTTGAGTGTCAATTGTTGTCCCTTCCTTTATTTTATTACAGTACCTTATATGTTATCACAATATATGTTTAATAAAAGTTGTTCTATTGTGAACTACTGTGTTGGTGGAATGTATGGGCAGTGCTGTATACTACTGTGGGCAGTGCTGTATACTACTGTGGGCAGTGCTGTATACTACTGTGGGCAGTGCTTTATACTAGTGTGTGGGCAGTGCTGTATACTACTGTGGGCAGTGCTGTATACTACTGTGGGCAGTGCTGTATACTACTGTGTGGGCAGTGCTGTATACTACTGTGGGCAGTGCTGTATACTACTGTGGGCAGTGCTGTATACTACTGTGGGCAGTGCTGTATACTACTGTGTGGGCAGTGCTGTATACTACTGTGGGCAGTGCTGTATACTACTGTGGGCAGTGCTGTATACTACTGTGTGGGCTGTGCTATATACTACTCTGTGGGCTGTGCTATACACTACTGTGTGGGCTGTGCTATACACTACTGTGTGGGATGTGCTGTACACTACTGTGTGGGCTGTGCTGTACACTACTGTGTGGGCTGTGCTGTACACTACTGTGTGGGCTGTGCTGTATACTACTGTGTGGGCAGCGCTGTATACTACTCTGTGGGCAGCGCTGTATACTACTCTGTGGGCAGCGCTGTATACTACTCTGTGGGCTGCGCTGTATAATTCTGTGTGGGCAGTGCTGTATACTACTGTGTGGGCAGTGCTATATACTACTCTGTGGGGTGTGCTGTATACTACTGTGTGGGCAGTGCTTTATACTACTGTGTTGGCTGTGCTATATACTACTGTGTGGGCTGTGCTATATACTAAGTGGCTGTGCTATATACTACTATGTGGGCTGTGCTATATACTACTATGTGGGCTGTGCTATATACTATGGGGGTATATTATATTCTATAGGGGAGGCTGTGTTATATACTATGGGGGGCAGCATTATATTCTGTGGGGGGCTTTATTAGATTTTATGAGGGATGATTGCATCATACCCTTTGATGGGGCTACATTATATTCTATGAGGAGGTGGGCTGTATTATATCTTGTTCGGGGCTACATTATATTCTATGGAGGGCTGTATTATATTTATATTCTATGAGGGGTGATTGCATCATACTCTATGAGGGGGCTACGTTATACTATATTGGGGGGCTGCATTATATTCTATGGGGAGGTTACATTATACTCTGTGGGGGGGTTACATTATACTCTGGGGTGGCTGCATTATACTCTGTGGGGTGGCTGCATTATACTCTGTGGGGTGGTGGCTGCATTATACTATATGTGGGCTGAATTAAACTGTATCGAGGACTATGGGGAATACATTATACTATATGAAGAACTATGGGGTGCATTATACTATGGGAAGTGAATTGTACTACATGGATGACTATGGCGATGCATTATACTATATGGAGCACTGTGAGGAGTGTATTATGCTATATGGAGGACTGAGGAGTATATTTTAATATATGGAGGACTATGAGGAGTGTATTATGCTATATGGAGGACTGAGGAGTATATTTTAATATATGGAGGACTATGAGGAGTGTATTATACTATATGGAGGACTATGGGAAGTGTATAATTATATATGGAGGACTATGAGGAGTGTATTATACTATATGGAGGACTGTGGTGCATATTATAATATATGGAGGACTATGGGGTGTATTATACTAAACAAGCAAAATGCTGCATATTCATTGGGTGATTGGATTGTTTATGCCGGAATAAAAATCATTGTCCTCAGCAGGACATCGCCGGTGTAAACTGTAGATGTGCTGCTGATAACATGATACTGTATGGTGATCTGTTAGTGATCTATCAGTGATTGTTCTGTCCCCTTCATTCTTTCTCAGACGGTGGAAAGAGGCCGGGACACAAACGTCCAACGACTTCAGTATTGTCGATCACACTCATTTAGCGGCCTGAGATCAGCGCATGTAAATACAACCGAAATGCTTCTGTATGATGTGCAATATGTTAGCATTTGGGGCCCCATTTTAAACTTTGCCTAGAGCCCCACTTTGCCTAAAACCGGCCCTGCGTCGCAGCCCTGAAAATAATAAGGTTGCATACATTGTATACATACTTGGGTCTCCCCCCTGAATACAGATATGTACCCCACCATTAATATACTATTAGCCATGCACCATTAAAAATATAAAGTGATAAGCAGCACTGTGTCTCCCATTAACTATAATCTCTGACTCCCAATAATATAAATTATTCAGTCTGTAACTCTCTCCAATTAACTGCAAGGCTATGTGCACATAAAAATATGCAAGGTTTTACAGTACAGGAAAAGTGAATGAGATCCCTGAAGTCTCATGCACACGCTGCTTATTTTTTCCTTGCAGATTTGCAGCAGATTAAAATCTGCATAATGTTAATTCTTGCAGTGTATTTCACCCGTACTAATGGGGGAAAATAAGTAAAGCATGGGAAAAATTTAAAAAATAAATGTATTTTACGCAACTTTTTTCCTGCCAACACATTAGGATATGCAGCAGAATTTTCTCCTGCAAATCCTGAAAGTGTGCACATATCATTGGTCCCTGTCATGTGTCCCCCCATTCATTATAAGTCCTTGATAGCATCAAAATGAATTTGGAAGTGGGAGAAAACGCTATCAGGTACCGAGCATTCTCTACCACCTCCCAATTCATTACAAGTCCTTGACAGTGTCTTCTGCCACCTTTCAATTCATTATAAAGGGTCCTATGCACCTTATCGCCTCCCCTCTCAAACCCCAATAAATTTTAAGTCCTCAATAGCATCACAATGATATGTGAGTTGGGGAGGATGCGATCAGGGGCTTAGCACTCTTCTCTACCACCCAATTAATTTGACATCCATAACTAAAGTCCCCCTCCCCCTGTTTGTAAGTCCATTATAAGTCCCCTTTCCTCCCATCCCAATTCCACACTCCTCATTGTCCTCCTCCCACATCCCATCGTTGTCCTCTCCCCACCACTATCATTATCCTCTCCATCACTGCCTTCTCCACCATCCCCATCATTGTCCTCTCCACCACCCCATCATTGCTCTCTCCACCACCCCATCATTGCCCTCTCCACCACTCCCCATCATTGCCCTCTCCATCACCCCATCAATGCCCTATCCACCACCCCATCATCGCCCTCCCCACCACCTCCATCATTGCTCTCTCCACCACCCAATCATTGCCTTCTCCCCCACCTCAATCATTGCCCTCTCCACACCTCCATCATTGCCCTGTCAACCACCCTAATCATTATTCTCTCCATCACCTCCATCATTGCCCTCTCCACCACCCCAATCATTGCCCACTGCTCCATTACTTCCATCATTGTCCTCTCCACTACCTCCATTATTGCCTTCTCCCCACCACACCCATCATTGCCCTTTCGACCTCCATCATTGCCTTCTCTCCCCCACCACCACCATTGTCTTCTCCCCCACCACCCCTTTCAATCACCTCTATGATTGCTTTCTCCTCCACCACCCCATCATTACCCTCTCCATCACCCTCATCATTACCCTCTCCATCACCCTCATCATTACCCTCTCCACCACCTACACACACACACACACACACACCTCTCTGCACATTCCCTGCCCACTGCACGTGAGGGCAATCTGGCCAAGGTCTCCCGGAGCCTCGGGGCTGTATATACTGGCCAGATTGCTCTCAGTGTTAGCCGCTCTGCAGGAGCCCACCTTCTGACCCCGATGCAGCGCACCGGCTGCACATGCGGTATGTCCGCCCCTGGCTGATGTTATGACAAAGCCACTTCCAAGAGACAAATTTTAAGAATTCAGGACCACTATGGGACTTACAAGTTGTTGAGTGTTGGAATAATGCTTATTATTATTGCATATACAATTATTATTATTGCAACTACAATTTACCACTGTTAAATAGTGCATGAGTTTCTGTCTCCTGCAATAGTGTTATATTGCCAATAATACATTGTTGAAAAAAAAATCCAGGAAGTTCCTGATCACTGTGTGTGTGCAGCTGGAGTACATTTTACTTTCACTTTGCAAGGTGACAGACAATATGCTGAGATCCTAAGCTATAAGAAATACCAGTTGTAAGCTGTGTTACCTTTGTTCCTGAATAAATCTACAGGTGCTTCTCACAAAATTAGAATATCATCAAAAAGTTAATTTATTTCAGTTCTTCAATACAAAAAGTGAAATTCATATATTATATAGAGTCATTACAAACAGAGTGATCTATTTCAAGTGTTTATTTCTGTTAATGTTGATGATTATTGCTTACAGCCAATGAAAACCCAAAAGTCATTATCTCAGTAAATTAGAATAAATAACAAAAAAACAGCTGCAAAGGCTCCCTAAGCATTTAAAAACGTCCCTTAGTCTGTTCCGATAGGCTCGAGAATCATGGGGAAGACTGCTGATTTGACAGATATCCAGAAGGCAGTCAATGACACACTCCACAAGGAGGGTAAGCCACAAAAGTTTATTGCTAAAGAGGCTGGCTGTTCACATAGTCCTGTATCCAAGCATGTTAATTGAATGTTGAGTGGAAGGAAAACGTGTGGTAGAAAAAGGTGTACAAGCAACCATGATAACCGCCGCCTTGAAAGGATTGTTAAGAAAAGGTCATTCAAAAATTTGGGTGACATTCCAAGGAGTGGACTGCTGCTGAAGTCATTGCTTCAAGAGCCACCACACACAGATGTATCCAGGATTTGGGCTATAAGTGTTGCATTCCTTGTGTTAAGCTACTCATGGCCAATAGACAATGCCCGAAGCGTCTTACTTGGGCCAAGGAGAAAAAGAACTGGACTGTTGCTCAGTGGTCCAAGGTGTTGTTTTCAGATGAAAGTAAATTTTGCATTTCATTTGGAAATCAAGGTCCCAGAGTCTGGAGGAAGAGTGGAGAGGCACACAATCTAAGCTGCTTGAGGTCTAGTGTGAAGTTTCCACAATCAGTGATGGTTTGGGGAGCCATGTCATCTGCTGGTGTAGGTCCACTGTGTTTTATCAAGACCAAAGTCAGCGCAACTGTCTACCAGGAAATTTTCTAGCACTTCATGCTTTCCTCTGCCGACAAGCTTTTTGGAGATGGAAATTTAATTCTCTAGCAGGACTTGGCACCTGTCCAGACTCCTAAAAGTACCAGCCAGCAAACTTGCCTGACTTTAACCCCATAGAGAATGTCAAGAGGAAGATGAGAGACACCAGATCCAACAATGCAGTTGGGCTGAAGGTTGCTATCAAAGCAACATGGGCTTCCATAACACCTCAGCAATGCCACAGGCTGATCGCCTCCATGCCACGCCACATTGATGAAGTAATTGATGCAAAAGGAGCCCAAACCAAGTATTGACTGCATTTACTGAACATACATTTCAGTAGGCCAACATTTCGGATTTTAAAATCATTTTTCAAGCTGGTGTTATAAAGTATTCTAATTTACTGAGATAATGACTTTTGGATTTTCATTGGCTGTAAGCCATAATAATCAACATTAACAGAAATAAACAATTGAAATAGATCACTCTGTAATGACTCTATATAATATGAGTTTAACTTTTTGTATTGAAGAACTGAAATAAATTAACTTTTTGATGATATTCTAATTTTGTGAGAAGCACCTGTGGTATACAAAGAGCTCTTGTGTATAATGTCACCGACGATCACTGTATTATCTGTACACTGACACTATATACAGAGCTCTTGTTTATAATGTCACCCATGACCCCTGTATTACTTGCACACTGACACTATATACAGAGCTCCTGTGTATAATGTCACTGGTGATCCCTGTGTTACCGGTACACTGACACTATGTACAGAGCTCATGTGTATAATATCACCAGTGATGCCTGTATTACCAGTACATTGACACTGTATACTATGCACAAAGCTCCTGTGTATAGTGGCACTTATGGTAATATTAGTATTGTGTTTTGTTTTTTATTAATGATCAGTATTGTAGTATTCGGTCACTGTGGTGGTAATATGTGGTCTGGAAATGGTGTGGCGGTATATGTTCCTTGTATGTGCATGGTGTGGCAGTATTTGTTCCTTGTATGTGGTATTATTTAGTCACCATCGTGACAAAGTCAATGGTAAGGTAATAGAGGGGAGATATGTGTCACTGCGCTTAATAGCGCCAGTGATATGAAACCAGAGTGTTTTCCTCCACACACTACGTGTTGTGAGGGCTAAGTTAAAATTGGATAATGGGCTGGTTTCATGTGGACCTTCATAGAGCGAGTGGGAGAAGGTCCACTTTATTATCTCCACCTGCAGAGCTGCCAGGACCTGTGTGATGTCATGGTCACATGGTCAGTCACATGATGGAAAGAGTCACATGGTCTGGGCTCTAAAGGCAGTCTGGGTTCAGCTAGACTGGAGAGAGATTCTCCAGTGGATTGGTGTTCTGAAGAGAGTCTGAACCTGTGTTGCTCCAGAACGGGGTTCACCCCATACAGTGGAGAAAAAATGTATTTAGTCAGCCACGAATTGTGCAAGTTCGCCTGCTTAAAAAGATGAGAGAGGTCTGTAATTGACATCATAGGTAGACCACAACTATGAGAGTCAAAAATGTGAAAACAAATCCAGAAAATCACTTTGTCTGATTTGGCAAGATTTATTTTTCAAATTATGGTGGAAAGTAAGTATTTGGTCACTAACAAAAGTTCATCTCAATATTTTGCTATATATCCTTTGTTGGCAAAGATAGAGGTCAAACGTTTTCTGTAAGTCTTCACAAGGTTGAAACACACTGTTGGTGGTATGTTCGCCCATTACTCCATGCAGATCTCTAGAGCAGTGATGTTTTGGGCTTGTCGCTGGGCAACACGGACTTTCAACTCTATGGGGTTGAGATCTGGAGACTGGCTAGGCCACTCCAGGACCTTCATATGTTATGAAGCCACTCCTTTGTTGCCTTGGCAGTGTGCTTGGGATCATTATCATGATGAAAGACCCTTGCTGATGGAAGGAGGTTTGCACTTAAAATCTCACAATACATGGCCTCATTCATTCTTTCATGTACATGGATCAGTCATCCTGGTCTCTTTGCAGAGAAACAGCCCAAAGCATGATGTTGCCACCCCCATGCTTCACAGTAGGTATGGTGTTCTTTGGATTCAACTCAGCATTCTGTCTCCTCCAAACACGATGAGTTTTGTTTCTACCAAACAGTTCTACTTTGGTTTCATCAGACCATATGACATTCTCCCTATACTGTTCCGGATAATCCAAATGCTGTCTAGCAAACTTCACACAGGCCCGGACATGTACTGGCTTAAGCAGGGGACACGTCTGGCACTGCAGGATCTGAGTCCCTGGCTGCGTAGTGTGTTACTGATGGTAGCCTTTGTTGCGATGGTCCCAGCTCTATGCAGGTCATTCACTAGGTCCCCCTGTGTTCTGGGTTTTTTCTCATCGTTCTTGTGATCATTTTGACCCCACGGGGTGAGATTTTGCGTTGAGCCCCAGATTGAGGGAGATTATCAGTGGTCTTGTATGTCTTCCATTTTCTTATTATTGCTCCCACAGTTGATCTCATCACAGCAATCTGATTGCCTATTGCAGATTCAGTCTTCCCAGCCTGGTGCATGGGTACAATTTTGTTTCTGGTGTCCTTCAACAGCTCTTTGGTCTTCGGTCTTCACCATAGTGGAATTTGGAGTGTAACTGTTTGAGATTGTGGACAGGTGTCTTTTATACTCATAACAAGTTCAAACAGGTGCCATTACTACAGGTAATGAGTTAAGGACAGAGGAGCCTCTTAAAGATGAAGTTACAGGTCTGTGAGAGACAGAAATCTTTTATGTTTTTAGGTGACCAAATACTTATTTTCTACCATAATTTGAAAAATAAATCTTGCCAAATCAGACAAGGCGATTTTCTGGATTTGTTTTCTCATTTTGACTCTCATAGTTGTGGTCTACCTATGATGTCAATTACAGGCCTCTCTTATCTTTTTAAGTGTGAGAACTTGCACAATTGGTGGCTGACTAAATACTTTTTTCCACCCAGTAGGTGTAGGGAGGAGAACCAAGTTGATGGTCTCTCCTGCATATCTGGACCGGAACCGTCGGGGCTGTCACCAGTGTTGCAGGGGGAAGAGATTGCTGATCGGAGGAGTACAGGGCAACTGACTGATGGGGGCGGGTCGGACTTAAATAGCAGTTTGAAGACAGGACACTTGGCGGGGACCAAGCTTGTGAGTAGTAAGACGGTTAACTCACTCTTCACGGACCCATGCCCGCTAGCTATGCCTATACCCCCAGCTAGCCAGACTGCCGACGTTTCCTACCCTCAGCCCAGAGAGACTTCCTCACCGGGTAGTGACCAGGATAGAGTACAGACCTTTGCTCCGCTCACCACCGCGGAGGCACCACTTAGTCCCATCGTTTTGGTGCCTGCTGAGGACTGGCCCGTGCCTGTGGCTGTGTCCGCTGGACTGTGTGCTCCTACTGCAACCTTGCTCACTGAACTCTCTTTTTCTTCTGTGCCGCCGACCATCACCTCTGCCTCACCGTGTGCATGGATCAGGAGATCACGTGCCGAAGAACCCGGAGGATTCGTTGTCGCAAGGAGAAAGTGCATCGCTCATCTGCGGGACCGGATCGGAGACATCTCGCGCCGCCTGAGGTGCCACCGTGGGATCTTCCAGCCACCCTCCTCCAGAGCACAGAGACTGATAAGTTAACTGTTACATTCTATTGCACTTGACTTTCCCCCTAGCCTCCAATCACATTCCTTTCCCCCCTGTTTGTACCATTACTGTTCTAATACAAAAAGAACCTGTTAACCCTTGTTCTGCCTCCTGTGTGTCACTGCATCCTACGCACTTGCTAGCATCCTACATAGGTATCATAGAAACGTCAGAATTTAGGTATTGTTTATTATAATACTAGCTGTACTACCCGGCTTCGCCCGGGGTAATAACTGCTGTTAGCAAAATAGAATGTGTTAACAAAAATTTATTCTGCACAAAAAAACCACAAAACAAATAGATAGAAATGTAATTATTAAAAGGCAAAAACTAAGCTAATAGAAGCATTTTACAACATATATTTCAACACCAGAGATATTCCACACAGATTTAACTAAATTGGCCAAGTAATGTGAAGTAATCTTCTACTACTTATTCGAGAGCCTTTTGATAAACGACATTCTTAGTTTTTCCTTCAGGTGCAAAGACAAACAGATTTTTGGCTGTTCCAACTCTTGAACAGGCCACATAAAGTTGACCATGAGAAAAGCATGGAGATTGTAAATCTAAGCTAGCTGAAGAGCCCGGCGTTGCCTGGGCATAGTAAATATCTGTGGTTAGTTATAGCACCTCACTTCTCTTATTTTCTCATCACGCCTCTCATTTTCCCCATCACATCTTTCATTTTCCCCCTCACATCTCTCATTTTCTCCCTCACACCTCTCATTTTCCCCCTCACTCCTCTCATTCCCCCCTAACACTTGTCATTTCGACCTCACATCTGTCATTTTCCGATCACTCCACTATTTTCCCTCACTCCTCTCATTTTGCACTCACACCTTTTCATTTTCACCTCACACCTCTCATTTTCACCTCAGTATATACATGTTTGTCATCTCCCTTATATATAGTATACACCTGTATGTCATCTCTTGTATATAGTATATACCTGTATGTCATCTCCCCTGTATATAGTATATACCTGCTGTGTGTCATCTCCCCTGTATATAGTATATACCTGTATGTCATCTCCTCCTATATATAGTATATACCTGTATGTAATCTCATCCTGTATATAGTATATACCTGTGTGTCATCTCACCTATATATAGTATATATCTGTGTGTCATCTCCTCCTGTATATACTATATACCTGTAGGTAATCTGCTCCTGTATATAGTATATACCTGTGTGTCATCTCCTTCTGTATATAGTATATACCTGTATGTCATCTCCTGCTGTATGTAGTATGTACCTGTATGTCATCTCCTCCTCTATATAGTATATACCTGTGTGTCATCTCTCCTGTATATAGTATATATCTGTGTGTCATCTCCTCCTGCATATAGTATATACCTGTGTGTCATCTCCCCTGTAAATAGTATATACCTGTGTGTCATCTCCTCCTGTATATAGTATATATCTGTATGTCATCTCCTCCTGTATTAGACCTCGTTCACACGTTATTTGGTCAGTATTTTTACCTCAGTATTTGTAAGCTAAATTGGCAGCCTGATAAATCCCCAGCCAACAGTAAGCCCACCCCCTGGCAGTATATATTAGCTCACACATACACATAATAGACTGGTCATGTGACTGACAGCTGCCGGATTCCTATATGGTACATTTGTTGCTCTTGTAGTTTGTCAGCTTATTAATCAGATTTTTATTTTTGAAGGATAATACCAGACTTGTGTGTGTTTTAGGGCGAGTTTCGTGTGTCAAGTTGTGTGTGTTGAGTTGCGTGTGGCGACATGCATGTAGCGACTTTTGTGAGATGAGTTTTGTGTGGCGACATGCGTGTAGCAACTTTTTGTGTGTCGAGTTGCATGTGACAGGTTAGTGTAGCAAGTTGTGTTCAGCAAGTTATGCGCATGGCGAGTTTTGCGCGTGGCGAGTTTTATGTGTGGTGCCTTTTGAGTATGTGCAAGTTTTGTGTGAGGCAACTTTTGCATGTGTTGCTACTTTTGTGCATGTGGCAATTTTTCCGCGTGTGCAAGTTTTGCGTGTGGCGAGTTTTCCATGAGGTGAGTTTTGCACGTGTGGCGAGTTTTGCATGTGGAGAGTTTTGCGCGTGGCGAGTTTTGAGCGGCGACTTTTGTGTTTCAACTTTTATGTGGCGAGGTTGGTGTATGTGTGGTGAAATGTGCGCTGAGGGTGGTATATGTGTTCGAGCACGTGGTAGTGTGTGGCGCATTTTGTGTGTGTGTTCATATCCCCGTGGTGGTGTGGTGATTATCCCATGTCGGGGCCCCACCTTAGCAACTGTACGGTATATACTCTTTGGCGCCATCGCTCTCATTCTTTAAGTCCCCCTTGTTCACATCTGGCAGCTGTTAATTTGCCTCCAACACTTTTCCTTTCATTTTTTCCCCATTATGTAGATAGGGGCAAAATTGTTTGGTGAATTGGAAAGCGCGGGGTTAAAATTTCACCTCACAACATAGCTTTGACGCTCTCAGGGTCCAGACGTGTGACTGTGCAAAATTTTGTGCCTGTAGCTGCGACGCCTCCAACACTTTTCCTTTCACTTTTTCCCGATTATGTAGATAGGGGCAAAATTGTTTGGTGAATTGGAAAGCGCAGGGTTAAAATTTCACCTCACAACATAGCCTATGACGCTCTCGGGGTCCAGACGTGTGACTGTGCAAAATTTTGTGGCTGTAGCTGCGACGGTTCAGATGCCAATCCCGGACATACACACATACACACACACACACATACATACACACATTCAGCTTTATATATTAGACTAGCTGTACTACCCGGCTTCGCCCGGGGTAATAACTGCTGTTAGCAAAATAGAATGTGTTAACAAAAATTTATTCTGCACAAAAAACCCACAAAACAAATAGATAGAAATGTAATTATTAAAAGGCAAAAACTAAGCTAATAGAAGCATTTTACAACATATATTTCAACACCAGAGATATTCCACACAGATTTAACTAAATTGGCCAAGTAATGTGAAGTAATCTTCTACTACTTATTCGAGAGCCTTTTGATAAACGACATTCTTAGTTTTTCCTTCAGGTGCAAAGACAAACAGATTTTTGGCTGTTCCAACTCTTGAACAGGCCACAAAGTTGACCATGAGAAAAGCATGGAGATTGTAAATCTAAGCTAGCTGAAGAGCCCGGCGTTGCCTGGGCATAGTAAATATCTGTGGTTAGTTATAGCACCTCACTTCTCTTATTTTCCCATCACGCCTCTCATTTTCCCCATCACATCTTTCATTTTCCCCCTCACATCTCTCATTTTCTCCCTCACACCTCTCATTTTCCCCCTCGCTCCTCTTATTTTCCCCCTCACTCCTCTCATTCCCCCCTAACACTTGTCATTTCGACCTCACATCTGTCATTTTCCGATCACTCCACTATTTTCCCTCACTCCTCTCATTTTGCACTCACACCTTTTCATTTTCACCTCACACCTCTCATTTTTACCTCAGTATATACATGTTTGTCATCTCCCTTATATATAGTATACACCTGTATGTCATCTCCTGTATATAGTATATACCTGTATGTCATCTCCCCTGTATATAGTATATACCTGCTGTGTGTCATCTCCCCTGTATATAGTATATACCTGTATGTCATCCCCTCCTATATATAGTATATACCTGTATGTAATCTCCTCCTGTATATAGTATATACCTGTGTGTCATCTCACCTATATATAGTATATATCTGTGTGTCATCTCCTCCTGTATATAGTATATACCTGTATGTCATCTCCTCCTATACATAGCATATACCTGTATGTCATCTCCTCCTGTATATACTATATACCTGTAGGTAATCTGCTCCTGTATATAGTATATACCTGTATGTCATCTCCTGCTGTATGTAGTATGTACCTGTATGTCATCTCCTCCTCTATATAGTATATACCTGTGTGTCATCTCTCCTGTATATAGTATATATCTGTGTGTCATCTCCTCCTGCATATAGTATATACCTGTGTGTCATCTCCCCTGTAAATAGTATATACCTGTATGTCATCTCCTCCTGTATATACTATATACCTGTAGGTAATCTGCTCCTGTATATAGTATATACCTGTATGTAATCTCCTGCTGTATGTAGTATGTACCTGTATGTCATCTCCTCCTCTATATAGTATATACCTGTGTGTCATCTCTCCTGTATATAGTATATATCTGTGTGTCATCTCCTCCTGCATATAGTATGTACCTGTGTGTCATCTCCCCTGTAAATAGTATATACCTGTGTGTCATCTCCTCCTGTATATAGTATATATCTGTATGTCATCTCTTCCTGTATTAGACCTCGTTCACACGTTATTTGGTCAGTATTTTTACCTCATTATTTGTAAGCTAAATTGGCAGCCTGATAAATCCCCAGCCAACAGTAAGCCCACCCCCTGGCAGTATATATTAGCTCACACATACACATAATAGACTGGTCATGTGACTGACAGCTGCTGGATTCCTATATGGTACATTTGTTGCTCTTGTAGTTTGTCAGCTTATTAATCAGATTTTTATTTTTGTAGGATAATACCAGACTTGTGTGTGTTTTAGGGCGAGTTTCGTGTGTCAAGTTGTGTGTGTTGAGTTGCGTGTGGCGACATGCATGTAGCGACTTTTGTGAGATGAGTTTTGTGTGGCGACATGCGTGTAGCAACTTTTTGTGTGTCGAGTTGCATGTGACAGGTTAGTGTAGCAAGTTGTGTGCAGCAAGTTTTGCGCATGGCGAGTTTTGCGCATGTCGAGTTTTATGTGTGGTGCCTTTTGAGTATGTGCAAGTTTTGTGTGAGGCAACTTTTGCATGTGTTGCAACTTTTGTGCATGTGGCAATTTTTCCGCATGTGCAAGTTTTGCGTGTGGCGAGTTTTCCATGAGGTGAGTTTTGCACGTGTGGCGAGTTTTGCATGTGGAGAGTTTTGCGTGTGGCGAGTTTTGAGCGGCGACTTTTGTGTTTCAACTTTTATGTGGCGAGGTTGGTGTATGTGTGGTGAAATGTGCGCTGAGGGTGGTATATGTGTTCGAGCACGTGGTAGTGTGTGGCGCATTTTGTGTGTGTGTTCATATCCCCGTGGTGGTGTGGTGATTATCCCATGTCGGGGCCCCACCTTAGCAACTGTACAGTATATACTCTTTGGCGCCATCGCTCTCATTCTTTAAGTCCTCCTTGTTCACATCTGGCAGCTGTTAATTTGCCTCCAACACTTTTCCTTTCATTTTTTCCCCATTATGTAGATAGGGGCAAAATTGTTTGGTGAATTGGAAAGCGCGGGGTTAAAATTTCACCTCACAACATAGCTTTGACGCTCTCAGGGTCCAGACGTGTGACTGTGCAAAATTTTGTGCCTGTAGCTGCGACGCCTCCAACACTTTTCCTTTCACTTTTTCCTCATTATGTAGATAGGGGCAAAATTGTTTGGTGAATTGGAAAGCACGGGGTTAAAATTTCACCTCACAACATAGCCTATGACGCTCTCGGGGTCCAGACGTGTGACTGTGCAAAATTTGTGGCTGTAGCTGCGACGGTTCAGATGCCAATCCCGGACATACACACATACACACATACACACATACATACACACATTCAGCTTTATATATTAGATTTACTGGTCAATTGTTCAACTATTAAGTAGTTCTGACTCCCCTTTTCCCTGTTCTTTTTTCCCTCTTTATCTGTTTTCCTGTTTCCTTCCCCCTTTCCACCTTCCCCAACCCTGTTATTTTGTTCATATCTTTACCCCAACAACTTAAACTTCTTTTTACTACCCTCTCAACCCTGTTATTTCATAGTTAAAAACTATTATTAATAGTTATGTTTGAAAATCTATTTTGTTACTGTTAAACCTAATAAAAATAATTGAAGGAAAGACTTTAGCTGCGTCAGTTAACACCACTGCCTCAAAGGGACTGTCTTCTGAAGGTAATTGTATATTTAAATATAAGTGTCTAATGTTTATTTCTATCAATTTATTCAGCATGAATCCCTTCTCATCTGGACTTTGGCTAGTATTTTAATGTCTATAGTTAATAGTGAAAATGGATTAGATGATTCTGGAAATCATGGGTCTTTATCTTGCTTGGGGATAACCATAAACCATAACCCGGAACACAGCGAAATACTTGCGGGACATAGTGCGCCGGCGCATGCGCACTAATGCTTTTCGGCTTTGCCCGCAGATGGGCAAAGCATACTGCGCGTGCGCAAGGCAAGATTGCCTTGCGCAGGCGTGTACTACGGAGGACAGAGAATGAACTTCAATCCAATATTGTGGCCAGCATGCAGCCAGCGGGTAAGGAAAGGGTGAATCAAACACCTGAAAACCCCGCCCATATGACCGAAAACCGGTCCCGCCAAATTCCGGTGACAGGTTCCCTTTAATAACTGAGGAAACAAAATGCTACTAAATAATACTAAAGGCTGGTTAAATATCTCTACCGGTAGTCAACCTATCTTTGGGGATTTATTGTTGGCCATCGAGTTTAATGCTATTTCGAATTCTTCAAGACTAAGGGATGCATATAAAAAGTTAATACTTTCCAATTTCAATTTAGGCAGATTAAGTGGGTTCAATAAAGTCTGTAAGTCATCTGCAGAAGGGAAAACCTTAAATTTGTAAGTGATACAAATACTCCTGGAAAACCATCTGGGGATGTTTTCACTTATGCCCCATCTTTTCCCCTCATCTCTTTAATAAAAAATGCTCCCTGCTGGGTTTTCGATATAACTGCCAGAAGATGCCCTGCCTCTTCTCTACTTCAAAGTATTTTTGTTTTTGGAAGAATTATTTATTGCTCGCTTTAGTTAACATACTGTATGTTGTGCTAGCTGATGTTCAGCATCTTTTAAACCAGTTTAATGATTATCAGAGGGATCAACTATATATTGACTTTCAGCTTTATGTACCTCCACCTTTAAGTGTTTGTTCTAATGATTTAGAGGCTATTTTAATTCTACTTACTTCTTTAATAAGAAGACCTCTTACAAAAGGTCATCGGCTTCTCCTTGGTTTAGGCCTCATCTGGAATATTGTGTTCAGTTCTGGGAATCACATCTAAAAAAAAAGACATTGAAAAACTGGAGCAAATTCAGAGAAGAGCTACCGGAATGGGGAGTAGACTGCAAAGTATGTCCTATGAGGAACGATTAAAGGATCTGGGAATGTTTAGCATGCAAAAAAGAAGGCTAAGACGAGACTTAATAGCTGTCTACAAATATCTGAAGAGATGTCACAGTATAGAGGGGTCATCCTTATTCTCATTAGCACACGGAAACACGAGAAGCAATGGAATGAAACTGAAAGGGATAAGATACAGATTAGATATTAGAAAATATTTTTTTTTTACGGTAAGGGTGATCAATGAGTGGAACAATCTGCCACGAGAGGTGGTGAATTCTCCTTCAATGGAAGTCTTCAAACAGAGGCTGGACAGACATCTGTCAGAGATGGTTTAGTGAATCCTGTGCTGCATTGAGCAGGGGGTTGGACACGATGATCCTTGAGATCCCTTCCAACTCTAACATTCTATGATTTTATCACAGTGTCTCAATTTCAGCCAAGGTGCAGACATTATTTCTATTGAAGAATTCTTCTAACAACTGTGGGACCATGCTGGGTTTAGAAAAAATGGTTAACCAATAAGTTTTAATCTTACCCCCAACCACAACGTACTAGTAAAGACAGTGGGGTCTCTGTAACAATCCCATCACCAGGAGAAGTCAAGACCAACTACCACTGCCTATGCATTAAATAACCAAGGGGCCCCAATCTGTCAGACCAAGAAAATCAAGTTAACCCCAACATAACCCTGTTTCTCCATAAACCATGTATTGCAGTTATAACTGACACATCTACAACACAACTCTGGCCAATCAGCAAACCAAAAAAAGGAGGTGGGGGAATAAAACATGAAAGAGGGAGGGGAGATGAGATGAGGAAAAGAGGTAAGGTGAGAAAAAAAGAGGGGCCAGCAACTCAACACATCTCACATATGGGCAGCCAATATATTGGACGTATGAACTGACCAATATATCAACTTTATAAGCATTAATATCAGAGAGTTAAGTATACAAAAAAAAGTTCTTCAGTATGCACTCATCTGTCACATGTCAAGGTGATATGTTCTGTTTGGCCCCAGTATCTGAAAGACGTCTCTCTTTTTGATCCAACCATGTGAGGGCATCTTTTGGAGTTTTAAATAAATGAGTTATATTCATTGCTACCAGTATAAGCCTTGCAGGGTAGAGCATCGAGCAAGGTACGCTAATTTGGCAAAGTCTAAATTTAAAAGAATTGGGATATCTTTTCTAGACTTCAACCAATCAGGAAATCATGAAACCTTATATCAATCCACTGATAAGTCAGAAATATTTCTCGCCATGTGGAGTATGATATCCCTGTCTCTCTAGTGTAAGATCTTCATAAATACAGTATGTAGGTGGCTTCCTGGAGTTCAATATCAAATTATGGGTTCAGATTGTGTTTTCCAAAAGTTTTCAGCACCCAATCCTCAAAGAATTCAGTAGGCCTACTACCTTCAACCCTCTCAGGAGCTCCCACAAGATGGATATTATTTTGGTGTACACAGTTTTCTAGGTTGTCCTGTTTTGCACGGATAATTTCTGAGGCTCTCCCATGTTGTTGTACATCCATTCTCATAGGCCAGAGCATATCATGCATTTCACTTATTCTCTCCTCTAATTCAGCCAATTTTCTTAGGTCATGTCTCACAATGGTCACTTCCTCTTCAACCCCTTAATGACGAGGCAATTTTGACCTTAACGGCCAAGCCAAATGTTATAATTCTGACCACTGTCACTTTATGTGGTAATAACTGTGAGATTGTTTTTTTTTTTCGTGACATATTGTACTTCATGACAGTGCTAAAATTTATGTGACATGACTTGCATTTATTTTTTTTTAAAAATGGAAATGTAGCAAAATTAAATTTTTGCGCCCTTAAATCAGAGAGTTATGTCAGATGTTGGCGGATGCACTTTTTTTCCCAGGAAGTTGACATGATGGGCAGGGACGGAGCAGGAATATCCGGGGATGGCGGAGGTATAGGGGAGATCCTCGGATGACCCTTTTTCTCTCTTCTCTGATATGTTAGATCATATCAGAAGAGAAATTAATTTAAAATCAGAGATTTTTTTGTGATCGCTGTTATTCGTCACGTGACAAGGGACCATACAAGCCGGCCCTGATCATGTTCTCCGGGGTCTCAGCACATCTTCTCACATTGTACGCCAGCCACGCACCCTAAACTAACCTTGTCTAGTCTTTTTTTATTAATAGGTTAAAGGGAATATGTCACCAGGTCTTTGGCACTAAAGTTGAGAGGAGCATAATGTAGAGACAGAGACAATGATTCCAGTGATGTCAATTACTGGGGTGCTTGTTGTAGTTTTGATAAAATCACTAGTGAACTAGTAAATTAGTACTAGTAAACCTGCTATCAGGTAGTTGACCATATTCATGAGCTCTGTATAAACACGCCCCCACCACTGATTGGCAGCCTTCTGCCTATGCACGGTGTACACAGAAATCTGACAATCAGTGATGTTGGCCAGCTTATACACAGCTCAGCATTTGAGCTCTGCTAGATCTTCAGCAGAGAAAACAGTGATTTCATAAAAACTGCAGCACGCAGCCCAATAAGTGATATCGCTGGAATCAGGGCCTCTTTATCATGCTGCTCTCAGATGGGGTAGCAAAAATGTGGTGACACATTCACTTGAAGTTGTATTTTTGTTGCGCCTTGTGCCACCATGCTTGTAGTACTGACAATTACCGTAGCTGGTAATACTGTATAAAGTGCCACGCACCTCCAACTTTCATCACGAGATGACAGAAGAGAACTGCTTACATTAGAATGGTTCTATATGACAGCAGTTTATTTTGCTTGTATTATTTGGACAGTAAAGTTGGGGGGGGGGGGGGAGCCAGCCAAATATGCACAGTTACAGTATTGTGAACAGGAAAGAGACAAAGGATTGGACACCCAAGGAAACAACAGGATATCTTTATTGTGAACGCTATCAAGAAAAAAGCAAAACAAATCCACGGATTACAAAGTAAAAAAAAACATCAAATAAGAGCAAGGGTTCCCTGGAAAAATCCAGGAATAGTAAAAAATACTCAACAAGTACAAAAGACTGTTCTATAAATATAACCGAGGCAATACAGCACACAAGAATTGTTAAAGCATTACAGAAAATGGCCAGCAATATAGTGCCTTGAAAAAGTAGTCATACCCCGTTAACTTTTCCACATTTTTTCACATTACACCCACAAACCTAAATGTATTCTATTGGGAATTTATGTGATACCAACACTAAGTAGCAAGTATTTGTGAAGTGTAAAGGAAATGATGCATGGCTTTCTAATTATTTTAAAAACATAATCTCTAGTGACCGTGATATATGAGAAATAGTATTATAACATGAAAGGTAAAAGTAATGATTTTTATTAAATATATGGAAACCCAAGAACTACACTGGTAATGGGAAGAGCTGGTATTTTATGGTATGTTAGGTTTTTAATGTACTCTTGGCATATTTTTACGTCTCTGTATATGTGGATAAAAAGAATGGATTATGAAATTTAAAAAAACAGCGGTAGAAGCCGCCGTGAAGGTATCTGCCGTTCTGCTCGACCCTAAACTGTCACCCATGATGCCCACATCACAGTGTATAGGGCAGAGCAGGCCCATGAGCCGCTGCCTGGCAGGTGCCACCTGAGGGTTCCATGCCCTCTGACCTCTGGTCACCTGCACACGACCAACTGCCGTTTACTTTTAACTGTCGGCTGAAGTGATTGGACCGAAGTCTACAGAGTGGAAGAAATTTCTGCGAATGGCGTCTCCTGGACAAAGAGCAGAGAGCGAGGAGAAGAGAGAAGAGAAGGAGAAGAGGACAGTGATACTGCTGGATTAAAGAAGATCACAAAGAAGAGGAGAGAGACCAAAGACAATCCGGAGGATGAGGAGCCAACACCTGGATGCAGCAGGGACCCCGGAACATCCAGCCACTACCCCAGGCTTAACATGAGCAATTTTACCATCCATGACATCTTGGGAAGGGGCAGCTTTGGCAAAGTAAGCATTTATATATTTTTTTTATTAACCTATATTTGCTATTTTATCTCCATTTCTTATTTTCTGAACCCTCCCGGTGGGCACGCATGCCATCTCCTCAAAACTAGTGTCACCATCACTCTCCTCAGGTCACCCGCCATCTCCCTTATCAATAGCACCGCGTGTGCACTGTCCCATCAGTCTGCGCGCGTGCTGAGTAGGGGGATGGGGCGTGGGCTGAAGAGAGTGGCGGCGTTATTGCTGAGGAGGATTATACAGTATTGAGCATCATGTGTGACCATTATACAGTATGGGGGAAAAAAGTCAAATCACCGCACTCATCATGTTGATTTTTGCTAACGTGAGGATTTATTCAAGATGAGAGACGAAAACAACAGGGCAATAGTATTTTAACGTTTCGGCCACTCAGTGGCCTTGATCACAAAGTGCGTGCTGTAACAAGATAGAAAAAATAATGTATAAATACAAAATATATACAATGTTCAAATATACAATATATACAAAGTATGCTGTATGAATCACATACATTATAGCATTTAAGAAGAAAACATGTCAGATGTCTGTGGACAATAAGCGAGCAAGTACAGATTTGACAGGTTCTGCAATCTAATGTAGAACAAGGTATGGTACGCTGAGGATTGGGAATAAATCTAAAAAGAGACTAGAAATGGTACGATACAGGAGGTAAGAGATGGATAAACGTACCCTTAATGGTTGTTTTGTATTCCGTCATGTGATATAAAGATATTCTACTGAGTTCAAGGTTAAAGAAGGCGTCGTATTTCCCTATACATGGGTGGCAGACAAATATGGAAGAAGGTATAAATGTCGTTATTATTATAGCATACACTCACAGTAAAACACAGGAATGCTGTATTGTTCGGTTAAAGGGTACATGGACTAGAGATAGTCTGTGGGGAATGACCGAATATAGTGGTGTAGACATATATGTAGAAAAACGAAAAGAATGTATTTACCAAGATTGGGGAAATAAGGCCTAAGGTCCAATGGGTGGTTGTCAGAGACAGGGTAAATCTGGTTCTAGTACCTCTGTCAAGAGCTAGGTTGGCTGAGACAAAAATACACATAGTAGGTATGTATATTAGGTATATATATATATATACATATA
Source organism: Ranitomeya variabilis (assembly GCF_051348905.1). Lineage (NCBI taxonomy): Eukaryota > Metazoa > Chordata > Amphibia > Anura > Dendrobatidae > Ranitomeya > Ranitomeya variabilis. The sequence continues at coordinate 840,943,311 of NC_135233.1, read as the reverse complement.
TAAATATATATGCACGTGAGCCCCTGTCAAGCGTAACAGGGTTTATCATATAGGGAATAGAAGTACCTTGATATTAGTCTAAATGTCCCGTCCTAAGTGTGAGATCCGGTTTAGATGCAATTACGGTGCTGTTACTTAGGAGCAAAAGCAGCTCCAAGGTGTATAGACCCACTAGAACGAAGTGGGGGTATCTGCTTGGATCTGCAAAAATACATATTATGAATAACAGTGCATATGTGTATGGAACTTATCTGTTATAGATCCGTAGCCTCACATCAAATATCCGAGGAAGCGCTATGTGGGAGCTTGAAATCTGCGTTGGTGGTGAGGTGGGAGACGCCGACGCACACTGTGTCTTGGCGGTGAAACCAGCAGTATCGGAAGCTGCAAAGTGCCGCTTTTTGATGATGCTCCGGCTGGTCATGTGACCGGAGGTATGGTGGACGCCGGCGCCTGCGCATTAAGCGATGAGAGGAGCCCGGTGTACTGTCAGCGCCTGCGCAGTGGGATCACTGCCTGGTGTGAGCGCTGGGCGGTGTTGGATTGGCGCCGTGTATTGGAGAGATAAGCCTGCGCATGCGTCAGGCAGGGTGAGCGAGGGAGCCTGTATAGGTTACGTAACCCGGTGTATTCTCGGCGCCTGCGCAGTGGGATCACTGCTTGGTGCGAGCGCTGGCCGGTACTTGATAGGCGCCGTGTATTGGAGATATAAGCCTGCGCTTGCGTCAGGCAGGGTAAGCGGGGGCGCCTGTATAAGCTACATAGTAGTGGCATCAGAGGATAGTAGCGGCGTCCGTGTACTGAGAGTGTCCCCTGTGCCGTGTATAGCAGAGGGAAACTAACACTAGGAGTAGTGGAGCCATTTAAAGTAAATAAAGGGATAAGAATAGGAGAAAGCCCTAGACCTTATGGAGCAAGAGAGTATAGATAGCGATAAGTTCTGCTGGATATGTGTGATGTAGCATGATATGGAGATATCACCAGAAAGTTGCATATAACAATGTTTAAAATTGAGTGGGGCTAGTAGAACAATATCACACAACATGACATAATAAATCAATGGGAAGTAGGAGTCCAAACATGATTATTCAGGCTGTGGAAGAAACCTTGAGTTGAAAAAGGAAATGCACCGTAAAAAAATGCAATAAAATGAAATGAACAAAAGAAAAACAGAAAAAAGAAAAAAGAAAGAAAGAAGAAAAAACATGAAAAAATGAAAAGAATGGAAAAACTGAAAAAAATAAATAGAAAAAAATAATAATAAAAATAAAAATAAAATAAAAATAATAATAATAATAATAATAATAATAATAATAATAATAATAATAATAATAATAAAATAAAAAAATAAAAATAAAAATAAAAATAAAAATAACTAAAGCTTGAAAAATACTGCTAAGGGGTATTGGTCTTACCATCCTGTGACAATAGGATATGAATTCTACGGGTGCAGTGGGTCAATTCGCCTATGGGAGATAAAAGTCTGGTTAGATAAGCCACTCAAGTTCCCTGTTAAGACCTCTGGGATGGAGTGTGTCAAGCGTATAAATCCAAAAGGTTTCTCTTTGTTTAAGCAACTGGATATGATTGCCCCCCCTCCTTGGGCGGTGGACTTTTTCTATAATTTGGAATCTTAATTGAGCGACACTATGATGTGCTTCCTTAAAGTGTAGGGGAAGAGGTAGCCAGGTCTTATTGCATCTTATGGTAGATTTGTGGCTAGAGATCCTATCCCTGATTGCTTGGGTGGTCTCGCCTACATAGAGTAAGCCACATGGGCATTTGATAATATACACCACAAAATTGGACTCGCACGTGTGATAGTCTTTAATAGGGAAAGCCTTACCAGTGCGGGGATGTAATACCTCACTACCCTTGATGATGTTAGAACAGCATCTACAGTTTAGGCAAGGGAATGTGCCCACCCTTCTCTGTCCTGTTAGTGTCCTGTGTGGGGGTGCTTTAGATGTGCCTAAGTCTGCCCGGACCACTTTGTTTCTTATATTCTGTGGTCGCCTCATGCTCATCAGGGGAGGTTCTTTAAAGATTTGGATTTGTGGGTATGCCTTTGTCAAGAGGGGCCAGTGTCCTCGGATGAGGTTATGGATTCTGCGCATCGTAGGGTGATGGTTATGAACAAAAGGAAGTCTAGGGTTCTTATATGTGGTTGTAGCAACATTATCCATGTTGTTGAGGGCCCTGGAAGTTTCCAATTCAAGGAGCCCAGTAGGATAGTTGCGTGCCCTAAATTTGTCAGCCATCTCATGTACTCTGATGTTCCTAGTCTCTGGGTTGGAGACAATCCTGGTGACTCTACTGAATTGAGATCTAGGGAGGCTATCTCTGGTAGATTTAGGGTGGCAGCTATTGTACAGTAATAAACTGTTACAATCAGTAGGTTTTACGTATAAGTCTGTGCTCAAATTTCCAGATGAATCTTTCATGATTTTGGTGTCTAGGAATGAGACCTCTTCATGATGGTGTACCAGAGTGAATGATAGCTCTGGTCTAGCTGTGTTGATGATGTTAAAAAACTCATGTAGGCTAGTTTGATCTCCTCTCCAGATGCAAAAGATATCGTCTATATATCTATACCATGTCAAGGCATTCTGTTGGAACAAGGGGTTTGAGTAGACATGTGTATGTTCAAAGTGATCCATATAAAGGTTGGCGTACGCTGGGGCCACATTGGACCCCATGGCGGTCCCGCAAACCTGTAGGAAAAAGTCATCTTCAAACATAAAGAAGTTTTCCCTTAGGACAAGGTTGAGTAGATCAATGCATAGTTCTTGTGAGTCAGTGTCGATGTTAGCCTCACGGAGGGTCAATGCCACTGCTTCTATACCCCTATCATGTTTGATGGAGGTATAGAGACTATTCACATCAAGGGTACACAGAGTGCTATCGGGTGGAACATTTCTGATATCACAGATTTTTTTAAGAAAGTCACTTGTGTCTAGAATGTAGGACCTGGTTGAGCGAGCAAACGGGGTTAAGATTTTCTCAAGAAAAATGGATAGAGGATTTAGTATAGAGTCGGTGGATGCCACTATAGGGCGACCGGGCGGGTTATGGAGATCCTTGTGGATTTTGGGGAGAATGTATAATACTGGAGTTACCGGGTGGTGATTTATAAGATACGTTCTAGTTTTGGTGTCTATGGTTTTGAGTTGTACATGTTTGTCCAGTATCGTGTTGATTTTCTGACGTATGCTATACGTAGGGTCAGAGGGTAATTTCTTGTAGGTACTATGATCAGAGAGTTGGCGTCTAACTTCCGTGGTGTACTGGCTCTTGTTCATAACGACTGTGGCCCCACCCTTATCCGCTGGCTTTATAATGATATTTTTATTACTGCTCAATGAGTCTAGAGCCTGTTTCTCAGGGGTACTAAGATTATGGCGGACCGGGAGGAAGCCTAGACGTTGGTCATGGATGGTACTTTTGATGTCCCTATCCAGTAGACTGATAAAGGTTTCCACTGCATGGTGAGTTCTTGGTGGCATGAATGTACTAGGATTCCTGAGTCCTAGGGCATCAATAGTGATTTTGGCTGTAGTCTGATCCGAAGGTGTGCCTAAAGTGTTAACCCTGTTTGTGCTGTTGGTATCAAAATGTACCTTCAATCTGATGTTCCTATAGAACCGCTGGAGATCTTTCTCCAGTTGAAATGAGTCCCATCTTGGTGTGGGACAAAAAGATAAGCCCATATTGAGAACTTTCAACTCAAGGGGAGACAGAGAATAATCAGAAATATTAACTACCGAGTTTGGACTCCTACCTGTGATCTGAGGGTCATATGTCGGTCTGGAATTCTTCCTCCTTGATCTCCTGGTAGGCGTCCGTTTGGACCTAAAAAACGAGGTCCTGGTGATGGAATTTCGCTGCCAGATCCTGCCGAAGAGCCTTCTGCTGGTGAGGAGCCCCCTGAGCGGTAGTTCCCTCTTTGTGTCCGGCGATACCGATGTCGTGATTGCCGGGGAAATGGGTCCTCCCATTTGTATACTTTGTTGGTAAGATAGTCCTCGGTATCCCTCTGGAACTTAGTCCTTTTCCTTTCTTCTAACGTTCTCTGGTGGGTAGATAGTATAGAGTCCACTTTGCTCTTAAGGGTGGAAAATTCAGTACTGTTCAGAGTTGTAGTCAGCTGGGTCTCGATAGATACAATTTTTTCTTCTGTAGTCCTAATGGCTTCTTGTAGGTACTCAATAGTTAGCAAGATTATATCGAAGGAGCACTTATTTAAGATTTTCTGGAAAGTGGCACAATATTTCTCGTTGTCGGCAAAAAGGGTGGGTCGCAGGTTACAGCGTAAACCGCGAGGTATTTTTCCTTGTCGATGATATTCACCCAGTGTAGCACAATGTAGATCAAATGAAATGAGTCTTTTTCTTTCTTTTTCCCAATCCCTGGTTTTAATGTCCTTGCTGGGGATATGCAGGAAGTCCGTTTTGGTCTTTATTTTTATATTCGGTCATTCCCCACAGACTATCTCTAGTCCATGTACCCTTTAACCGTACAATACAGCATTCCTGTGTTTTACTGTGAGTGTATGCTATAATAATAACGACATTTATACCTTCTTCCATATTTGTCTGCCACCCATGTATAGGGAAATACGACGCCTTCTTTAACCTTGAACTCAGTAGAATATCTTTATATCACATGACGGAATACAAAACAACCATTAAGGGTACGTTTATCCATCTCTTACCTCCTGTATCGTACCATTTCTAGTCTCTTTTTAGATTTATTCCCAATCCTCAGCGTACCATACCTTGTTCTACATTAGATTGCAGAACCTGTCAAATCTGTACTTGCTCGCTTATTGTCCACAGACATCTGACATGTTTTCTTCTTAAATGCTATAATGTATGTGATTCATACAGCATACTTTGTATATATTGTATATTTGAACATTGTATATATTTTGTATTTATACATTATTTTTTCTATCTTGTTACAGCACGCACTTTGTGATCAAGGCCACTGAGTGGCCGAAACGTTAAAATACTATTGCCCTGTTGTTTTCGTCTCTCATCTTGAATAAATCCTCACGTTAGCAAAAATCAACATGATGAGTGCGGTGATTTGACTTTTTTCTCTAGTACTAAGGGGGCTTTTGGCTCCGTTCACTAGCACCATCGAACTCCACCCTAGTCGAGTGCTAGCTCTTCGTCTCTTCCACTATATAGCCTATTGGAGCTTTGAGCACCGACCGAACTCATGTCAGCAGAGACCCACGTCTACGACGATGTCACCGGATCCACAATCTTGTCCAAAATAAAGACCAAAACGGACTTCCTGCATATCCCCAGCAAGGACATTAAAACCAGGGATTGGGAAAAAGAAAGAAAAAGACTCATTTCATTTGATCTACATTGTGCTACACTGGGTGAATATCATCGACAAGGAAAAATACCTCGCGGTTTACGCTGTAACCTGCGACCCACCCTTTTTGCCGACAACGAGAAATATTGTGCCACTTTCCAGAAAATCTTAAATAAGTGCTCCTTCGATATAATCTTGCTAACTATTGAGTACCTACAAGAAGCCATTAGGACTACAGAAGAAAAAATTGTATCTATCGAGACCCAGCTGACTACAACTCTGAACAGTACTGAATTTTCCACCCTTAAGAGCAAAGTGGACTCTATACTATCTACCCACCAGAGAACGTTAGAAGAAAGGAAAAGGACTAAGTTCCAGAGGGATACCGAGGACTATCTTACCAACAAAGTATACAAATGGGAGGACCCATTTCCCCGGCAATCACGACATCGGTATCGCCGGACACAAAGAGGGAACTACCGCTCAGGGGGCTCCTCACCAGCAGAAGGCTCTTCGGCAGGATCTGGCAGCGAAATTCCATCACCAGGACCTCGTTTTTTAGGTCCAAACGGACGCCTACCAGGAGATCAAGGAGGAAGAATTCCAGACCGACATATGACCCTCAGATCACAGGTAGGAGTCCAAACTCGGTAGTTAATATTTCTGATTATTCTCTGTCTCCCCTTGAGTTGAAAGTTCTCAATATGGGCTTATCTTTTTGTCCCACACCAAGATGGGACTCATTTCAACTGGAGAAAGATCTCCAGCGGTTCTATAGGAACATCAGATTGAAGGTACATTTTGATACCAACAGCACAAACAGGGTTAACACTTTAGGCACACCTTCGGATCAGACTACAGCCAAAATCACTATTGATGCCCTAGGACTCAGGAATCCTAGTACATTCATGCCACCAAGAACTCACCATGCAGTGGAAACCTTTATCAGTCTACTGGATAGGGACATCAAAAGTACCATCCATGACCAACGTCTAGGCTTCCTCCCGGTCCGCCATAATCTTAGTACCCCTGAGAAACAGGCTCTAGACTCATTGAGCAGTAATAAAAATATCATTATAAAGCCAGCGGATAAGGGTGGGGCCACAGTCGTTATGAACAAGAGCCAGTACACCACGGAAGTTAGACGCCAACTCTCTGATCATAGTACCTACAAGAAATTACCCTCTGACCCTACGTATAGCATACGTCAGAAAATCAACACGATACTGGACAAACATGTACAACTCAAAACCATAGACACCAAAACTAGAACGTATCTTATAAATCACCACCCGGTAACTCCAGTATTATACATTCTCCCCAAAATCCACAAGGATCTCCATAACCCGCCCGGTCGCCCTATAGTGGCATCCACCGACTCTATACTAAATCCTCTATCCATTTTTCTTGAGAAAATCTTAACCCCGTTTGCTCGCTCAACCAGGTCCTACATTCTAGACACAAGTGACTTTCTTAAAAAAATCCGTGATATCAGAAATGTTCCACCCGATAGCACTCTGTGTACCCTTGATGTGAATAGTCTCTATACCTCCATCAAACATGATAGGGGTATAGAAGCAGTGGCATTGACCCTCCGTGAGGCTAACATCGACACTGACTCACAAGAACTATGCATTGATCTACTCAACCTTGTCCTAAGGGAAAACTTCTTTATGTTTGAAGATGACTTTTTCCTACAGGTTTGCGGGACCGCCATGGGGTCCAATGTGGCCCCAGCGTACGCCAACCTTTATATGGATCACTTTGAACATACACATGTCTACTCAAACCCCTTGTTCCAACAGAATGCCTTGACATGGTATAGATATATAGACGATATCTTTTGCATCTGGAGAGGAGATCAAACTAGCCTACATGAGTTTTTTAACATCATCAACACAGCTAGACCAGAGCTATCATTCACTCTGGTACACCATCATGAAGAGGTCTCATTCCTAGACACCAAAATCATGAAAGATTCATCTGGAAATTTGAGCACAGACTTATACGTAAAACCTACTGATTGTAACAGTTTATTACTGTACAATAGCTGCCACCCTAAATCTACCAGAGATAGCCTCCCTAGATCTCAATTCAGTAGAGTCACCAGGATTGTCTCCAACCCAGAGACTAGGAACATCAGAGTACATGAGATGGCTGACAAATTTAGGGCACGCAACTATCCTACTGGGCTCCTTGAATTGGAAACTTCCAGGGCCCTCAACAACATGGATAATGTTGCTACAACCACATATAAGAACCCTAGACTTCCTTTTGTTCATAACCATCACCCTACGATGCGCAGAATCCATAACCTCATCCGAGGACACTGGCCCCTCTTGACAAAGGCATACCCACAAATCCAAATCTTTAAAGAACCTCCCCTGATGAGCATGAGGCGACCACAGAATATAAGAAACAAAGTGGTCCGGGCAGACTTAGGCACATCTAAAGCACCCCCACACAGGACACTAACAGGACAGAGAAGGGTGGGCACATTCCCTTGCCTAAACTGTAGATGCTGTTCTAACATCATCAAGGGTAGTGAGGTATTACATCCCCGCACTGGTAAGGCTTTCCCTATTAAAGACTATCACACGTGCGAGTCCAATTTTGTGGTGTATATTATCAAATGCCCATGTGGCTTACTCTATGTAGGCGAGACCACCCAAGCAATCAGGGATAGGATCTCTAGCCACAAATCTACCATAAGATGCAATAAGACCTGGCTACCTCTTCCCCTACACTTTAAGGAAGCACATCATAGTGTCGCTCAATTAAGATTCCAAATTATAGAAAAAGTCCACCGCCCAAGGAGGGGGGGCAATCATATCCAGTTGCTTAAACAAAGAGAAACCTTTTGGATTTATACGCTTGACACACTCCATCCCAGAGGTCTTAACAGGGAACTTGAGTGGCTTATCTAACCAGACTTTTATCTCCCATAGGCGAATTGACCCACTGCACCCGTAGAATTCATATCCTATTGTCACAGGATGGTAAGACCAATACCCCTTAGCAGTATTTTTCAAGCTTTAGTTATTTTTATTTTTATTTTTATTTTTATTTTTTTTATTTTATTATTATTATTATTATTATTATTATTATTATTATTATTATTATTATTATTTTTATTTTATTTTTATTTTTATTATTATTATTTTTTTCTATTTATTTTTTTCAGTTTTTCCATTCTTTTCATTTTTTCATGTTTTTTCTTCTTTCTTTCTTTTTTCTTTTTTCTGTTTTTCTTTTGTTCATTTCATTTTATTGCATTTTTTTACGGTGCATTTCCTTTTTCAACTCAAGGTTTCTTCCACAGCCTGAATAATCATGTTTGGACTCCTACTTCCCATTGATTTATTATGTCATGTTGTGTGATATTGTTCTACTAGCCCCACTCAATTTTAAACATTGTTATATGCAACTTTCTGGTGATATCTCCATATCATGCTACATCACACATATCCAGCAGAACTTATCGCTATCTATACTCTCTTGCTCCATAAGGTCTAGGGCTTTCTCCTATTCTTATCCCTTTATTTACTTTAAATGGCTCCACTACTCCTAGTGTTAGTTTCCCTCTGCTATACACGGCACAGGGGACACTCTCAGTACACGGACGCCGCTACTATCCTCTGATGCCACTACTATGTAGCTTATACAGGCGCCCCCGCTTACCCTGCCTGACGCAAGCGCAGGCTTATATCTCCAATACACGGCGCCTATCAAGTACCGGCCAGCGCTCGCACCAAGCAGTGATCCCACTGCGCAGGCGCCGAGAATACACCGGGTTACGTAACCTATACAGGCTCCCTCGCTCACCCTGCCTGACGCATGCGCAGGCTTATCTCTCCAATACACGGCGCCAATCCAACACCGCCCAGCGCTCACACCAGGCAGTGATCCCACTGCGCAGGCGCTGACAGTACACCGGGCTCCTCTCATCGCTTAATGCGCAGGCGCCGGCGTCCACCATACCTCCGGTCACATGACCAGCCGGAGCATCATCAAAAAGCGGCACTTTGCAGCTTCCGATACTGCTGGTTTCACCGCCAAGACACAGTGTGCGTCGGCGTCTCCCACCTCACCACCAACGCAGATTTCAAGCTCCCACATAGCGCTTCCTCGGATATTTGATGTGAGGCTACGGATCTATAACAGATAAGTTCCATACACATATGCACTGTTATTCATAATATGTATTTTTGCAGATCCAAGCAGATACCCCCACTTCGTTCTAGTGGGTCTATACACCTTGGAGCTGCTTTTGCTCCTAAGTAACAGCACCGTAATTGCATCTAAACCGGATCTCACACTTAGGACGGGACATTTAGACTAATATCAAGGTACTTCTATTCCCTATATGATAAACCCTGTTACGCTTGACAGGGGCTCACGTGCATATATATTTATATATGTATATATATATATATACCTAATATACATACCTACTATGTGTATTTTTGTCTCAGCCAACCTAGCTCTTGACAGAGGTACTAGAACCAGATTTACCCTGTCTCTGACAACCACCCATTGGACCTTAGGCCTTATTTCCCCAATCTTGGTAAATACATTCTTTTCGTTTTTCTACATATATGTCTACACCACTATATTCGGTCATTCCCCACAGACTATCTCTAGTCCATGTACCCTTTAACCGAACAATACAGCATTCCTGTGTTTTACTGTGAGTGTATGCTATAATAATAACGACATTTATACCTTCTTCCATATTTGTCTGCCACCCATGTATAGGGAAATACGACGCCTTCTTTAACCTTGAACTCAGTAGAATATCTTTATATCACATGACGGAATACAAAACAACCATTAAGGGTACGTTTATCCATCTCTTACCTCCTGTATCGTACCATTTCTAGTCTCTTTTTAGATTTATTCCCAATCCTCAGCGTACCATACCTTGTTCTACATTAGATTGCAGAACCTGTCAAATCTGTACTTGCTCGCTTATTGTCCACAGACATCTGACATGTTTTCTTCTTAAATGCTATAATGTATGTGATTCATACAGCATACTTTGTATATATTGTATATTTGAACATTGTATATATTTTGTATTTATACATTATTTTTTCTATCTTGTTACAGCACGCACTTTGTGATCAAGGCCACTGAGTGGCCGAAACGTTAAAATACTATTGCCCTGTTGTTTTCGTCTCTCATCTTGAATAAATCCTCACGTTAGCAAAAATCAACATGATGAGTGCGGTGATTTGACTTTTTTCTCTAGTACTAAGGGGGCTTTTGGCTCCGTTCACTAGCACCATCGAACTCCACCCTAGTCGAGTGCTAGCTCTTCGTCTCTTCCATTATACAGTATGGAGCATCATGTGTGGCTATTATACAGTACTAGATGGTAGCCCGATTCTAACGCATCGGGTATTCTAGAATATGTATGTAGTTTATTTATGAAGATTTTAGAATAATACATTGAATACACAGGATTCGGCCGGCCGGGCGCGACCAATTAGCGAAGCGTGGTTCAAATCCTGTGCCAATTCGCGGCCGGACTGCGTTTGTCGCTGATTGTTTGCGGCCGGCCACGTAGTATATAGCACAGCCACGTAGTATATTGCACAGCCACGCAGTGTATTGCACAGCCCACGTAGTATATTGCCCAGCCCACGTAGTATATTGCACAGCCACGTAGTATATTGCACAGCCACGTAGTATATTGCCCAGCCCACATAGTATATTGCCCAGCCCACGTAGTATATTGCCCAGCCCATGTAGTATATAGCACAGCCCATGTAGTATATTGCACAGCTCACGTAGTATATTGCACAGCCCACGTAGTGTATTGCACAGCCCATGTAGTATATTGCACAGCCCACATAGTTTGTTGCACAGCCACGTAGGATATAGCACAGCCACGTAGTATATTGCACAGCCACATAGTATATTGCCCAGCCCACGTAGTATATTGCACAGCCCACGTAGTATATTGCACAGCCCACGTAGTTTGTTGCACAGCCACGCAGTATATAGCACAGCCACGTAGTATATTGCACAGCCACGTAGTATATTGCACAGCCACGCAGTATATTGCACAGCCCACGTAGTATATAGCACAGCCCACATAATATATAGCAATGTGGGCATCATATCCCTGTTAAAAAAAATAATTAAAATAAAAAATAGTTCTATACTCACCCTCCGACGTCCCCCCCGGATTCAAGCGAGGCCTTTACTGATGCTCCTCGTGAGGCTCCGGTCCCAAGAGTGCATTGCGGTCTCGCGAGATGATGATGTAGTGGTCTCACGAGACCGCTACGTCATCATCTTGCAAGACTGCAATGCATGGACCGGTCACCGGAGCATCGCAAGGAGCGGGAAAGGCCTGTTCCTGATCCGGGGGGCCGACAGATGGTGAGTATATAACTATTTTTTATTTTTTTTATTATTTTTAACATTAGATCTTTTTACTATTGATGCTGCATTGGCGTTACACCGCAGCATAACGTGGTCCGTTAACACTGTCATTAACCTTGTGTGAGCGCTGACTGGAGGGGAGTATGGAGTGGGCACTGACTGCGGGGAGTAAGGAGCGGCCATTTTGCCGCCGGACTGTGCCCGTCGCTGATTGGTCATGGCTGTTTTGCTGCGACCAATCAGTGACTTGGGATTTCCGTGACAGACAGACAGAAGGACAGACAGAAAGACGGAAGAGACCCTTAGACAATTATATAGTAGATGGAGCACCATGTGAGGCCATTATACAGTATGGAGCATTATGTGGGCACATTATAGTTTGGAGCATCATGTGTGGCCATTAAACAGTATGGAGCACCATGTGAGGCCATTATAGAGTATGGAGCATTATGTGGGCACATTATACAGTTTTGACCACACTATGTGGGGCCATTATACAGTATCCTTTATATATTTACATTATGCCATTCGGCTATATGCTTTTTACTTCTCTTACATAACATATTATACTGTATTATTCCACTATAATTCCAAAAGTTAATCGCTTTATTTGATAAGTAAAAACTTCCTCAGTTGTAGACTTTTTTAAAACTATTATCAAGGTTGGCACGTGACTTTCTTCAAGCTTTTAACTTTGGACTTCTATGTATTTGAGTTTGACATCCCTGGCTTAAAGGGTTATTTTCATCATGATAAAGGGCTATGTTTGCAAAGAGGTATGTATATAAAATAAACAACTTTGCAATTTTACTTTTGATTTAAAATCCTCTCCATTCGCAAGAACAGTCCTCCACTGCAATCGGTGGCTAGTATATTAGGCTTGGAGTGCAGCGCGTACAAGCGCTTTGCTATAGACTGTATAGCGCGCTAATGTACAAGTTGTTTTTCTAATCTAAAAGACCTCAGTATTCAGGTTAAATTGCCGTGTTGGCACTTTGCAATAAATAAGTGGGTTTTGGATTGCAGTTTGGGCACTCGGTCTCTAAAAGGTTCTCCATCACTATTCTAGGGGATGACTGAAAAAAACATCCAGAAGCTCTCCTGCCCCCATAATTGTTTCACATATTGGCTCATCTGATCACCATAGTTAGGTTTAGAGCTGCTATAAATGGGTATTCTGATTCATTGAAGAACTTATCTCAGGTATTACACCTGCGGGGAGTTGGGGGACATTGTTTATTTCCATGTCCTGGTCCATATATGCTGCTATTAGGATACAATATATACTTTGAGCTCTATGTTTCAGTAAACTTTAAATCGGCTGCACATTGATATAAACCAATACTTATCCGAATCAGATCACAGAGCTATCCAGTGTTTGTTCTATTTGTTCCCATATGGTGATAATGGAATACCCCTTTAAGATCTATCCATAGAGCATCCATAGAGCAGACAGTGCATTATGCTGATGTCTTAGCTTTGCTCTGCTATAAGGTCCAGGTTACTATCAGACTCACAAACCACCTGGGTATTGTGCAGTAGATAAACTAGTGGTTATCATCACCCATACACATTTTCTATGCATTGTCTATTTATTTCCTCAGGTTGTCCTGACATCAGTCCCCAGCCGAAACATCTACATGGCTGTAAAGATGATCAAGAAAAGGGAGGTCAATGAAAACATGCTTATGAGAGAGCGGCGGATACTCCTGGTGGCCGAGACTGCCCATTCTTATGTCACCTCTATGCCGCACGCCAGTCTCAGAAGCGCGCTTATTTCATCACGGAGTATCTGTCCGGCAGCAGCCTGCAGGCTTTGATTGAGATGTGCGGCTACTTGAACATCGACAATGTAAGGTGAGGAAGAGGAAAATATACCAAAAAGTGAGAAGGGGGGTGGAAATAAAAGCAAAGATTGTTATGTAACGAAAAAAAGGGCTGACAGGGAATGTAGCCCAGGTGGGAAGTAGGTGCCAGTGATGGTGTTGATATTATACTCTGTTCTCTCTATCAGATTCTACACAGCAGAGATTGTATGTGGCCTCCAGTTCCTCCATGGACACAACATCGTCCACCGGTAAGCAGAACTTTCCTCCTTCTTTCTGTCCCCTTTACATACTAGAAATATTGCCCCCAACTATCCTGGCCTCCTGTCTGCCTATTCTATCGGATCTTGCTGTGACCCATTTTCTATCTGCTGTATCACTTAGATAGATATATTTCTTACTCTGTTGTTGTCACGCCCTATCGATGGATCTATCGGGTGGACCCACTGGACCGCAAATACAACGGTTGCTGATACCAGGAAGGGAGAGCCAGACTAGGAAAGCAGGTTCAAAACGATTTATTGTACAGAAATAGACATATACTAGGGAAGACACCCCAAAGGAAGGCCACAGGACCAAAACACCAGGGTGCCTCTAAGGAGTCCAAGGCTTGGAGTGACCCCTATACAGGGATTTCCCCTTGACCACCAATAGAGGGTCCGATGAGGCAGACATCTGTGTTAAACCGACCTAGGAGGTTGGAAGAAATGAAGAGACAAAAACAGGGCAGAATGTGGAACTTGGAAGCAGGAAGAAGACTGCAGGGAACCGCACTGGATCCGGGACTAAGGATGCTGAGAAGACCAGGCTCGAACCTAGGGAAAAAGGTACACAGAGTAAGGCTACGTTCACATTTGCGGTCAGCGCCGCAGCGTCGGGCGCCGCAGCGTCGCCGCATGCGTCATGCGCCCCTATATTTAACATGGGGGCGCATGGACATGCGTTGTGCTGCGTTTTGCGCCGCATGGCCGCAAGCGTTGGACGCAAGAAACGCTTCAAGTTGCATTTTTTTTGCGTCCAACTTTCGGCCAAAAAGGACGCATGCGGCGCAAAACGCAGCGTTTTAGCGTGCGTTTTGCCGCGTTTTTGTTTGCGTTGTGCGCTGCGGCGCCGACGCTGCGGCGCACAACGCAAATGTGAACGTAGCCTAAGACAGGGAAATTGGCCTGGAAAGACAAGCAAGACCAGACCTGGAGAAGCAACTTCAGGATAATAGAAGTTGCCCAGGCGGCATCCCGGAGTGACTGAGATCCTTTTATCCCTCCAGCATCCAGGTGATAGGCCGGGAGGAGGGGCGGTGAGTAGGGTCGGGCTGGCCCTTTAAGAAGCCAGAGAGCTCGCCTGCCCGCCCCCTATGCACTCCCTAGGAGAGGGAGAGGAAGGAGGAAGTGCAGCAGACAAGGGAGCAAGGACCCGGGCAGCATGTCTGCAGGGACGGACCCCGGAGCGCCGGCGGACGACCGGAGCGTGACCCTGCTGGCTCAGGACAGGACCGGAGGAGGTAAGAACAGGCAGGGAAGAGAACGTAGGCACCCCGGACCGCGAGGTGGTGACAGTTGTCTTATTTTATTGCAGAGATATTAAGCCGGAAAACATCATGTTGGATGCAGATGGCCACATCCGTATAATCGATCTGGGACTCGCCCAAGATGGCGTCACCTCCTCCAATAACATCTCTGGAGTGACGGGCACTTTCCATTTCATGGCCCCTGAGGTGCTTCGCAAAAAAGGGTATGGCACAGCAGTGGATTGATGGAGCCTGGGGATTGTGGTGTCCGAGATGGCAACAGGACGCTCCCCATTTTACACCGGCTCAGTCAGCAAAATGGCTTACAGAGCTATTACCAAAGGAAAGCCTGAAATTCCATCTTGGCTTGATACTGACGTGAAACATCTTATCAAGAAGCTGCTGTGCAAAAATCCTCAGCATCGATTGGGTGTGTGCGGGAACATTAGAGAGCATCCATTCTTTACCACCATCGGCTGGGAGGATCTGGGAAAAAGGGGAACACGGCCGCCATTCATACCTTTCAGGCCAGTTCTGGAGAACCATCCTTTGCAGTGGCCGGAGGAAAAGAAAGCCCTTCTCCCCATGGCCAGATTTAGTTACGTGTCACCAAGCTGGGCCCGGTAAGATCATCAATCTCTAAGTATAAATCCCATTAAATGTTCTCACCTTGTGGCCATCATCTTTATCTTCTCCCACTGTTTCTGCCAATGACTATGTCTCTATTATTCTTAGGTGGATGAGAATATCTGGGCTGTGAAAGAATCCACTATCATCTGGTGAGTGGCCGCTGTACACACAGGATACTGATCATTATATTTGCACAATATGTCTGATGTTACATAGAGGAATGTTTCATTATAATGACCATTCCTCTAAGATAAGATCTAGGAGATAGAAGTTGTTGAAATGTCTTCCTCTTATGTCTTGCAGGATGAACCCGTGCCAACTGCCCAGAACGTTTTGCCTCCTGACCCGTACCTCATGTCTCTGCTGTTGTTTGTCACCTCAGCTGCCCTAAAACATCATCTCTCTCCGTAACATCTTCATGCCAGACCACTGCCATCGTGTCGCTGTACCAGGCCCTTGACTTGGCATCTTCCAATCCTGGGCTGACGTTTGACATCACTCCAGCCCCAAGATCTTCTGCGCCCCTGGGAGTGGCCTGTGCTTATTGTCCATCTGGTGAGTTCAGGAACAATAGTCTAATATAGGCTATTATCCCTGAACTCACCTCAGCACAGGCCAGGTAAGTATTTCACCCATCACATCCACATCACTCACACTACGAGATAGGCACACACACATAGACACTTAGGCTACTTTCACACACAGCCTATTTGCTGCGTATTTTTACGCGCGCGTATTTTGCTGCTGCTTTACCTGCGTTTTTTTACGCAGGCAAAAAACGCAGCTGCTTTCACACACTGCGTTTTTTGCTGCGTTTTTTGCAGCTGCGTTTTTTTCAGCATTGTGTACTGAAACTAAAGTTTGTTTGAAAAAAAAAAAAAAGGGGGAAAAAAAAAAAAAAGGGGGAAAAAAAAAAGAGTCATTGAGGTCATTTCCTGTCTTTATGACTCAGAATACAATACACACTGGAGTTAACATCATGTCGATTCTGCCAGCTGCAATGGCCTTGAGCCAAAGACGCCTCAGCAAGCGGAACAGACATCAGCTGGGGATCATTATGATTGCTGAAGTCCTTCGCCGCAGACTGGTAGGTACCATGGATGTGACTACTAGCTGTTTCCGTGCGGTGTGTCTCGTCTCTGTCTCCCCCAGTGCATGTTTGGAAAGTATTCACCTCAGTTGTTTAATCACTATAAAGCGCCCGTCACACGGCACAATATCGCTGGTGACATCGCTAATAACTCCAGATGTTTTCATCGCTCATGTGACGTATGAGCGACGTTGGCCCGTGTGACAGGGCGCAGCAACCAGCGATTTGTTTTCTTGTTCGCTGATCGCTGGTTGATGATCATGAGCATTTCACTGGCAATAATTGAGTGTGGCAAAGTGTGCATCGCTGCGTGTGACAGGAGCTCAGCGATGTATTTTGTGCGATCTGCCATTCTGGAGATAGGGCTCGCTAGATCGCCCACAGCATCGCTGCTGCGTCGCATAGGAGTCCCTATGAGCGATATTGATAGGTGTGACGGGAAGCAAGCGATAATTTTACATCGCTCTATCGACTTCCCGTCAGCCTCTTCGCGCACAATATCGCAAGCAATATCGTGACGTGTGATGCCCGCTTATTAAGGTATAATTTTTTTTTAGGCACGTAAACAGCCAAAAAGGATTTGGGTGCATCCCATTCTGGAAGAACGTGACGAGAAGGGAACTTTTCAAAACCTATATCAGGACTTAAGAACGTAAGTTTGTACCCTGTTGGCCCCTAAAAATGTTTGGTCGGAAACATGCACCTTTTCTTCCAAAGCATGTTTTATTGCAACCTACTATCTTCCCCTTGCATCCCCCAATAGGGTATCCCTATAATCTCCTTCTTTGTAAGGGAACCTATAATATTATTTTTCCGGTACTCCACATTGTTTGCTGTACGTTATTCCTGACACTCCTGTGAGTTCTTCTACCATAGATATAGAGTGCCTTCTATTCAGCAGTTCCCCTCGTAGTATATCTGATTTCTAGGGGGTGTCCTCTATTCATGGCAAGTGGGTGTTATGTAATGTGTATTGTTTTTTTTTTTTTTTGTTTTCCATTATCAATGTACAAAATCAAAATAGATATGTACTTATCTACATCATTTTTGATCCAAAAATGTTTCCTACAGCTTTCCAGACCGATTCCAGCGGTTCACACGAATGAACATTCAGGATTTCGATCGCCTGCTGAATATAGTTTGTGAAGACTTGACTTTCCAGGATACGAGGATGCGGCAAGCGATCTCTGCGGAACAACGGCTGCTCATCACCTTGCGGTAAGTATAGTCATTAACGTAGAGTCGAACCTCAATCTGCGAGTTCCTCGCAGACCGAGTTTCTTGAAAGACGAGTTTACTATCTGGCCAAAATCTGCTTCGATCAGCAAGCAGACTTCGGTCAGCGAGCAAATCTCGCCTCCCAATGTGCCCGCCATCAGCGCTGATGGCGCGGCAGTATATGCCGCTCCTTCAGCTGCTGAGTGCGCCCCGGCAACAGAGCTGCTGAGCGCGGCTGGATATACCGCGCACGTCAGCTGCTGAGCGTGCCCGGGCGCTGACTGAAGATCTACTCACCTGTCTTCAGTCTCCCCCGGGTCCAGCGATGTCTTATCCGGAGCGCAGCGCTGAGTATAATAATCACATCGTACGGCTAGGACCAGTGGTGATGTCAGAGGACATGTGACTTGTCAGATGACCGATCACATGTCCCCTGACATCACCACAGGTCCTGGCCGTACGATGTGCTTATTAAACTCACCTCTGCGCTCCTGAGAAGACATCGCTGGACCCGTGGGAGACTGAAGACAGGTGAGATGCCCTTATACTCACCCCGCTGCGCTCTGCTGGATGAAGACAGGTGAGTATGAGCATCTGGGGGCAGGCATGTTGCAGAGCCGGCTGTGTCCCTGCCCCCAGATGAGGTGTAGAACCGATCGTCTGCGTTTCAATGATTTCTTATGGAAATCATTGACTGTCCTGGAACGGATTATGCTCGTAGACCGAGGTGCAACTATATTCATGTTCCTACAACTGCCATATTAGATCACTTTTTATAAAACCAGGCTTGAAGCACATGATGGCAGTGACATAGGTTTATTTTTTTAAAACTGTTGTGTGTAGCTGGTCAGCAGTGTCATGTTTTAGATAGAAAGGAAGATGTAGGTAGCTTCAATTAGAAAGGTAGCCCTTTTTTTTTTTTTTTTTTTTTTTTTTTTTTTTTTAAATTACAGGATGTGTTGGTATTTTTTGTATGACTTTTGGGTTTCAGATTCTAAATTGTGTTTAGAAATTTGTTTACTATATAGTGTCCTTTTTCTTTTTTAGATTTCTGGCCACAGGAGAGAGCTACACATCACTGCACTTTCAATTCCGGGTTGGTATATCCACCATCTCCGGAATTGTGAGGAGCACATGTGACGTGCTTTGGAAAAAATTGCAGCCCATCGTGATGCCTTCCCCAACCGAGGAGACTTGGCTACAGGTTGCAGCAGGCTTTCAAGCTGTAGCCAATTTCCCAAACTGTGTGGGAGCACTGGATGGCAAACATGTAAGGGTGCAGAAGCCACCAGGATCTGGATCAGTGTACTTCAATTATAAAAAGTACTGTTCCGTGGTCCTCATGGCAGTGGCTGATGCACATTACAAGTTTGTCTCCATTGATGTTGGTGCACCAGGCAGTTGTGGGGATTCGGGGGTATTTGGAAGATCAGAGCTTGGTCAGCAAATTTTTCAAAATCACGGAACGCTCCCAGCCCCACAACCTCTGCCGGGTTCCACAGATCCAGTACCCTTCGTGTTGGTATCGGATGAGGCTTTTCCTCTGAAGCCAAACCTGCTGCGCCCATACCCACGGAGGGGACTGAATACCCAGCAGAGCATATTTAACTATCGGCTGAGCCGGGCACGTAGATATGTGGAGTGCGCCTTCGGAATCCTGAGTAGTCAGTGGAGGGTGTTACACACAACTATCCAGTTGGAGGAGGAAACAGTTGGCAGTGTAATTAGAGCCTGCTGTGTTCTTCACAACTTTATGAGAGAACATGCATCCGAACCTGTAGATGAAACACAGCAGGCAGACCTTACTCCTTTCTTCTACATGTCAGCTGGTCGTCCATGCAACTCAGGTGTTAGTGTGAGGGAAACCTTCGCTAACTATTTTCAGAGTCCCGAAGGTGCCGTGCCCTGGCAATACTTCTGTGTTGGTGTTGAGCAGCTGGACCCGCAGAGAGCCCAAGGAGAAAGTCCCACACCAACTTCATAGGAATTCAAGTCCCAGCAGCGATGAACATGTTGGCGCCATTTTTTGCCATGGTCGACAAATCAAAGAAGCAGACTACATCATAGTTAAAAGTTCAAATATTTATTTGTAGTAACTGTCAAAATTGAAAAACTTTTCTAATAAAATTTAGAATAGAATGATTTGTTGTTTTTTTTTGTTATTAACAAAATTCCACACGGAAACACTGTAAACATCCCCAAAATGGGATTATAAACCTGTGGATGTCCAAGTCCACTCATTAATTGCCGCCAGGAGGGCATGCTTCCAGCTTTCATTAGTATTGCGCAAGGCCCTTTCCTCGTCACCACTGACGGTGAGTCATTCGGCACTTGCGCAACACTAATCAGAGCTGGAAACATGCCCTCTTGGCGGAAACTGAGGAGTGGACTTGGACATCATGGCGTTTTAAACATGAAAAGCAACATTATGCCTACTGGTCCTCATATAGGCTTTGTGAATATGAGTAGTAGCTCCAGTCTGGATAACATCCCCAAAATGGGATTATAAACCTGTGGATGTCCAAGTCCACTCATTAATTGCCGCCAGGAGGGCATGCTTCCAGCTTTCATTAGTATTGCGCAAGGCCCTTTCCTCGTCACCACTGACGGTGAGTCATTCGGCACTTGCGCAACACTAATCAGAGCTGGAAACATGCCCTCTTGGCGGAAACTGAGGAGTGGACTTGGACATCATGGCGTTTTAAACATGAAAAGCAACATTATGCCTACTGGTCCTCATATAGGCTTTGTGAATATGAGTAGTAGCTCCAGTCTGGATGGTGTTCTTCAGACTGGGCTACTACTCTGGATGTTGGTGCACCTGCAGCAGCACTTGGAGCAGATGGCAGAGGTTTATTGAATGCTGCTGCAGGTGCAAGAGGAGTCGGCGTCGGTGGATGCCAGATGGGGTTTAGTGAACAAACCATTTCTTCAAAGGTTGGATTTATATGCGGATACTTCTTAAAACATGTCACCGCCATTGAAAGATACGTCATGCAGGAGTCCTGGACCTCGGGGGACATAGTACGCATTCTGGAAGCTAGAGTGGTTCCATATGCTGAGAATTGATCCTCTTCAGGTTGGCGATCAATTAGAGAAATTGCCCTTGCCAAGGCAGCCGTCTCCTCATCCTCCTTTGAAGAGCCTCTTTTCCTCTTCCTCTGTGTTGAGGCTGGAGGTGGAGGTGGTGTTGGTGGCGGTGGTGGCGATGCCAATGAACTAGTCTCGGAGAGGGGCAGATCATCATTTTGGGTAGAAGGGTCAGGCCTTGGCTCATTTGGAAGAGAGCTGGTAGCAGGCTGTGAAGCATGTTCATACACTGGAGTTGTTGCTGTGGCCGGGATTTCGGTCATCGGCTGGACATTGCCTATAGTTCTGTAAAGAGAAACATCAAAACAATAGTTTTAATACATTTTATTTTCTATTCAAAATTAAAGACGTTACTGATACTTACGGTCGGTAATGTAGACTGCCGTTTAAAAATTGGAGTTCCTGTTCAAAACGCCCTTGAGAAGCAGGTGCCGCAGAGCCACTTGGTGCTTCTGACCGTGACCGTGTAAATCTGTCCCTCACCGACCTCCAGCGGGTTTTCAAGGCTGAAACTAAAAAGTGAAAAATTGAACCTATTAATATACTATTCAACTACATACAGACAAGAAATTCAAAAATACTCCTCCAAAATGGAAAATATTTACCAATTTCTTTTTGCCGCTCCTTTGTGTATGACTCGTACAGGGGATAGAGGGTGACACAGACCTTGTGCCAGGAAGCAGTTTTTGTATATTTGTTGGAAAACTCCCGGCACCCCTTATCCCAAAGACATGGGAAGTTTTGAACCTAAAAAAGGTAAAACATTAACTACTATTAGTTATACACACAAAATTTGACAAACCTGATAGAGGCAGAAAAAGTAACACAGGCTGCTGAGGAATGACAACCCCAACTGCTTGTTATTACCTTCACACGCATACGGGACACACACGCACAGGGGACACACACGCACAGGGGACAGAAAATCCAGTGAAGAGCGTTTTTTTTAATAAATATTTTGCTAGGTTTAAAAACTAAATTGGAAATAAATAGGGATTCTACGCTTACGCCTTTTTATTACAAAAAAAACACCCAAAAAAAACAAACAAATGGGCCTTCCCTGCAAGACTGCGGATTCCCCGCTTTCACTGTGTAATGAATACGAAAAAAAAAAATATTCAGAAAAGGGGGTATCCATGCAGGAGGTGGATTCCCTTCTTTCACAATTCACTGAATTTTTTTTTTTTTTTTTAAAGAACGGGGGTTTCCATGCAGGATGGGGTATTCCCCGCTTTCACAATTTTATAAAATTATTTTAATATATTTTACGTATTTAAGTGCCACGTGCCACGTATTTAAGTGCCACGTATTTAAGTGCCACGTATGTAAGTGCCACGTGCCACGTATGTAAGTGCCACATGCCACGTATGTAAGTGCCACGTATTTAAGTGCCACGTGCCACGTATTTAAGTGCCACGTATGTAAGTGCCACGTGCCACGTATGTAAGTGCCACGTATGTAAGTGCCACGTATGTAAGTGCCACGTATGTAAGTGCCACGTGCCACGTATGTAAGTGCCACGTATGTAAGTGCCACGTGCCACGTATATAAGTGCCACGTATGTAAGTGCCACGTGCCACGTATTTAAGGACAATGGCTCCTGCAGTGCATCACTGAGGTTACTATAGTTCACTGGTCTCACTTTATGGCAAAAAGCTGCGTGGGAACTTTCTCATACAGCATGCCATAAAGTGAAACTAGGGACTATTTTCTCACAGGGGCATAGGAATACATTGTGGGGAATACATTGTGGAAGGATACCTTCCTCCCCTCATTGTCTTCCTGGTGCCCCTGGAGAGTGGTTGCATCAGCAGATGCTCCTGTTCTCCACGGGAGATCGTCGTGGGACACTCGTTTTAATTGGATTTCTGCGGATCAGGGAGTATATTGGTTGTTTATTATTTTAATATTTTTTATGACACTGGCTTCGGGGATCAAAGTGACAAGTGATGGTGAGTATGTAATGTATGTTATATGTACTGTATGTCTGTATGTATGTATGCGCATGTCGTCGCATGGCGCCGCATGGCGCATGTCGTCGTACGCCGTCGCATGGCGCATGCAGTCGCATGCAGTCGCATGGCGCATGCCGTTGCGTGGCGCATGTCGTCGCATGGCGCATGTCGTCGCATGGCGCATGCCGTTGCGTGGCGCATGTCGGCGCATGTCGGCGCATGGCGCATGTCGTCGCATGGCGCATGTCGTCGTACGCCGTCGCATGGCGCATGCAGTCGCATGGCGCATGCCGTTGCGTGGCGTACGCCGTCGCATGGCGCATGCAGTCGCATGGCGCATGCCGTTGCGTGGCGCATGCCGTCACATGGCGCATGCCGTTGCGTGGCGCATGTCGGCGCATGGCGCATGTCGTCGCATGGCGCATGTCGTCGTACGCCGTCGCATGGCGCATGCAGTCGCGTGGCGCATGCAGTCGCGTGGCGCATGTCGGCGCATGTTCTGTATGTGTGTATGTACTGTATATGTGTGTTTTTTTTTGTTTTTTTTTGTTTTTTTACATTCAACACATTAGCCGGATGATGGGACTACTACTGTCCCATCATTGGCTACTGTGTCACTGACTGTCACTGTAGCAGGCAGAGCCCGATGGGACTTGTAGTCCCATCGGACAATGCCTGCACACAGAGACACACACACACACACCAAAGACCACCCCACCCCCCGCAGCAGACCCAGCACATACCCATACATACACACGGGGGGCGGGGGCGGGGGGGACACGGCACACACACAGGGCGCACACGGCACACACACAGTGGGGGGACACACGGGGGATACTTACCGTCTCGATCAGCAGCCCCACGTTTATGGTCATTCTGTTGAATGACTCCATGCTGCTTCACTGGGGGGGCGGGGGCTTCCCTCTTCCTGTCCGACGTCACGTCCGGTCCTGGGTGTCAACCCCTCCGTACAAAGACGCCGACACCCAGGACAAAGGCGCTGTGTGTGCACGTTAATATGGGGCCCTATGGGGATACGCAGACACGCCGCTGCGTAAAGAATTGACATGTCAATTCTTTTTACGCCGGCGTGTTTGCAGACAAAAGCGCCGCGTTTTTTTGCGGTGTGTCTGAACGGCAAAGTGAATTTCTCATTCACTTTGCCGGCAGACGAAAATGACATTGCGCATTTTTGAAAAGCGCCCGCAAAATAGCGCTCAAAAATGCGCTATGTGTGAAAGTAGCCTTAGCATGTAGATAGAGATTCTGGCTTTTGATCCTGGGATTTAATCTGATCGCCATATTTGGGGTCAGGAAGGAATTTTTCCCCTTGAGGATAATTGACCCGTTCCTCATAGGGGGTTTTCGCCTTCCTCTGGATCTACACGGCCTTAAATAGGTTTAGAAATATATCAATAAGTAAGATTCACACATAAGTAGTGCAAAAAAAATGTAAAAAAAAAAATTCAAAATAGTTTATTTTAAGCAAAACAAGAACATATATAACAATTAAAATATATATTTTTTTAAATCTCACTTTCACTACTTACAGGTTAGGTACAAGCCTTTGATCCTGGGATTCATCACGATCGCCATATTTGGGGTCAGGAAGGAATTTTTCCCCCCGTCACGAGAATAATTGGCACATTTCTCACGTGGGGTTTTCGCCTTCCTCTGGATCAACATGGCCTATAAATAGGTTTTGTAAAAAAAATTAAGTAGGTTAAGTATGAGAAAAAATATAAAAAAAATAATATTTTTTGGTTTAAAAAAAATAAAAAATAGTTAACATAAGTATAAATTAGTCCAAAAATAAAAAATAATTAAATATTTAATTAAAAAAATGTAATTTATGGATCACTCATTAGCTTGGAGTCCTTGATCCTGGGATTCATCCCGATCACAATATTTGGGATCAGGAAGGAATTTTTCACCTTCCTCTGGATCAACACGACCTTAAATAGATTTAATCTGATAGTTGTATAAGTAATTCACCTATTAATGATGTATTATAAATACTTTAAAAAAATAAAATATAGGCAGGTTTTCAGATAATTTATAGCTGACACACACATAATATACAGTAGATTAGTACAAAACTAAGAAAAAGATAAATAGTTTAATCCATTTTGAGAGGTGATTTCAATTCTACAGGTTTGGTATCAGCCCCTGATCCTGGGATTTATTCTGACCGCCATGTTTTATTTGGGGTCAGGAAGGAATTTTCCCCCCTGATATGAGGAGAATTGGCCTGTTCCTCACAGGGGGTTTTCGCCTTCCTCTGGATCAACACGGCCCATAAATAGGATTATTCTGAGAGATGAATGATTTACATATATATATATATATATATATATATATATATATATATATATATATATATATATATATATATATATATTAGTAAAATATATAATAACCCCCATCTATAAATGAAATCTCTTATACCCCCTACATCGGTGTTCTTGTCTTTATGTCATTGGATGTCCATGTAGTGAATGTGGGTTTAGCTGCTGAGTCTTATTCTCCAGCACTATGTACCTTGATGGGGTCGTCCAGTCCCACGGTTTCTCCATGTGGGTCAGAGGTAAAGCTCCAATATACTCTGAGAAAAGGCCAAATCGATCCGTTCTGCACAACCCTCCTGCTCTGTGTATAGAGAGATGCAGCTGTAACCGTGCTCCCCCCGCACTTACTGACATCGTACTGCTAAGCTGCTGTCAGTCAGTGTGTGAGGGTGTGGACTGTCTTATCCCGTTCCTACCCTGCAGACAACCGCCATATGCATATGTGTAATGTGAACAGTGTTATGCGTTTTATGCATTTAATCTGTACAATCACTATGTAATATGTTATGGTAATGGGTAGAATAGCGGGGCAAATGTGGAAACCTCATTATAGTGTATAAAGATAAGTCTTTTATAGATAAAAGGAAGCAAGGATTATTTGTCATATACTGCAGAGATAGGAAATAGATAAGGAATAGTTGATGTTAGGCACATGCCCACAGATGGGAGGGAAGTAGTGGTTATAAAAGGAGAGGTACTTCCTGGTTATGTTGGTTAGGAATAGTGTAAGTAAATCATAACAAAACACAAACACCGTGCTACAACCACTGTGAACAGACACTGATAAAGGGATAATCTTCCTGCTATGGTGCCTACACTGATACCTTCCTAGTCCTAGCTGCTGGGGTTGGTACCCTAGGGGGAGCATTGTGGCGCCCCCGCTCAACGATGGCTTACCCTAGGGTCCCTAGATATACCCTACAAAATAAATGGACCCCTCTACCCAAGATGCAAACTGAAAGATCCCCTGATAGCTAGAAAAAGATCACACCTATAACTAAGGAAAAACTGATCCCCCAATCATATTAAAAACAATGGAGAACATGTATCTTGGCAGAAGACGGCAATGCATATAGATTTTACACAATACTCGACTATGTTCATATGTACATGTAATGATACAGCACCAGTACATAAACTTCTGTGCCTCCAATTTTATCAGCACCTAGATATCATCAAGATGTGTACCAAAATTGCTTTCATGCTCCCAGGTAGCTGTCACAGATTAAACAGTGCTGGTCTGTATTTATATATACACAACACTGATATATAGACTTCTATGCCCCCAATTTTATCAGCACCTAGACATCATCAAGATGTATGCAAAAAAAAAATGCTGTTTTTATGACATGCTCCTCAATCGCTGTGATAAATTATCAGATACAATTTCACAAAAGCAAGGTAGGTACTCATCGTAAAAACATATGCCGTCTGCCTTCCATACTCCGCCTCAACGCTGGCTCATCAGGAGGCCTGATTTCATAACATGTGTCTCGATAGAGTGTGATATGTTTGCATTATATCCACTAACCTTGGTTTAAAAAGGCCCGCTCCGTTCTATGTGATACAGCCCCACTTCCTGTTAATTAGCAGGAAGAGCGCCTTACCAAATGCACCATGGGTGTAGGATATGTTTTGCGCATGTTCCACATGGAGCGCACCTCTATCCTCTGCGTTCCACTGAGATGCGGCTCGTATCTCATTAGCCATTAACTGCGCCTGCGCCAAAAGGAACGCAACTAGATCTTCCTTCTTTTTGCCCCGGAAGTGCGCTTCTGAATGAAAGTTACACTGGGCATGTTCCCCATGGAGTGGAACCAGCCCAGGAACAAGTTTGCATACGATGGCAAATACTACCACCAGCTCAAGGGCACTGCGATGGGGAGTCCCTGTGCCCCATCGTATGCAAACTTGTTCCTGGGCTGGCGGGAGGAAACCATTGTGTTTGGGGAGGGACAGAAGTGGTGTCATGAATCTGTGGCCATTTGGTATAGATTCATAGATGATATCTTTGTTATTTGGACAGGTGCAGAGGATGAGTTTAAATTGTTTATAGAGGAATTGAATGTCAACGATGTTGGTTTGGGATTTACCTCAGAGATCCACAAGGAAGAAATAGCATTCCTGGATGTTAAAATTAAAAAGGAACAATATGGGGGTTTAACAACCAGCATATATCGTAAACCTACCAGTACAAACAGTCTTCTGAACTGGAATAGCCATCACCCGACCCCTCTAAAAAGGGGGAACCCCAAGGGCGAGTTCCTAAGACTGAGAAGGAACTGTTCGGATACAAGGACCTTCCACAGTCAGGCTGGAAATATGTACAACGGATATGTAATCCGAACCTCGCACCTCCGTCTCCAAGACTTCTCTCGTGCTGCGCCAGCTCTCTGGAATGCACTTCCCCAGATGATCGGACTGATACCTAGCCTCGACCTTTTCAGGCGCGCTTTGAAAACCCATCTCTTCAAACAAGCCTACCACATCAACTACTCAGTAAACTAACTTTGCCCTGTTCCCTCCTTCCAAATATTATTCTGAATCTGCACCCTACTATTCATCTGTCTCCACACCCTCCATACACATGATAACTGCACTTGATACTTGACTATTGCACTTAAACACATGGGCTGATGACCGGATCATGCAGCTTTATATGAAAATCCGTATTTATTATAATTGCCATATCTGAAATAACAAGCACTTTTCACCTATTGTGTCCCCCCCATTTCCTTGTAGATTGTAAGCTTGCGAGCAGGGACCTCACTCCTAATGTCACTGTTTAAATTGTCTTAACTCGTACCGAATTTATTGTTTGTACATGTCCCCGCTTAATTGTAAAGTGCTGCGGAATATGTTGGCGCTATATAAATAAAAATTATTATTATTATTATTACAACAGATTTAGAGAGAAGGGCTATCCCGGATATGTCATAGACACAGCATATCAATTTGCAATGAATGAGGATAGACAAAATCTGTTGCACAAACAGGAGGTTCTAAGTGAAACCAAAAATGAGGTCGTTGGAATTATAGGGACGTTTGATAATCAACATCATAAGGTCAGAGAGATAATTAATAGACACTGGGACATCCTTAAAATGGACCCTGAATTAAGGGAAATTGTAGGTTCACTGTTATGAACTGGTGGTTTAGGAGCAACATGGGATGAGCTCTGGAGGAGGTGGTACCTGTACTAACCGCAGTTCCTGAGCTTATCACAACACTAGAAGTAGCCGTGGGATGTTCCTGTCACTCCCTAGACACCTCGTCACAGCCGGAGGACTAACTACCCCTAAAGATGGAAACAGGAAAGCTATCTTGCCCCAGAGAAAATCCCCAAAGGAAAGGCAGCCCCCCACAAATATTGACTGTAAGTGGAAAGGGAAATGACATACGCAGAATGAAATCAGAATGTAGCAAAGGAGGCCAGTCTAGCTAGATAGATAGAACAGGACAGAATACTGTGCGGTCAGTATAAAAAACACTAGAAAAATCCACCACAGAGTTTACAAAAATCTCCACACCTGACTAAAGGTGTGGAGGGTAAATCTGCTTCCCAGAGCTTCCAGCTTAACTGAACAAATCCATATTGACAAGCTGGACAAGAAAAAACATAGAAAGAGCTGAACGATTAAGTCCACAATATGTGGACAGCAAAAGAACAAGCAAGGACTTATCTTTGCTGAACTGGTCAGAATATCAGGGAAATCCAAGCAGAGATGTGAATCCAACCAGGAACCATTGACAACTGGCCCAGGCTGAAGGATAGAGCCAGGATAAATAGCCGAGCCAGAAAGACAATCAGTGGAAGCAGCTGCTGACTGCTAAATCCAAGGAGCAGCAATTCCACTCAAAACCACCGGAGGGAGCCCAAGAGCAGAACTCACAAAAGTGCCACTTACAACCACCGGAGGGAGCCCAAGAGCGGAATTCACAACAGTACCCCCCCCTTGAGGAGGGGTCACCGAACCCTCACCAGAGCCCCCAGGCTGATCAGGGCGAGCCAAGTGAAAGGCACGAACCAAATCGGCGGCATGGACATCGGAGGCAACAACCCATGAATTATCCTCCTGGCCATAACCCTTCCACTTGACAAGATACTGAAGCCTCCGCCTCGAAAAACAAGAATCCAAAATTTTCTCCACCACATATTCCAACTCCCCCTCAACCAACACCGGGGCAGGAGGATCAACCGAGGGAACAACGGGCACCACATATCTCCGCAACAAAGATCTATGGAAAACATTATGGATGGCAAAAGAGGCTGGAAGGGCCAAACGAAAAGACACCGGATTGATAATCTCAGAAATCTTATAAGGACCAATAAACCGAGGCTTGAACTTAGGGGAAGAAACCTTCATAGGAACATGACGAGAAGATAACCAGACTAAATCCCCCACCCGAAGCCGGGGACCAACACACCGACGGCGGTTAGCAAAACGTTGAGCCTTTTCCTGAGACAACGTCAAATTGTCTACCACATGAGTCCAAATCTGCTGTAACCTGTCCACCACAGAATCCACACCAGGACAATCAGAAGGCTCAACCTGCCCCGAAGAAAAACGAGGATGAAAACCAAAATTACAAAAGAAAGGCGAAACCAAAGTAGCCGAACTAGCCCGATTATTAAAGGGCAAACTCGGCCAACGGCAAGAAAGCCACCCAATCATCCTGATCAACAGACACAAAGCATCTCAAATAGGTTTCCAAGGTCTGATTAGTTCGCTCAGTTTGGCCATTTGTCTGAGGATGGAACGCCGAAGAAAAAGACAAATCAATGCCCATCCTAGCACAAAAGGCCCGCCAAAACCTAGAAACAAACTGGGAACCTCTGTCAGACACAATATTCTCCGGAATGCCATGCAAACGAACCACATGCTGAAAAAACAATGGAACCAAATCAGAGGAGGAAGGCAATTTAGGCAAAGGTACCAAATGGACCATTTTAGAGAACCGGTCACAAACCACCCAGATAACCGACATCTTCTGGGAAACAGGAAGATCCGAAATAAAATCCATGGAAATATACGTCCAGGGCCTCTCAGGGACCGGCAAAGGCAAAAGCAACCCACTAGCGCGGGAACAGCAAGGCTTGGCCCGGGCACAAGTCCCACAGGACTGCACAAAAGAACGCACATCCCGCGACAAGGAAGGCCACCAAAAGGACCTAGCAACCAAATCTCTGGTACCAAAAATCCCAGGATGACCAGCCAACACTGAAGAATGAACCTCAGAAATTACCTTACTAATCCATCTATCAGGAACAAACAGCTTCCCCACTGGACAGCGGTCAGGTTTATCAGCCTGAAATTCCTGAAGCACCCGCCACAAATCAGGGGAGATGGCAGAAAGAATCACCCCTTCCTTAAGAATGCCAACCGGCTCAAGGACTCCAGGAGAATCAGGCAAAAAACTCCTAGAAAGGGCATCAGCCTTAACATTCTTAGATCCCGGAAGATACGAGACCACAAAATCAAAACGGGAGAAAAACAGGGACCATCGAGCCTGTCTAGAGTTCAGCCGCTTGGCCGACTCGAGGTAAATCAGATTCTTATGATCGGTCAAGACCACAACACGGTGCTTGGCTCCCTCAAGCCAATGTCGCCACTCCTCAAATGCCCACTTCATAGCCAACATGTTGTGAAATTGGATTTTGGGCTCCCCCGGTGGCCACTGGTGGAATTGAACTTGTGTGCATCATCCCCTCTGTTCACCTGTTGTTGTGAATTTGCTTTTTGCTCCCTCTAGTGGTTACTAGTTTTTTGACTCTGGTTTTTCTGTCATTCCTTTTATCCGCACCTGGGTCGTTAGTTAGGGGTGTTGCTATTTAAGCTCCCTGGACCTTCAGTTCAATGCCTGGCAACGTAGTTATCAGAGCTAGTCTGCTGTGCTCTTGTCTACTGATCCTGGTTCCAGTTATATCAGCTAAGTCTGCCTTTTGCTTTTTGCTATTTGTTTTGGTTTTGTATTTTTGTCCAGCTTGTTCCAAAACTATATCCTGACCTTTGCTGGAAGCTCTAGGGGGGCTGGTGTTCTCCCCCCGGACCGTTAGACGGTTCGGGGGTTCTTGAATTTCCAGTGTGGATTTTGATAGGGTTTTTGTTGACCATATAAGTTACCTTTCTTTATTCTGCTATCAGTAAGCGGGCCTCTCTGTGCTAAACCTGGTTCATTTCTGTGTTTGTCATTTCCTCTTACCTCACCGTCATTATTTGTGGGGGGCTTCTATCCAGCTTTGGGGTCCCCTTCTCTGGAGGCAAGAAAGGTCTTTGTTTTCCTCTACTAGGGGTAGCTAGATTCTCCGGCTGGCGCGTGTCATCTAGAATCAACGTAGGAATGATCCCCGGCTACTTCTAGTGTTGGCGTTAGGAGTAGATATATGGTCAACCCAGTTACCACTGCCCTATGAGCTGGATTTTTGTATTCTGCAGACTTCCACGTTCCTCTGAGACCCTCGCCATTGGGGTCATAACAGTTTGCCAGGCCCGTATTAAATGTTTAATGCATTGCAGAAGAGGGATTATAAGAAAGAAGATTCTGAGTTTTTTTTTTTTTTTCTTCTTCCCCTTTACCTCAGAGTGGCTATGCTTGCTGCAGACATGAATGTCCAGACCTTGATTACAAGTGTGGACCAGCTGGCTACTCGTGTGCAGGGCATACAAGACTATGTTATCAGAAATCCTAGGTCAGAACCTAAAATACCGATTCCTGAACTGTTTTCCGGAGACAGGTTTAAGTTTAGGAATTTCGTGAATAATTGTAAATTGTTTTTGTCCCTGAGACCCTGTTCATCTGGAGATTCTGCTCAGCAAGTAAAAATTGTTATTTCGTTCTTACGGGGCGACCCTCAGGATTGGGCTTTTTCGCTGGCGCCAGGAGATCCGGCATTGGCTGATCTTGATGCGTTTTTTCTGGCGCTCGGATTACTTTATGAGGAATCCAATCTTGAGATTCAGGCAGAAAAGGCCTTGCTAGCTATGTCTCAGGGGCAGGACGAGGCTGAAGTGTATTGCCAAAAATTTCGGAAATGGTCCGTGCTGACACATTGGAACGAGTGTGCACTGGCCGCTAATTTTAGAAATGGCCTTTCTGAAGCCATTAAGAATGTTATGGTGGGTTTTCCCATTCCCACAGGTCTGAATGATACTATGGCACTGGCTATTCAAATTGACCGGCGGTTGCGGGAGCGCAAAACCGCAAATTCCCTCATGGTGTTGTCTGAACAGACACCTGATTTAATGCAATGTGATAGAATCCTGACTAGAAATGAGCGGAAAATTCATAGACGCCGGAATGGCTTGTGCTACTACTGTGGTGATTCTACACATGTTATCTCAGCATGCTCTAAACGTATAGCTAAGGTTGTTAGTCCTGTCACCGTTGGTAATTTGCAACCTAAATTTATTCTGTCTGTAACTTTGATTTGCTCACTGTCATCTTATCCTGTCATGGCGTTTGTAGATTCAGGTGCTGCCCTGAGTCTCATGGATCTCTCATTTGCTAAGCGCTGTGGTTTTACTCTTGAACCATTAGAAAATCCTATTCCTCTTAGGGGTATTGATGCTACACCATTGGCTGCAAATAAACCGCAGTATTGGACACAGGTTACCATGTGCATGACTCCTGAACACCGCGAGGTGATACGTTTCCTGGTTTTACATAAAATGCATGATTTGGTTGTTTTAGGGCTGCCATGGTTACAGACCCATAATCCAGTCCTGGACTGGAAGGCTATGTCAGTCTCAAGTTGGGGCTGTCGTGGTATTCATGGGGATTCCCTGCCTGTGTCTATTGCTTCTTCTACGCCTTCGGAAGTTCCGGAGTATTTGTCTGATTATCAGGATGTCTTCAGTGAGTCTGAGTCCAGTGCACTGCCTCCTCATAGGGACTGTGACTGTGCTATAGATTTGATCCCAGGCAGTAAATTTCCTAAGGGAAGACTGTTTAATCTGTCGGTACCTGAACATACCGCTATGCGTTCATATATCAAGGAGTCTCTGGAGAAAGGACATATTCGTCCGTCTTCTTCCCCTCTTGGTGCGGGATTCTTTTTTGTGGCAAAAAAGGACGGATCTTTGAGACCTTGTATTGATTATCGGCTTTTAAATAAGATCACTGTCAAATTTCAGTATCCTTTACCGCTGTTGTCTGACTTGTTTGCCCGGATTAAGGGTGCCAAGTGGTTCACCAAGATAGACCTTCGTGGTGCGTACAACCTTGTGCGCATTAAGCAAGGTGATGAATGGAAAACCGCATTCAATACGCCCGAAGGTCATTTTGAGTACTTGGTGATGCCTTTTGGTCTCTCCAATGCGCCTTCAGTTTTTCAGTCCTTTATGCATGACATTTTCCGGAAGTATCTGGATAAATTTTTGATTGTTTATCTGGATGATATTTTGGTTTTTTCTGATAATTGGGATTCGCATGTGGAGCAGGTCAGGTTGGTCTTTAAAATTTTGCGTGAAAATTCTTTGTTTGTCAAGGGCTCAAAGTGTCTCTTTGGTGTACAGAAGGTTCCCTTTTTGGGGTTCATTTTTTCCCCTTCTGCTGTGGAGATGGACCCAGTCAAGGTCCGAGCTATTCTTGATTGGACTCAGCCCTCGTCAGTTAAGAGTCTTCAGAAGTTCTTGGGCTTCGCTAACTTCTACCGTCGTTTTATCGCTAATTTTTCTAGCATTGTGAAACCTTTGACGGATATGACCAAGAAGGGCTCCGATGTAGCTAACTGGGCTCCTGCTGCCGTGGAGGCTTTCCAGGAGTTGAAACGCCGGTTTACTTCGGCGCCTGTTTTGTGCCAGCCTGACGTCTCACTTCCCTTTCAGGTTGAGGTGGATGCTTCGGAGATTGGGGCAGGGGCCGTTTTGTCGCAGAGAGGCCCTGGTTGCTCTGTTATGAAACCTTGTGCCTTTTTCTCTAGGAAGTTTTCGCCTGCCGAGCGAAATTATGATGTGGGCAATCGGGAGTTGTTGGCCATGAAATGGGCATTTGAGGAGTGGCGTCATTGGCTCGAGGGTGCTAAGCATCGTGTGGTGGTCTTGACTGATCACAAAAATCTGATGTATCTCGAGTCTGCTAAACGCCTTAATCCGAGACAGGCCCGCTGGTCATTGTTTTTCTCCCGCTTTGATTTTGTTGTCTCATATTTACCTGGTTCAAAGAATGTGAAGGCCGATGCTCTTTCTAGGAGCTTTGTGCCTGATGCTCCTGGAGTCGCTGATCCTGTTGGTATTCTTAAAGATGGAGTTATCTTGTCAGCTATTTCTCCGGATCTGCGACGTGTGTTGCAGAGATTTCAGGCTGATAGGCCTGAGTCTTGTCCACCTGACAGACTGTTTGTCCCGGATAAGTGGACCAGCAGAGTCATTTCCGAGGTTCATTCCTCGGTGTTGGCAGGTCACCCGGGAATTTTTGGCACCAGAGATCTGGTGGCCAGGTCCTTTTGGTGGCCTTCCTTGTCAAGGGATGTGCGGTCATTTGTGCAGTCCTGTGGGACTTGTGCTCGAGCTAAGCCTTGCTGTTCTCGTGCCAGCGGTTTGCTCTTGCCCTTGCCTGTCCCGAAGAGACCTTGGACACATATCTCCATGGATTTCATTTCTGATCTTCCGCTATCTCAGGGCATGTCCGTTATCTGGGTGATATGTGATCGCTTCTCCAAGATGGTCCATTTGGTTCCTTTGCCTAAGCTGCCTTCCTCTTCCGATCTGGTTCCTGTGTTTTTCCAGAACGTGGTTCGTTTGCACGGCATCCCTGAGAATATTGTGTCTGACAGAGGATCCCAGTTCGTTTCCAGGTTCTGGCGATCCTTTTGTAGTAGGATGGGCATTGATTTGTCGTTTTCGTCTGCTTTCCATCCTCAGACTAATGGACAGACGGAGCGAACCAATCAGACTTTGGAGGCTTATTTGAGGTGTTTTGTCTCTGCTGATCAGGACGATTGGGTGACATTCTTGCCGTTGGCTGAGTTTGCCCTTAATAATCGGGCTAGTTCCGCCACCTTGGTTTCACCTTTTTTCTGCAACTCTGGTTTCCATCCTCGCTTTTCTTCGGGTCATGTGGAGCCTTCTGACTGTCCTGGGGTGGATTCTGTGGTGGATAGGTTGCAGCAGATCTGGAATCATGTGGTGGACAACTTGAAGTTGTCACAGGAGAAGGCTCAGCGCTTTGCCAACCGCCGCCGCGGTGTGGGTCCCCGACTACGCGTTGGGGATTTGGTATGGCTTTCTTCCCGCTTTGTTCCTATGAAGGTCTCCTCTCCCAAATTTAAACCTCGTTTTATTGGGCCTTACAAGATATTGGAAATCCTTAATCCTGTATCTTTTCGTCTGGATCTTCCTGTGTCGTTTGCTATTCACAATGTATTTCATAGGTCCTTGTTGCGGCGGTACATTGTGCCTGTAGTTCCTTCTGCTGAGCCTCCTGCTCCGGTGTTGGTTGAGGGCGAGTTGGAGTACGTGGTGGAGAAGATCTTGGATTCTCGCCTCTCCAGGCGGAGGCTTCAGTACCTGGTCAAGTGGAAGGGCTATGGTCAGGAGGATAATTCCTGGGTGGTCGCCTCTGATGTTCATGCGGCCGATTTAGTTCGTGCCTTTCATGCCGCTCATCCTGATCGCCCTGGTGGTCGTGGTGAGGGTTCGGTGACCCCTCACTAAGGGGGGGGGTACTGTTGTGAATTTGCTTTTTGCTCCCTCTAGTGGTTACTAGTTTTTTGACTCTGGTTTTTCTGTCATTCCTTTTATCCGCACCTGGGTCGTTAGTTAGGGGTGTTGCTATTTAAGCTCCCTGGACCTTCAGTTCAATGCCTGGCAACGTAGTTATCAGAGCTAGTCTGCTGTGCTCTTGTCTACTGATCCTGGTTCCAGTTATATCAGCTAAGTCTGCCTTTTGCTTTTTGCTATTTGTTTTGGTTTTGTATTTTTGTCCAGCTTGTTCCAAAACTATATCCTGACCTTTGCTGGAAGCTCTAGGGGGGCTGGTGTTCTCCCCCCGGACCGTTAGACGGTTCGGGGGTTCTTGAATTTCCAGTGTGGATTTTGATAGGGTTTTTGTTGACCATATAAGTTACCTTTCTTTATTCTGCTATCAGTAAGCGGGCCTCTCTGTGCTAAACCTGGTTCATTTCTGTGTTTGTCATTTCCTCTTACCTCACCGTCATTATTTGTGGGGGGCTTCTATCCAGCTTTGGGGTCCCCTTCTCTGGAGGCAAGAAAGGTCTTTGTTTTCCTCTACTAGGGGTAGCTAGATTCTCCGGCTGGCGCGTGTCATCTAGAATCAACGTAGGAATGATCCCCGGCTACTTCTAGTGTTGGCGTTAGGAGTAGATATATGGTCAACCCAGTTACCACTGCCCTATGAGCTGGATTTTTGTATTCTGCAGACTTCCACGTTCCTCTGAGACCCTCGCCATTGGGGTCATAACACCTGTTCCCATCAGGATGTGGGAGTCGCTATTTAACCTTGCTCCTCTGTCACTTCCATGCCGGTCAACATTGTAATCAGAAGCCTTTCTGTGCATGTTCCTGCTACCAGACAACTTCCAGCTAAGTCGGACTTTTGTCCTTGTTTGTTTTTTGCATTTTGTTCCAGTTCACAGCTGCAGTTTCGTTTCTGTGTCTGGAAAGCTCTTGTGATCTGAAATTGCCACTCTGATGTTATGAGTTAATACTAGAGTCTTAAAGTAATTTCAGGATGGTGTATTGATAGGGTTTTCAGCTGACCATGAAAGTACCCTTTCTGTCTTCCTGCTATCTAGTAAGCGGACCTCGATTTTGCTAAACCTATTTTCATACTACGTTTGTCATTTTCATCTTAAATCACCGCCAATATATGTGGGGGCCTCTGTCTGCCTTTCGGGGAAATTTCTCTAGAGGTGAGCCAGGACTATATTTTCCTCTGCCAGGATTAGTTAGTCCTCCGGCCGGCGCTGGGCGTCTAGGGATAAAACGCAGGCTACGCTACCCGGCTACTGTTAGTTGTGCGGCAGGTTTAGTTCATGGTCAGTTTAAGTTTCCATCCTTCCAAGAGCTAGTTCCTATGTATGCTGGGCTATGTTCTCTTGCCATTGAGAACCATAACAGTTTGACCGGCCCACAAAGGGTTAAATTAATTGGCAGAGAAAGGAGAGAAAAAAGAAGTCTGCTGAAAATTTTTTTTTTTTTTTTTCCTTCAGTTCTGAGTGTGCTTTCAATTGAATCACTTGCAAGTCTGCCTATATTGCAGCCTTCCTCTCTTTCTCTCCTTCTAATCCTGGAATGGCTCTGTGTTCACCTGTTTAAAATGGATATTCAGAGTTTAGCTGCAGGTTTGAATAATCTCACCACGAAAGTTCAAAATTTACAAGATTTTGTTGTTCATGTTCCTATATCTGAACCTAGAATTCCTTTGCCTGAATTTTTCTCGGGGAATAGATCTTGCTTTCAAAATTTCAAAAATAATTGCAAGTTGTTTTTGTCCCTGAAATCTCGCTCTGCTGGAGATCCTGCTCAGCAGGTCAGGATTGTGATTTCCTTGCTCCGGGGCGACCCTCAAGATTGGGCTTTTGCATTGGCTCCAGGGGATCCTGCGTTGCTCAATGTGGATGCGTTTTTTCTGGCCTTGGGGTTGCTTTATGAGGAACCTCATTTAGAGCTTCAGGCGGAAAAAGCCTTGATGTCCCTATCTCAGGGGCAAGATGAAGTTGAAATATACTGCCAAAAATTCCGTAAATGGTCTGTGCTTACTCAGTGGAATGAGTGCGCCCTGGCGGCGAATTTCAGAGAGGGTCTCTCTGATGCCGTTAAGGATGTTATGGTGGGGTTCCCTGTGCCTGCGGGTCTGAATGAGTCCATGACAATGGCTATCCAGATCGATAGACTTCTGCGGGAGCGCAAACCTGTGCACCATTTGGCGGTGTCTACTGAGAAGACGCCAGAGAATATGCAATGTGATAGAATTCTGTCCAGAAGCGAACGGCAGAATTTTAGACGAAAAAATGGGTTGTGCTTTTATTGTGGTGATTCAACTCATGTTATATCAGCATGCTCTAAGCGTACTAAGAAGCTTGATAAGTCAGTTTCAATTGGCACTTTTCAGTCTAAGTTTATTCTATCTGTGACCCTGATTTGTTCTTTATCATCTATTACCGCGGATGCCTATGTCGACTCTGGCGCCGCTTTGAGTCTTATGGATTGGTCCTTTGCCAAACGCTGTGGGTATGATTTAGAGCCTCTTGAAACTCCTATACCTCTGAAGGGGATTGACTCCACCCCATTGGCTAGTAATAAACCACAATACTGGACACAAGTAACTATGCGAATTAATCCGGATCATCAGGAGATTATTCGCTTTCTTGTGCTGTATAATCTACATGATGTGTTGGTGCTTGGATTGCCATGGCTGCAATCTCATAACCCAGTCCTCGACTGGAACGCTATGTCTGTGTTAAGCTGGGGATGTAAGGGGATGCATGGGGACGTACCTTTGGTTTCCATTTCGTCATCTATTCCCTCTGAGATTCCTGAATTCTTGTCTGACTATCGTGACGTTTTTGAAGAACCTAAGCTTGGTTCATTACCTCCGCACCGGGAGTGCGATTGTGCCATAGATTTGATTCCGGGTAGTAAATACCCTAAGGGTCGTTTATTTAATCTGTCTGTGCCTGAACATGCTGCTATGCGAGAATATATAAAGGAGTCCTTGGAAAAGGGACATATTCGTCCTTCGTCATCTCCCTTAGGAGCCGGTTTTTTCTTTGTGTCTAAGAAAGATGGCTCTTTGAGGCCGTGTATTGATTATCGGCTTTTGAATAAAATCACGGTTAAATATCAATATCCGTTGCCACTGCTGACTGATTTGTTTGCTCGCATAAAGGGGGCCAAGTGGTTCTCTAAGATAGATCTCCGTGGGGCGTATAATTTGGTGCGAATTAAGCAGGGGGATGAGTGGAAAACCGCATTTAATACGCCCGAGGGCCACTTTGAGTATTTGGTGATGCCTTTTGGCCTTTCAAATGCCCCTTCAGTCTTTCAGTCCTTTATGCATGACATTTTCCGTGATTATTTGGATAAATTTATGATCGTGTATCTGGATGATATTCTGATTTTTTCGGATGACTGGGACTCTCATGTCCAGCAGGTCAGGAGGGTTTTTCAGGTTTTGCGGTCTAATTCCTTGTGTGTGAAGGGTTCTAAGTGCGTTTTTGGGGTTCAAAAGATTTCCTTCTTGGGATACATTTTTTCCCCCTCTTCCATCGAGATGGATCCTGTCAAGGTTCGGGCTATTTGTGATTGGACGCAACCCTCTTCTCTTAAGAGTCTTCAGAAATTTTTGGGCTTTGCTAACTTTTATCGTCGATTTATTGCTGGTTTTTCTGATGTTGTTAAACCATTGACTGATTTGACTAAGAAGGGTGCTGATGTTGCTGATTGGTCCCCTGCTGCTGTGGAGGCCTTTCGGGAGCTTAAGCGCCGCTTTTCTTCCGCCCCTGTGTTGCGTCAGCCTGATGTTGCTCTTCCTTTTCAGGTTGAGGTCGACGCTTCTGAAATCGGAGCTGGGGCGGTTTTGTCGCAAAGAAGTTCCGACTGCTCCGTGATGAAACCTTGTGCTTTTTTTTCTCGTAAATTTTCGCCCGCCGAGCGGAATTATGATATTGGGAATCGGGAGCTTTTGGCCATGAAGTGGGCTTTTGAGGAGTGGCGTCATTGGCTTGAGGGGGCTAGACATCAGGTGGTGGTATTGACCGACCACAAAAATTTAATTTATCTTGAGTCCGCCAGACGCCTGAATCCTAGACAGGCGCGCTGGTCGTTGTTTTTCTCTCGGTTTAATTTTGTGGTGTCATACCTACCGGGTTCTAAGAATGTTAAGGCGGATGCCCTTTCTAGGAGTTTTGAGCCTGACTCCCCTGGTAATTCTGAACCTACAGGTATCCTTAAGGATGGAGTGATATTGTCTGCCGTTTCTCCAGACCTGCGGCGGGCCTTGCAGGATTTTCAGGCGGATAGACCCGATCGTTGCCCACCTGGTAGACTGTTTGTTCCTGATGATTGGACCAGTAAAGTCATTTCTGAGGTTCATTCTTCTGCGTTGGCAGGTCATCCTGGAATCTTTGGTACCAGGGATTTGGTGGCAAGGTCCTTCTGGTGGCCTTCCCTGTCACGAGATGTACGAGGCTTTGTGCAGTCTTGTGACGTTTGTGCTCGGGCCAAGCCTTGTTGTTCTCGGGCTAGTGGATTGTTGTTGCCCTTGCCTATCCCGAAGAGGCCTTGGACGCACATCTCGATGGATTTTATTTCGGATCTTCCTGTTTCTCAGAAGATGTCTGTCATCTGGGTGGTGTGTGACCGTTTCTCTAAGATGGTCCATTTGGTTCCCCTGTCTAAGTTGCC
This sequence comes from Ranitomeya variabilis, assembly GCF_051348905.1. Classification (NCBI taxonomy): domain Eukaryota; kingdom Metazoa; phylum Chordata; class Amphibia; order Anura; family Dendrobatidae; genus Ranitomeya; species Ranitomeya variabilis. The sequence goes on along the minus strand of NC_135233.1, from coordinate 840,902,552 downwards.
TTCTTCTTCCGAGTTGGTTCCTCTGTTTTTTCAAAATGTGGTTCGTTTGCATGGTATTCCGGAGAATATCGTTTCTGACAGAGGAACCCAATTCGTGTCTAGATTTTGGCGGGCATTCTGTGCTAGGATGGGCATAGATTTGTCTTTCTCGTCTGCTTTCCATCCTCAGACTAATGGCCAGACCGAGCGGACGAATCAGACTTTGGAGACATATTTGAGGTGTTTTGTGTCTGCAGATCAGGATGATTGGGTTGCTTTTTTGCCTTTAGCGGAGTTTGCCCTCAATAATCGGGCCAGCTCTGCCACCTTGGTGTCTCCTTTTTTCTGTAATTCGGGGTTTCATCCTCGATTTTCCTCCGGTCAGGTGGAATCTTCGGATTGTCCTGGAGTGGATGCTGTGGTGGAGAGGTTGCATCAGATTTGGGGGCAGGTGGTGGACAATTTGAAGTTGTCCCAGGAGAAGACTCAGCTTTTTGCCAACCGCCGGCGTCGGGTTGGTCCTCGGCTTTGTGTCGGGGACTTGGTGTGGTTGTCTTCTCGTTTTGTCCCTATGAGGGTTTCTTCTCCTAAGTTTAAGCCTCGGTTCATCGGCCCGTACAAGATATTGGCGATTCTTAACCCTGTGTCCTTCCGTTTGGACCTCCCTGCATCTTTTTCTATTCATTATGTCTTTCATCGGTCATTGTTGCGCAGGTATGAGGTACCGGTTGTGCCTTCCGTTGAGCCTCCTGCTCCGGTGTTGGTTGAGGGCGAGTTGGAGTACGTTGTGGAAAAAATCTTGGACTCCCGTGTTTCCAGACGGAAACTCCAGTATCTGGTCAAATGGAAGGGATACGGTCAGGAGGATAATTCTTGGGTGACTGCCTCTGATGTTCCTGCCTCCGATCTGGTCCGTGCCTTTCATAGGGCTCATCCTGATCGCCCTGGTGGTTCTGGTGAGGGTTCGGTGCCCCCTCCTTGAGGGGGGGGTACTGTTGTGAAATTGGATTTTGGGCTCCCCCGGTGGCCACTGGTGGAATTGAACTTGTGTGCATCATCCCCTCTGTTCACCTGTTCCCATCAGGATGTGGGAGTCGCTATTTAACCTTGCTCCTCTGTCACTTCCATGCCGGTCAACATTGTAATCAGAAGCCTTTCTGTGCATGTTCCTGCTACCAGACAACTTCCAGCTAAGTCGGACTTTTGTCCTTGTTTGTTTTTTGCATTTTGTTCCAGTTCACAGCTGCAGTTTCGTTTCTGTGTCTGGAAAGCTCTTGTGATCTGAAATTGCCACTCTGATGTTATGAGTTAATACTAGAGTCTTAAAGTAATTTCAGGATGGTGTATTGATAGGGTTTTCAGCTGACCATGAAAGTACCCTTTCTGTCTTCCTGCTATCTAGTAAGCGGACCTCGATTTTGCTAAACCTATTTTCATACTACGTTTGTCATTTTCATCTTAAATCACCGCCAATATATGTGGGGGCCTCTGTCTGCCTTTCGGGGAAATTTCTCTAGAGGTGAGCCAGGACTATATTTTCCTCTGCCAGGATTAGTTAGTCCTCCGGCCGGCGCTGGGCGTCTAGGGATAAAACGCAGGCTACGCTACCCGGCTACTGTTAGTTGTGCGGCAGGTTTAGTTCATGGTCAGTTTAAGTTTCCATCCTTCCAAGAGCTAGTTCCTATGTATGCTGGGCTATGTTCTCTTGCCATTGAGAACCATAACACCAACAACTCCCGATTGCCAACGTCATAATTGCGCTCCGCAGGCGAAAACTTTCTGGAAAAAAAGGCACACGGTTTCATCAAAGAACCATCAGAATTCCTCTGAGACAAAACGGCCCCTGCCCCAATCTCAGAAGCGTCAACCTCAACCTGAAAAGGAAGAGAAACATCCGGCTGACGCAACACAGGGGCAGAAGTAAATCGGCGTTTAAGCTCCTGAAAGGCCTCAACCGCCGCAGAGGACCAATTCGTCACATCAGCGCCTTTCTTCGTCAAATCGGTCAGGGGCTTAACCACACTGGAAAAGTTGGCAATGAAACGGCGATAAAAATTAGCAAAGCCCAAAAATTTCTGAAGGCTCTTCACCGATGTGGGTTGAATCCAGTCATGAATGGCTTGGACCTTAACAGGATCCATTTCTATAGACGAGGGAGAAAAAATAAAACCCAAAAAAGAGACCTTCTGAACTCCAAATAGGCACTTAGACCCCTTCACAAACAAAGCATTATCACGAAGGATCTGGAATACCATCCTGACCTGCTTCACATGAGACTCCCAATCATCGGAAAAAAATCTAAATATCATCAAAATACACAATCATGAATTTATCAAGATAATTGCGGAAAATATCATGCATGAAGGACTGAAATACAGAAGGAGCATTAGAAAGCCCGAAAGGCATCACAAGGTATTCAAAATGGCCTTCGGGCGTATTAAATGCAGTTTTCCATTCGTCACCCTGTTTAATACGAACAAGATTATATGCCCCTCGAAGGTCAATCTTAGTAAACCAACTAGCCCCCTTAATCCGAGCAAACAAATCAGAAAGCAAAGGTAAAGGGTATTGGAATTTGACCGTGATCTTATTAAGAAGGCGATAATCAATACAGGGTCTCAAGGAGCCATCCTTCTTGGCAACAAAAAAGAATCCCGCTCCCAATGGTGACGAAGACGGCCGAATATGCCCCTTTTCCAAAGACTCCTTGACATAACTCCGCATGGCGGTATGCTCTGGCACAGACAGATTGAAAAGTCGGCCCTTAGGGAACTTACAGCCAGGAATCAAGTTAATAGCACAATCACAGTCCCTATGTGGAGGAAGGGAACTGGACTTGGGCTCATCAAATACATCCTGGAAATCCGACAAAAACTCAGGGACTTCAGAAGAGGGGGAAGAGGAAATTGACATCAAAGGAACGTCACAATGTACCCCTTGACAACCCCAACTAGTCACAGACATAGATTTCCAATCCAGCACCGGATTATGTTCCTGTAACCATGGAAAACCCAGTACAACAACATCATGCAAGTTATGCAACACCAGAAAACGGCAATCTTCCTGATGTGCTGGAGCCATGCACATGGTCAGCTGAGTCCAATACTGAGGTTTATTCTTGGCCAACGGTGTAGCATCAATGCCCCTCAAAGGAATAAGTCTCTGCAAAGGCTGCAAGGAAAAACCACTGCGCCTGGTGAATTCCAAGTCCATTAAGTTCAGGGCAGCGCCTGAATCCACAAATGCCATGACAGAAAAGGACGATAATGAGCAAATCAGGGTCACAGATAAGAGAAATTTAGGCTGTACAGTACTGATGGTAACAGACCTAGCGACCCTCTTAGTACGCTTAGGGCAATCAGAAATAACATGAGCAGAATCACCACAGTAAAAACACAGCTTATTCTGACGTCTGAATCCCTGCCGTTCTGCTCTAGTCAAAATCCTATCACATTGCATAGGCTCAGGACTCCGCTCAGAGGACACTGCCATATGGTGCACAACTTTGCACTCGCGCAGGCGCCGATCAATCTGAATGGCTAGAGACATAGATTCGCTCAAACCAGCGGGTGTGGGGAACCCCACCATAACATCTTTAAGGGCTTCAGAAAGACCCTTTCTGAAAATTGCTGCCAGAGCATCCTCATTCCATTTAGTGAGCACAGACTATTTTCTAAATTTCTGGCAGTATAACTCTGCCGCTTCCTGACCCTGACATAGGGCCAACAAGGTTTTTTCTGCATGATCCACAGAATTAGGTTCGTCATACAATAATCCGAGCGCTTAAAAAAAAAGGCGTCTACATTAAGCAATGCCGGATTCCCTGATTCAAGGGAGAATGCCCAGTCCTGAGGGTCACCACGCAGCAGAGAGATGATAATCTTAACCTGCTGAATGGGATCACCAGAGGAACGGGGTTTCAAAGCAAAAAACAATTTGCAGTTATTTTTAAAATTCAAAAACTTAGATCTGGCCCCAAAAAACAAATCAGGAGTAGGAATTTTAGGCTCTAAAGCCGGAGTCTGGACAACATAATCTTGGATACTCTGTACTCTTGCAGCAAGTTGATCCACACGAGAAAACAAACCCTGAACATCCATGCCAGCGCCAAAATCCTGAACCACCCAGAGATTAAGAGGAAAAAAAAGACAAAACAGACTGCAAAAAAAAAAAAGGCTCAGAACTTTTTTTTCCTTCTTTTGAGATGCATTTAATTCATTTTCGGCCAGTTGTACTGTTATGAACTGGTGGTTTAGGAGCAACATGGGACGAGCTCTGGAGGAGGTGGTACCTGTACTAACCGCAGTTCCTGAGCTTATCACAACACTAGCAGTAGCCGTGGGATGTTCCTGTCACTCCCTAGACACCTCGTCACAGCCGGAGGACTAACTACCCCTAAAGATGGAAACAGGAAAGCTATCTTGCCTCAGAGAAAATCCCCAAAGGAAAGGCAGCCCCCCACAAATATTGACTGTGAGTGGAGAGGGAAATGACAAACGCAGAATGAAATCAGAATGTAGCAAAGGAGGCCAGTCTAGCTAGATAGATAGAACAGGACAGAATACTGTGCGGTCAGTATAAAAAAAACTAGAAAAATCCACCACAGAGTTTACAAAAATCTCCACACCTGACTAAAGGTGTGGAGGGTAAATCTGCTTCCCAGAGCTTCCAGCTTAACTGAATAAATCCATATTGACAAGCTGGACAAGAAAAAACATAGAAAGAGCTGAACGATTAAGTCCACAATATGTGGACAGCAAAAGAACAAGCAAGGACTTATCTTTGCTGAACTGGTCAGAATATCAGGGAAATCCAAGCAGAGATGTGAATCCAACCAGGAACCATTGACAACTGGCCCAGGCTGAAGGATAGAGCCAGGATAAATAGCCGAGCCAGAAAGACGATCAGTGGAAGCAGCTGCTGACTGCTAAATCCAAGGAGCAGCAGTTCCACTCAAAACCACCGGAGGGAGCCCAAGAGCAGAACTCACAAAAGTGCCACTTACAACCACCGGAGGGAGCCCAAGAGCGGAATTCACAACAGTTCACGCCCAGACATTACCTTCAGGAAAGGGAAGTCACTTAAAGATTTGCTTGTGCATAGCCACTACATTAGACCAGCAAATAAAGGCACATGGCTGGACAGAAAACATTGTGGCTTCTATAGATGTGGCAATTGCCAGATGTGCAGGTGGATGAAACCAAACAAGTCGATCATAAGCTCTTCTACAGGGAAAGGTTTCTATCAGAGGCAGTGGCGTAACTACAAAGTTAGGGGCCCCGGTGCGAACTTCCAAATGGGCCCCCCCCCTGTTGTGAATTAGACTTTTTTGGCTCCCTCTTGTGGTCACTAGTGATATGACTCTGGGATTGTCTTTCCTCAGTTTGGCACCCACCTGGGTCGTTAGTCCAGGGGTGTTGCTATATAGACTTCCTGGATTTTCAGTCCTGTGCCTGGAATCGTTGTAATCAGTTCCTTTCTGTTTGCTCCTGTCTGCTGGTCCTGGATCTTGCAAAATTAAGCTAAGTCCTGCTTCCTTGTTTTTTGGTTATTTGCATTGCTCTCATTTTTTTGTCCAGCTTGTACTAAATGTGGTTCCTGATTTTGCTGGAAGCTCTAGGGGGCTGGTGTTCTCCCCCCGGGCCGTTAGACGGTTCGGGGGTTCTTGAATATCCAGCGTGGAAATTTTGATAGGGTTTTTGCTGACCGTATAAGTCATCTTACTATATTCTGCTATTAGTTAGTGGGCCTCTCTTTGCTAAATATCTAGTTCATTCTTACGTTTGTCTTTTCTCCTTACCTCACCGTTATTATTTGTTGGGGGCTTGTATCCAACTTTTGGGGTCTTTTCTCTGGAGGCAAGAAAGGTCTATCTTTTCCCTTCTAGGGTTAGTTAGTTCTCCGGCTGGCGCGAGACGTCTAGAACCAACGTAGGCACGTTCCCCGGCTGCTGCTATTTGTGGTGCTAGGATTAGATATATGGTCAGCCCAGTTACCACTGCCCTAAGAGCTGGTTTTTTGTGTTTGCAGACTTGGTATGTACTTTTGAGACCCTCTGCCATTGGGGTCATAACAGTATGCCAGGCCAAGGTTGAATGTTTAATGCATTGCAGAAGTGGGATTACAAGAAAGGAAAGTCTGAGTTTTTTTTTTTTTTTTTTTTTTCCCTCTCTTTTTTCCTCCCCTTTACCTCTGAGTGGCTTGTGCTTGCTGCAGACATGAATGTCCAGACTTTGATTACAAGTGTGGATCAGCTTGCTGCTCGTGTGCAGGGCATACAAGATTTTGTTACCAGTAGTCCAATGTCTGAACCTAAAATACCTATTCCTGAACTGTTCTCTGGAGACCGATTTAAGTTTAGGAATTTCAGGAATAATTGTAAATTGTTTCTATCTCTGAGACCCCGTTCATCTGGAGACTCAGCTCAGCAAGTAAAAATTGTTATCTCTTTCTTACGGGGCGACCCTCAGGATTGGGCCTTCTCGCTAGCGCCAGGAGATCCGGCATTGGCAAATATTGATGCGTTTTTTCTGGCGCTCGGATTGCTTTACGAGGAACCCAATCTTGAAATTCAGGCAGAAAAAGCCTTGCTGGCTATTTCTCAGGGTCAGGATGAAGCTGAAGTGTATTGCCAAAAATTTTGGAAATGGTCCGTGCTTACTCAGTGGAATGAGTGTGCTCTGGCCGCAAATTTCAGAAATGGCCTTTCTGAAGCCATTAAGAATGTGATGGTGGGTTTCTCCATTCCTACAGGTCTGAATGATTCCATGGCGCTGGCTATTCAAATTGACCGGCGTTTGCGGGAGCGCAAAGCCGCGAATCCTCTGGTGGTGTTGTCTGAACAAACACCTGATTTAATGCAATGTGGTAGAATTCAGACTAGAAATGAACGGAAAAATCATAGACGTCAGAATGGGTTGTGTTTTTACTGTGGTGATTCTACACATGTTATATCAGCATGCTCTAAACGCCTAACTAGGGTTGTTAGTCCTGTCGCCATTGGTAATTTGCAACCTAAATTTATTTTGTCTGTGACTTTAATTTGCTCATTGTCCTCCTACCCTGTTATGGCGTTTGTGGATTCAGGTGCTGCCCTGAGTCTTATGGATCTGTCGTTTGCCAAGCGCTGTGGTTTTGTTCTTGAGCCGTTGGTAAATCCTATCCCTCTTAGAGGTTTTGATGCTACGCCATTGGCGGAAAATAAACCGCAGTTTTGGACACAGGTAACCATGTGCATGACTCCTGAACATCGGGAGGTGATTCGTTTTCTTGTTCTGCATAAAATGCATGATTTGGTCGTTTTGGGTCTGCCATGGTTACAGACCCATAATCCAGTCTTGGATTGGAAGGCAATGTCTGTGTCAAGTTGGGGCTGTCAGGGAATTCATGGTGATTCCCCGCCGGTGTCTATTGCTTCCTCTACTCCTTCGGAAGTTCCTGAGTATTTGTCTGATTACCAGGATGTATTCAGCGAGTCCAGGTCCAGTGCTCTTCCTCCTCATAGGGACTGTGACTGCGCTATAGATTTGATTCCAGGTAGTAAATTTCCTAAGGGAAGATTATTTAATCTGTCTGTACCTGAGCATACCGCAATGCGTTCGTATATCAAGGAATCTCTGGAGAAGGGGCATATCCGTCCATCCTCTTCCCCTCTTGGTGCGGGATTCTTTTTTGTGGCCAAGAAGGACGGATCTTTGAGACCTTGTATTGACTATCGGCTTCTGAATAAAATCACTGTTAAATTTCAGTATCCTTTGCCTCTGTTGTCGGACTTGTTTGCCCGGATTAAAGGTGCCAAGTGGTTCACCAAGATAGATCTTCGTGGTGCGTACAACCTTGTGCGCATTAAGCAAGGAGATGAATGGAAAACTGCATTTAATACGCCCGAAGGTCATTTTGAGTACTTGGTGATGCCTTTCGGGCTCTCTAATGCTCCTTCTGTGTTTCAGTCCTTTATGCATGATATTTTCCGGAAGTATCTGGATAAATTTATGATTGTTTATCTGGATGATATTCTGTTTTTTTCTGATGATTGGGACTCGCATGTAGAGCAGGTCAGGATGGTGTTTCAGGTTTTGCGTGAGAATGCTTTGTTTGTTAAGGGCTCAAAGTGTCTCTTTGGAGTACAGAAGGTTCCCTTTTTGGGTTTTATTTTTTCCCCTTCTGCGGTGGAGATGGACCCAGTCAAGGTCCGAGCTATTCATGATTGGACTCAGCCCACGTCAGTTAAAAGTCTTCAGAAGTTCTTGGGTTTTGCTAACTTCTACCGTCGTTTTATCGCTAATTTTTCTAGCATTGTTAAACCTTTGACGGATATGACCAAGAAAGGTTCTGATGTTGCTAACTGGGCTCCTGCAGCCGTGGAAGCTTTTCAAGAGTTGAAGCGCTGGTTTACTTCGGCGCCTGTTTTGTGCCAGCCTGATGTCTCACTTTCCTTTCAGGTTGAAGTGGATGCTTCTGAGATTGGGGCAGGGGCCGTTTTGTCGCAGAGAGGCCCTGGTTGCTCTGTAATGAGACCATGTGCTTTTTTCTCTAGGAAGTTTTCGCCTGCTGAGCGGAATTATGATGTTGGCAATCGGGAGTTGTTAGCCATGAAGTGGGCATTTGAGGAGTGGCGTCATTGGCTCGAGGGTGCTAAGCATCGTGTGGTGGTCTTGACTGATCACAAAAATCTGATGTATCTCGAGTCTGCTAAACGCCTGAATCCTAGACAGGCCCGCTGGTCATTGTTTTTCTCCCGTTTTGACTTTGTGGTCTCGTATTTACCAGGTTCAAAGAATGTGAAGGCTGATGCTCTTTCAAGGAGCTTTGTGCCTGACTCTCCTGGAGTCGCAGAACCAGTTGGTATTCTCAAAGAGGGAGTTATCCTGTCAGCCATTTCTCCGGATTTGCGACGTGTGTTGCAGAGATTTCAGGCTGGTAGACCTGACTCTTGTCCACCTGACAGACTGTTTGTTCCTGATAAGTGGACCAGCAGAGTCATTTCCGAGGTTCATTCCTCGGTGTTGGCAGGGCATCCGGGAATTTTTGGCACCAGAGATCTGGTGGCTAGGTCCTTTTGGTGGCCTTCCTTGTCACGGGATGTGCGGTCATTTGTGCAGTCCTGTGGGACTTGTGCTCGAGCTAAGCCTTGCTGTTCTTGTGCCAGCGGGTTGCTCTTGCCCTTGCCTGTCCCGAAGAGGCCTTGGACACACATTTCCATGGATTTCATTTCAGATCTTCCGGTGTCTCAGGGCATGTCTGTCATCTGGGTGGTATGTGATCGCTTTTCCAAGATGGTCCATTTGGTATCTTTGCCTAAGCTGCCTTCCTCTTCCGATCTGGTTCCTTTGTTCTTTCAGAATGTGGTTCGTTTACACGGCATTCCTGAGAATATTGTGTCTGACAGAGGATCCCAGTTTGTTTCCAGGTTCTGGCGATCCTTTTGTGCTAAGATGGGCATTGATTTGTCGTTTTCGTCTGCCTTTCATCCTCAGACTAATGGACAAACGGAGCGAACTAATCAGACTCTGGAGGCTTATTTGAGGTGTTTTGTTTCTGCAGATCAGGATGATTGGGTGACCTTCTTGCCGATGGCTGAGTTTGCCCTTAATAATCGGGCTAGTTCCGCTACTTTGGTTTCGCCATTTTTTTGCAACTCTGGTTTCCATCCTCGTTTTTCCTCGGGACATGTGGAGCCTTCTGACTGTCCTGGGGTAGATTCCGTGGTGGATAGGTTGCAGCAGATCTGGAATCATGTGGTGGACAAATTAAAGTTGTCACAGGAGAAGGCTCAGCGTTTTGCCAACCGCCGCCGCGGTGTGGGTCCCCGACTTCGTGTTGGGGATTTGGTATGGCTGTCTTCTCGATTTGTTCCTATGAAGGTCTCCTCTCCTAAATTTAAGCCTCGCTTCATCGGTCCTTACAAGATATTGGAAATCCTTAATCCTGTGTCCTTTCGCTTGGATCTTCCGGTGTCGTTTGCAATTCACAACGTGTTCCATAGGTCTTTGTTGCGGCGGTACGTTGTACCTGTGGTTCCTTCTGTTGAGCCTCCTGCTCCGGTGTTGGTTGAGGGCGAGTTGGAGTACGTGGTGGAGAAGATCTTGGATTCTCGTCTCTCCAGGCGGAGGCTTCAGTATCTAGTCAAGTGGAAGGGCTATGGTCAGGAGGATAATTCCTGGGTGGTTGCCTCTGATGTACATGCGGCCGATTTAGTTTGTGCCTTTCACGCTGCTCATCCTGATCGCCCTGGTGGTCTTGGTGAGGGTTCGGTGACCCCTCCTTAAAGGGGGGGTACTGTTGTGAATTAGACTTTTTTGGCTCCCTCTTGTGGTCACTAGTGATATGACTCTGGGATTGTCTTTCCTCAGTTTGGCACCCACCTGGGTCGTTAGTCCAGGGGTGTTGCTATATAGACTTCCTGGATTTTCAGTCCTGTGCCTGGCATCGTTGTAATCAGTTCCTTTCTGTTTGCTCCTGTCTGCTGGTCCTGGATCTTGCAAAATTAAGCTAAGTCCTGCTTCCTTGTTTTTTGGTTATTTGCATTGCTCTCATTTTTTTGTCCAGCTTGTACTAAATGTGGTTCCTGATTTTGCTGGAAGCTCTAGGGGGCTGGTGTTCTCCCCCCGGGCCGTTAGACGGTTCGGGGGTTCTTGAATATCCAGCGTGGAAATTTTGATAGGGTTTTTGCTGACCGTATAAGTCATCTTACTATATTCTGCTATTAGTTAGTGGGCCTCTCTTTGCTAAATATCTAGTTCATTCTTACGTTTGTCTTTTCTCCTTACCTCACCGTTATTATTTGTTGGGGGCTTGTATCCAACTTTTGGGGTCTTTTCTCTGGAGGCAAGAAAGGTCTATCTTTTCCCTTCTAGGGTTAGTTAGTTCTCCGGCTGGCGCGAGACGTCTAGAACCAACGTAGGCACGTTCCCCGGCTGCTGCTATTTGTGGTGCTAGGATTAGATATATGGTCAGCCCAGTTACCACTGCCCTAAGAGCTGGTTTTTTGTGTTTGCAGACTTGGTATGTACTTTTGAGACCCTCTGCCATTGGGGTCATAACACCCCCCCCTGCAGCCCTGCCATACAACTCAATGTAACCCCTATAGAATTTAATGCAGCCCCTCCATACAGGGGCAGTGAGAAAGACACGAGCAAATGGTGACGAGGGGGCAGGGGAGAGGGCACAAGGGGGCTAGGGGAGACAGGCACAAGGGTAACATAGGGGGGCTAGGGAGCAAGGAAGACAGGCACAACGGGACACATGGGGGCTAGGAGGCAGGGGAGAAGGTTACAAGGGGACTAGTGGGCAAGGGAGACTGACACAAGGGGACAAGGGAGACGGACACAAGGGGACAAGGGAGACTGACACAAGGGGACAAGGGAGACTGACACAAGGGGACTAGTGGGCAAGGGAGCCTGACACAAGGGGCACACGGGCACAAGTGGGCAAGGGAGACTGACACAAGGGGCACATGGGGACTAGTGGACAAGGGATACAAGCACAAGGGGACACAGGGACAAGTGGGAAAGGGAGACTGACACACAGGGACTAGTGGGCAAGGGAGACTGACACAAGCACAAGGGGACAAAGGAGACAGGCACATGGGGACACACAGGGACTAATGGGCAAGGGAGACTGGCACAAGGGGACAAGGGACACAAGCATCAGGGGACAAGGGAGACAGGCTCAAGGGGACACACGGGCCCCTGACCTGCCAGAGCCGCTTGCAGCGGCGACCGCTGCGACTGTGGTAATTACGCCCCTGCCTCACACACACACACACACACACACACTACAGATATCACACATACACACACACTACGATATCACACACACACTACAGATATCACACACACACACACACACACACACACACACTACGATATCACACACACACACATACTACAGATATCACACACACACTACAGATATCACACACACACACACACACACACACACACCAGCTCATATACACAACTCACAATCTCCTCTCTGGTACAGGGGTGGCTGATGTAAATCGGCTGCAGCTCCTCAGCTTCTCCTGACTAAAGCGGCTCTGTCCGGCACCTCCCCCCTGCTCTCGCCTTCTGTCCCGGGGCTGCAGAGCAGAAGCTGACAGTCTCACCATGATGACTGGAGCTGCTTCCTGTCTCTCACGTGCCCCGGCTGCCCCCTCCCCCTAGATACGCCTCGGACTGTTGCCGTGCAGGAGGAATCTCCTGCACTGCAACATGGTGTTGGGTGGCTCTGACCTGCCGGGCCCGGGCCCCTGACCTGCCGGGCCCGGTCGCACTGGCGACCGCTGCGACCGCGGTAGTTACACCCCTGATCAGAGGGATTTCTCTAACTGTAAAACAATGGGGGTTGTTTACATGGCAACGTGTCCCTGCCCGAAGGGTTATATTGGGTAAACGAAGAGAGAATTCTGTAGATGGGTAGGTGAGCATATGGGGGATATTAGGAACAACAGGGACACCCACATAGCTATACATATGCGGACAAAACATCAGGATGACATGGACAACATAAAATTCACGGTTACTGAAGTAGTAAAATCAAATCCTAGAGGTGGAAATCTAGATGGGGCAATCCTACAAAGAGAGTGTGAATGGACATTTCGGATGGATACAATGACCCTGAGGGGTATCAATGAACAAATGTCATTTGCATGCTTTTTATAGCTCATGTAGATAGGTTTTAACTCTTCCTTCACCCATTTCTTGTTGTTTTTTTGTTTATAAAGGGACTATGATTAATGATGAATCTGGCGGTGCTTTACTCTAGTGAAATTCCCTTTGGATAGAGGGATGCACAGACTACTGTGAAAAAATTTTTCTGATAAAAAATAATCCTTGGTCTATGGACCCGCTGTTCGTTTAGGTAGCTTAATTGAATTGCATATGTATATATCTTTGGATCAGTTGAGAAATAGGTGCCCCGTAACAGTATAATGTCTATAAATATATATATGTGAGGGGCCTTTTGATATTGTAGAAATCTGTTGGAGTAGCAATGATCCTTATTGGAGTACAAAAGTGAGAGACACACACGATTTAATGTTGAGTGCAATAAGCGAGTATTACCCAAAGATCGCCAAGGGATATGGTTTATGATGAGTAACGCAATAGTATGAGTGGGGCCCCATTGGGAGTGTGCGCAATGATCACCTACTAACTATTTATTAATTATTTATTAGGAGACACACTCCCACAGAGGGATTTGGAAGGTAGAGATGATAGAGTTAATTTCCACCTAACGCATGCGCAGTAAGAGGAAAGGAACCTATGAGTAGCCCCTGTTTGGAACGCAGTGGATATGACTGCGCTCCATGGGGAACATGCGTAGTGTAACTTTCATCCAGTGCGCACTCCCGGGGCAAAAAGAAGGAAGCTCTAGTTGCATTCCTTTTGGCGCAGGCGCAGTTAATGGCTAATGCGATTCGAGCCACATCTCAGTGGAACGCAGAGGATAGAGGTGCGCTCCATGTGGAACATGCGCAAAACATATCCTGCACCCATGGTGCATTTGGTAAGGCGTTCTTCCTGCTAATTAACAGGAAGTGGGGCAGTATCACATAAAACGGAGCGGGCCTTTTTAAACCAAGGTTAGTGGATATAATGCAAACATATCACACTCTATCGAGGCACATGTTATGAAATCGGGCCTCCTGATGAGCCAGAGGGGCGAAACGCGTTGAGGCGGAGTATGGAAGGCAGACGACATATGTTTTTACGATGAGTACCTTGCTTTTGTGAAATTGTATCTGATAATTTATCACAGCGATTGAGGAGCATGTCATAAAAAGAGCATTTTTTTGCATACATCTTGATGATGTCTAGGTGCTGATAAAATTGGGGGCATAGAAGTCTATATATCGGTGTCCTGTATATATAAACACAAACCAGCACTGTTTAATCTGTGACAGCTACCTGGGAGCATGAAAGCAATTTTGGTACACATCTTGATGATATCTAGGTGCTGATAAAATTGGAGGCACAGAAGTTTATGCACTGGTGCTGTATCATTACATGTACATATGAACACAGTCGAGTATTGTGTAAAATCTATATGCATTGCCGTCTTCTGCCAAGATACATGCTCTCCGTTGTTTTTAATATGATTGGGGGATCAGTTTTTCCTTAGTTATAGGTGTGATCTTTGTCTAGATATCAGGGGATCCTTCAGTTTGCATCTTGGGTAGAGGGGTCCACTTATTTTGTAGGGTATGTCTAGGGACCCTAGGGTAAGCCATCGTTGAGCGGGGGCGCCACAACGCTCCCCCTAGGTTGCCAACCCCTGCAGCTAGGAAGGTATCAGTGTAGGCACCATAGCAGGAAAGATTATCCCTTTATCAGTCTTCAAAGTAAAAGGAACAGCATCCAGTCCAGGTGATAAAAGAATCCAATATCTTTATTCTGCCATTCTGCAAAAAACAGATGCAAAAACGGAGATACCCCTAGTCCTTAAGGGGTAAATATCCCTCTGTGTCTGTACTTTTACACATACTGGTTGGTGACCGGTTCATGCAGCATTACATGAACACCCTATTCTTACACTATGGCTGGTCAGAACAATGAAAGCAATTGTTACCATCCACCTCTCGTGTCTCCCCTATTTCCTATAGTTTGTAAGCTTGCGAGCAGGGCCCTCATTCCTCCTGGTATCTGTTGATTTATGTAATTATAGTTATGCTGTAAAGTCTATTGTCTGTACAAGTCCCCTCTAAAATGTAATATGTTGCTGAATATGTTGGTGCTATAGAAATAAAATTATTATTATTTAACCTCTGAAAACATCAGTTATTTATTCAAATTTGGGATAATTGGCTATTTGCCCACTTTGATGTCATTTCTGATGCCCAGAACCCACTTAAGCCAGGCTGGAGTGACCTGAATTAGATGTGGAGCATCACTAGCTGTAGATACAGATGCTTCTCACAAAATTAGATTATCATCAAAAAGTTAATTTCAGTTCTTCAATACAAAAAGTGAACTCATATATATTAAACCAGAGAAAATGGCTAAATAAATGATATAGCTCTATCACACCAAAACTGGAATATTACCCAAAACAAAAAAGGATGACTCTCAGAGCAAAATTTCATTAAATATACTCATTTTAATAATATATAGTTCAAAAGACAATGATCATAGAATACATACAACAAAATGATGGCAAGGTTAATGATGCCTGGCGAGGTAGATATGTAATTACTGCAAAAATAACAAAAATGTCCCTCTAATATTATTCAAAATATTCATTTTCAAAACAATATAGGGGCTGTACAAGTTAATGAGAAGTTAAAAAGGGGCTCACAGACACATGCATGTGCAATGTAGACTAAACAGATTCTTAAAGTCAATACAATGTGACATAAGGAGCCACAGTTAACTCAATCAGATCCTATACAGGATCCACCACCTCACATTTACACCCTTCAACATGAAGGTATGTATGTAGCATGAAAAGTTAAAAAAAAGAGGGCATTAAGTGGGTAGAGAGAATGAACGTACCCGGCGCCTGCGCTGTAAGTTTTTTTTCGGGCATGCGTAGTTTGCGCTGCCTTTCGAATACAGCGCAGGCGCCGGGGACGTTCAGGATGGAAATGGAGGCCGCGCCCGGAGGCCCTGAGTGACGGCTGGGAGGCGTTTGTGTTGGGGGGAAAGACATGCCCCCCTGACAAATTCAGGTATAAGGGGCACATTATAAAAGCGATTTGCAGGGACCCGAACTAAAGGAGCCACCTTGTCAGACTGCATTAGTGCTGCACAAGGTGGCTCTTTTAGTTAAAAACGACTGGGGGGGGGGGGGGGTGACAGGTTCCCTTTAATTTTTTGCACCTGTATGTCTGCCTTGTAAGATCAGTGGCCCAAAGTCGTTTAACCCTTTCAATAATGCCCTTTGATGCCTATTTTTGTGCCAGTTTTGCAGCTGTTTTTAAGTGTAGTCAAATCAGGGCTCCTCGCTGTATTGTGTTCTATCATTGTCATTTTTTTGTTAAAAAAAAATCTGAAAAAAAAATGGCCGAAACCAACGTCAGCATTGTGTGATCACTGGGGTGACCGCGGGGCTCTGAACCCCTGTCCTGACTGTACGGGAGGTGCACATTACTTGGCTGCCGCTCCTTGCATTGTCTAGGAGTCTGCTAATAAAATCCCAATGCACGCAGAGCTTTAAAAAAAAAACAAAACCTGTTGTTTATTGATATTGGTTGTCTGACTCCAACATAGTGCACAGCGCTGTACAGAGATCTTCCCTCCCTCACATTAGTCCCTGTCTCCAGGTCTCCCAATAACGAACTCCTGATGACGATTCCCTGTCATTCCTGCAGAACCCTCTCCACATCACAGAGAACTAGTGACAAATACACTGACATGAGTGGGGATCGCTGTCCGCCATGAGGCAGAGCAGGAGCCACACGGGCCAGTGACAGCCCTGTGACTGACTGCGGAACAGGCCACGGCTGCCTCTCTATCCCCCTGTCAGATCCACACGTCACCGTGTACTACACTTCCCATCATCCTCTGCTCTTCCGGAGCGCATGATCTCTCTTTTTACGCCTGCGCTGTGCTTGCCGGCCAACATGGCGACCTTCGTGGAGATACTGAGGAGCGAGTTTCCGCAGCTGGATGCCGAGCTTTTGCAATATGTGACCGGTAAGTGGGGCGGGCTGTGCCGGAGACCTCGGGAGAGGAGGCGCCCGGCTGGAAATGAAGGGGACACACATGTGCCTGCTGGGCACTGATTTCTATTCCTCTGTATGAGGCACTGTGATAAGATGGCATCACGCCAAAGGCTCCTGTACTACTGATCACAAGTACAGAGGGGAAGGCGGCCACTACTGAGGGGAAGGCGGCCACTACTGAGGGGAAGGAGGCCACTACAGAGGGGAAGGACTGGCCACTACAGGGGGGAAGGCGGCCACTACTGAGGGGAAGGCGGCCACTACTGAGGGGAAGGAGGCCACTACAGGGGGGAAGGAGGCCACTACAGAGGGGAAGGAGGCCACTACAGGGGGGAAGGAGGCCACTACAGAGGGGAAGGACTGGCCACTACAGGGGGGAAGGCGGCCACTACTGAGGGGAAGGAGGCCACTACAGAGGGGAAGGCGGTCACTACTGAGGGGAAGGAGGCCACTACAGAGGGGAAGGCGGCCACTACTGAGGGGAAGGCGGCCACTACAGAGGGGAAGGCGGCCACTACAGAGGGGAAGGCGGTCACTACAGAGGGGAAGGAGGCCACTACAGAGGGGAAGGCGGCCACTACTGAGGGGAAGGCGGCCACTACTGAGGGGAAGGAGGCCACTACAGAGGGGAAGGACTGGCCACTACAGGGGGGAAGGCGGCCACTACTGAGGGGAAGGCGGTCACTACTGAGGGGAAGGAGGCCACTACAGAGGGGAAGGCGGCCACTACTGAGGGGAAGGCGGCCACTACAGGGGGGAAGGCGGCCACTACTGAGGGGAAGGCGGCCACTGCAGAGGGGAAGGCGGTCACTGCAGGGGGGAAGGCGGCCACTACTGAGGGGAAGGAGGCCACTGCGGAGGGGAAGGAGGCCACTGCGGAGGGGAAGGCGGTCACTGCAGGGGGGAAGGCGGCCACTACTGAGGGGAAGGCGGCCACTGCAGGGGAGAAGGCGGCCACTGCAGGGGAGAAGGCGGCCACTACTGAGGGGAAGGAGGCCACTACAGAGGGGAAGGCGGCCACTACTGAGGGGAAGGCGGCCACTGCGGAGGGGAAGGCGGTCACTGCAGGGGGGAAGGCGGCCACTACTGAGGGGAAGGCGGCCACTACTGAGGGGAAGGAGGCCACTGCGGAGGGGAAGGCGGCCACTGCAGGGGGGAAGGCGGCCACTGCAGGGGGGAAGGCGGCCACTGCAGGGGGGAAGGCGGCCACTGCAGGGGGGAAGGCGGCCACTGCAGGGGGGAAGGCGGCCACTACTGAGGGGAAGGAGGCCACTACTGAGGGGAAGGCGACCACTCCAGAGGGGAAGGCGGCCACTACAGGGGGGAAGGCGGCCACTACAGGGGGGAAGGCGACCACTACAGGGGGGAAGACGGCCACTCCAGAGGGGAAGGCGACCACTCCAGAGGGGAAGGCGGCCACTACAGGGGGGAAGGCGGCCACTACAGAGGGGAAGGCGGCCACTGCAGAGGGGAAGGCGGCCACTAGCTGTCAGATACATTAGGACACCCCTTCCTCCTATGTCCTCTTGTCACAGCCATCCATCTGCAGACCATAGATCACTGCTTCCAGCAGCCTGTACTCTGCAGATATCAGATTCCTGCTGTACAGTAAGCAGTACACTAGGGGTCCGCTATCGATGCTGGTCCTTGACATTGTGGTGCAGGGATGTACGGATGATGTCTTCTTCTGGGCTATGCTTTTGCTGACGTACGTGTGACCGGCTCATGAAGGGTCTCATGGTGTCAATCTGCTCATTGCCAGCCTCTGAACATTGTCTCCTTTGGGGACTCCATACAGCTGCGAGCCATGATGTTTGGGTTCAGGTCTATGCATTACATTTTTCTTTTTCTGTATATTTTCTGACATATTAACCAGACTCCTCTATAACCTATTGGTATCACTGCTCATCATCTGCCACAAGTGGGTACATCATGGAAGGCTTGCGATGTATATGATTACCAGATACCAGTCAGGGGGTCTGGTCCATGACCTGATCAGATAAGTGCAATAGTGTACCGAGTGCGCCTTGTGAACACTGTGTATGTCAATTCACATCTGCATCACTGCTGTAAAGAATATACTTCTGCATCCTGGTTCTTGGCACGCCAGTTTGTGCCCACTAGCCACGACAAGACTGACCTCATTGTAGATGGGAACCTACAATATCAAAACTATCTGCCCTGGACTAAGGACTACAAATGTAAAAGGCATGTACGATTTTGCTCTAAAATCAGCCTTAGGTCGGGTTTAGATGGACATACTTTACGGTCTGTATACGGACCAGGATGACCGCCGGGCTTGATTCCCAGACTTCCAACCTTATTGCCACACCTGCGGACCGTCTAGGCCTCGCAGTTTGCAGATGGACCATGTACTGCCATAAACGGGATCATATAATGTACAACCTACTAACCCAGTTGTCTGTAATGGGGCCCACTAGACTTCTGTCAGGGTCCTTTTTTTTTTCTTTGAGTAAAACAAATGCAGATAAATGATTCCATACTGTTGTTATTGACTCTTTCGGTCACTTGTATAGTTTTATTGAAATCCACCGCACTCCCTGTGTGGAATATCTTAGAAACAAAAGGATTTTTTGAAACTTGCTAATTTATTCAAGTGAAAAACAGAAAATCAAATGTGACTGAGTATGACCTTGCTGAGGAATAGCAGCAGTGTATCAGCGTCTTGCTGCTGTTTGCATATGCGATTCAAATAGAAAGTTGGTATGTCACTGGAGACAACCTGGAATGTATAATTGCAATGGTAAGGGGCGATAACTATATATGTTAGTGGTGTCCAGAGGTTGCTAGAGGGGAGAAAATACCTTTTTTGCAGGTGGCAATTTATCAGCCTTAAATTGCTGGTAAGTTGTATGTGGTTTAATGGATTTGCCAGTTCTGGATAAAGCCTTGTAGAGGGGTAACAGCGGCGCATCTGCGTCTTGCTGGTGGACATGTAGGCTTAATACCCTTAGTGGATGGGGGATAGCGCTCCTGCGTCCTGTGGGAAGGCTGATACATTGGCACCTGCAAAAAAGGTTGTCTCCAGTGACATACCAACTTTCTATTTGAATCACATATGCAAACAGCAGCAAGACGCTGATACACTGCTGCTATTCCTCAGCAAGGTCATACTCAGAGAAAAATCAACTATTAGGCCATACTTGGTATCAAAAAGACTGTACCTGCCCCTTGACACTACAGGGATAACATCCTCGTTACCATAAGAGCCACTCATAAATCCTGGATTAAGTGCGACTTTAGAGTAAGACCCGGGAGGGTCGAAACGTGAAATCACTGAGTCGCTTGTACTGCCTACTATTTGACCTGTCACATTTGATTTTCTGTTTTTCACTTGAATAAATTAGCAAGTTTCAAAAAATCCTTTTGTTTCTAAGATATTCCACACAGGGAGTGCGGTGGATTTCAATAATACTGATACTAGACCTTACGGTCTGTCTCACCAGCACCCCGATCTAAATTTAGAGTGCAGGCCAAATTATATTTATATTTATACTTGTATAGTTTGGTCACCTATTACAACAATATAGAAATAAGCATATAGTGCAGATCTGTCCAAAGCTATGGAATATATATGAGATTACATATATGCATAGGTTTTAAAAACTCGCACAGTGCCTGTCATTTTACCATACAAAATAGTGCGACAGAGACTTAAAGCGGAAGATGTGAGCGTAGACTGACCAGGAGGCCAAAAGGACAATCTTCTGGCCTCCATCTAATAGACCCCGAAGAGCACATCTTATGTCAGACGCTTTGTAATCGGGCTCTTTCTCTGTTACCTTGAGGCCCCATGCAGACATGTTTTTTTCACATTTGAGGAAAAAAAACCTATTTCTTTCAGCATTTGTAAATTGAGACATTTTTACCATAAGTGTTTTTAATATTATGCTTAAAAATAAAATAATAATCGCCAAGTTTCTCCTACACTTTGTTAAAAAACTGACAGCAAATGGATGCCATCCATTCACAGACTCAGACATTTATGACTGATTTTGATCCGTGACTCAGAATAAAAATGGACATGTGGCCTTTTCTTTTTTTACAGACTCTCGGTCCACAAAAAAAAACAGACATCTGAACAGTATCATAGATTATCATGGGTACGTGTTCTCTCTATTAAAACCAATCATAGAACACGCTCATAAAAACCAGATGTCTGAATGCGGCCTAACGTCTTAATATCCACGGTGTAATATGTGCAGTGTCTCACAAGTAGTGCAGCCCACGTCTGTGCATTGGATCACCTCCAGTGTACACTTCACGGAATTCCTCCTGTGGGTTTGAGGTTGAGGAAAAGCCGCCGCCGAGCCAAAACATTAGCATCTCCTACTTCACGTGAGGACTGATTTTCAGTGAATGCTGCCATTGACAGTCCTGTTCTAATATGCAGCGTTTCTTCATCCCTCTAGATGTCCTGGACAGCGGGCAATCTGACTTTGAATCAGAGAATGACCTGTTTGAGGCAGTGGGGGAGCTTCTGCAGGACGTGTCTGGAGATACCAAAGGTGACGACGACATCCGCGACATCTGTCAGAGGATGTACAGATCGATGCGTATGTGAGTATGTCCTGCCAGCACGTCTCACACCAGTGATCCTTGTACAGGCATTAATGTAGGTATGTGTTCTGTGCCGCTACGGAGAGGTGGAACGAATCTGAGCCAGGTAGGAGCTGTGTAGTGATGAGCGAACGTACTCGGATAAGGTGTTATCTCAGCATGCTCCGGTGCTAACCGAGGGTCTTCCACATGCTGAAATAATATGTTCGCAAGTACCCTCACCTGCATGTCTCGTGACTGTTCAACAGCCGCAACACATGCAGGGACTTTCTAACAAACAGGCAATCCCTGCATGTGTTGTGGCTGTCGAACAGTCACAATATATGCAGCCGCAGGGGCTCGAACATATTATTTGAGCACGCCGTTAGCACCCAAGCATGCTCGGATAATACCTTATCTGAGCACGTTCTCTCATCACTAGAGCTGACATATGAGGCCTCTTGTTTCCTTTAATAGCACATTACCCAGGGCATTTCAGGGTTTTTTTTTTTTTTTAATAGAACTGAATTCTTATTGCAGTTTCATAAAATATTACAATAAGAAAAAAAAAAAACCCAATCCAAAAGCATATAGGTTAAAGCAATTACAATATATACTTCCCCTATTAATCAAGACAATTATCATCTATAAGGATTGGACTCAACACATTGAGTCTGTATTTGAACATATTACACACATGTCAAACCCTGCCCACAGGGTGATTATATTTGTCCCACGTCGCCATTTGTGATTGTGCTATTCTACGATTTATTCATTAAAATGTACTCTGTTCGTGAGACAATCCCTTTTAAGTTTGTTTCCATATGAAAAGGTTTGCAGTTATATTTGATTATAAGGAAAAACTTCCTCAATTGTAGACTTTTTTTTTTCAATAAATATCAAGATTGGCCCACAATTTTGTCCAAGTTTTTAATTTTTTCCCTCTATGTATTGAGTTTGACATCCCTGATATTACATAAAGTTCAGTGACGACATTGACGCATTTAGGTTGGTGGGGAGAAGGTGGAAAAATATCCAAGTTTATTCAACTTCCCAGACCTTACAGGTGCTTCTCCCAAAATTAGAATATCATCAAAGTTAATTTATTTCAGTTCTTCAATACAAAAAAGTGAAACTCACATATTACAGTGCCTTGCAAAAGTATTCAGCCCCCTGGAATTTTTCAACCTTTTCCCACATATCATGCTTCAAACATAAAGATACCAAATATAAATTTTTGGTGATGAATCAACAACAAGTGGAACACAATTGTGAAGTTGAATTAAATTTATTGGTTATTATAAATTTTTGTGGAAATTCAAAAACTGAAAAGTGGGGCGTGCAATATTATTCGGCCCCTTTACTTTCAGTGCAGCAAACTCACTCCAGAAGTTCATTGTGGATCTCTGAATGAACCAATGTTGTCCTAAATGCCTAATGATGATAAATATAATCCACCTGTGTGTAATCAAGTCTCCATATAAATGCACCTTCCCTGTGACAGTCACAGGGTTCTTTTTGAAGCACAGAGAGCATCATGAAGACCAAGGAACACAACAGGCAGGTCCGTGATACTGTTGTGGAGAAGTTTAAAGCTGGATTTGGATACAAAATGATTTCCAAAACTTTATACATCCGAAGGAGCACTGTGTAAGCGATCATATTGAAATGGAAGGAGTATCATACCACTGCAAATCTACCAAGACCCGGCCGTCCCTCTAAACTTTCATCTCAAACAAGGAAACGACTGATCACAGATGCAGCCAAGAGGCCCATGATCACTCTGGATGAACTGCAGAGATCTACAGCTGAGGTGGGACAGTCTGTCCATAGGACAACAATCAGTCGTACACTGCACAAATCTGGCCTTTATGGAAGAGTGGCAAGATGAAAGCCATTTCTCAAAGATATCCATAAAAAGTGTTGTTTAAAGTTTGCAACAAGCCACCTGGGAGACACACCATACATGTGGAAGAAGGTGCTCTGGTCAGATGAAATCAAAATCGAACTTTTTGGCAACAATGCCAAACGATATGTTTGGCGTAAAGGCAACACAGCTCATTACCCCTAAACACACCATCCCCACTGTCAAACGTGGTGGCAGCATCATGGATTGGGCCTGCTTTTCTTCAGCAGGGACAGGGAAGATGGTTAAAATTGATGGGAAGATGGATGGAGCCAAATACAGCACCATTCTTGAAGAAAACCTGTTGGAGTCTGCAAAAGACCTGAGACTGGGACTGAGATTTGTCTTCCAACAAGACAATGATCCCAAACATAAAGCAAAATCTACAATGGAATGGTTCACAAATAAACGTATCCAGGTGTTAGAATGGCCAAGTCAAAGTCCAGATCTCAATCCAATCGAGAATCTGTGGAAAGAGCTGAAAACTGCTGTTCACAAACGATCTCCATCAAACCTGACTGAGCTCGAGCTGTTTGCCAAGGGCAAGAATTTCAGTCTCTCGATGTACAAAACTGATAGAGACATACCCCAAGCGACTTGCAGCTGTAATCGCAGCAAAAGGTGGCGCAACAAAGTATTAAGATAAAGGGGCCGAATAATATTGCACGCCCCACTTTTCAGTTTTTGAATTTCCACAAAAATGTAAAATAACCAATACATTTAATTCAACTGCACAATTGTGTTCTACTTGTTGTTGATTCTTCACCAAAAAATTTACATTTGGTATCTTTGTTTGAAGCATGATATGTGGGAAAAGGTTGAAAAGTTCCAGGGAGCCGAATACTTTCGCAAGGCACTGTATATAGAGTCATTACAAACAGAGTGATCTATTTCAAGTGTTTATTTCTGTTAATGTTGATGATTATGGCTTACAGCCAATGAAAACCCAAAAGTCATTATGTCAGTAAATTAGAATACTTAACAAAAAACACCTGCAATGGCTTCCTAAGCATTTAAAAAACGTCCCTTAGTCTGTTTCAGTATTTTCCACAATCATGGGGAAGACTGCTGACTTGACAAGTGTCCAGAAGGCAGTCATTGGCACACTTCACAAGAGGGTAAGCCACAAAAGATCATTGCTGAAGAAGCTGGCTGTTCAGAGTGCTGTATCCAAGCATATTAATGGAAAGTTGAGTGGAAGGAAAAAAGCGTGGTAGAAAAAGGTGCACAAGCAACCAAGATAACCTCAGCCTTGAAAGGATTGTTAAGAAAAGGCCATTTAAAAATGTTGTGGGAGATTCACAATGAGTGGACTGCTTTTGGGTCATTGCTTCAAGAGCCACCACACACAGACGAATCCAGGACATGGGCTACAAGTGTCGCATTCCTTGTGTCAAGCCACTCATGACCAATAGACAATGCCAGAAGTGTCTTACCTGGGCCAAGGAGAAAAGAACTGGACTGTTGCTCAGTAGTCCAAGGTGTTGTTCTCAGATGAATGCAGGGTGGATAAAAATCAATGTTTTTTTAAAAAAATTAAAAAAAATCGGATTTTTTTGATTTAAATCGGATTTTTTTGATTTAAATCGGATTTTTTTCAATAAACTGCTTTTTGAGGAAAATATTTTACCATCCAAAGGTTCTTCCATCATGAGATAAAGCTGAGTTGTTTAACTCAGTAGAATAAAGGCTGTATATGTGTAACATTCACAATGCCATGCTCTTCCAGAGGTTTCTGTAGGATGCTGACTATCCAACAAGTTTGGGCATGTCAACTGAATGGAAAAAGAAACTAAACCAAAAGTGAAACCAAGCTAGAAGTGTGGAATTAAAGGGGCAGTATGAACAAAATGTGGAGGCTATTAATAGTTTATACAATTAAGACATGCTGCTTTTAAACACCTACCTATTGCCATATAGTAAAACAAAAAAGATTTTTACTTACTTTGGGGTCCCCCCCTCACCCTGGCGTTAGATCGTTGCCCCTAGTTTTGTCCGTGTAACTATGGGCGCACATGCGCACTGCTCTCACTTCTCATTTTAATCGTGATTTATATTAAAAAAAACCTTTTGATTTAAATCAGTGATTTAAATCATGATTAAAATCATGATTTAAATCGATCCGATTTAAATAGAAAAAAATCTTTTGATTTAAATCGTGATTTAAATCATGATTTAAATCGGCGTGATTTAAATCAATCCACCCTGGATGAATGTACATCTTGCATTTCATTTGGAAATCAAGGTCCCAGAGTCTGGAGGAAGAGTGGAGAGGCACATAATCCAAGCTGCTTGAGGTCTAGTGTGAAGTTTCCACAATCAGTCATGGTTTGGGGAGCCATGCCATCTGCTGGTGTAGGTTAACTGTGTGCTATCAAGACCAAAGTTAGCTCAGCCGTTTACCAGGAAATTTTAGAGCACTTCATGCTTCCCTCTGAAGACAATCGTTTTGGAGAAGGAAATTTAATTCTCCAGCAGGACTTGGCACCTGTCCACACTGCCAAAAGTACCAATACCAGGTTTAAAAACAACAGTATCACTGTGCTTGATTGCTCAGCAAACTCGCCTGACCTTATCCCCATAGAGAATCTATGGGGTATTGTAAAGAGAAAGATGAGATACACCAGATCCAACAATGCAGATGAGCTGAAGGCTGCTATCAAAGCAACCTGGGCTTCCATAACACCTCAGCAGTGCCAAAGGCTAATCGCCTCCATGCCCTGCCACATTGATGCAGTAAGGCTAGTTTCACATATGCGGACAAGGGCTTTGCGGAGGGCTGCATAGTTCCTCCGTTAAGCCTCGCCCACTACCGCCTCTTCTTTCAGCTCCACCTACGTCAGCATCCATCCTGCGTACTCTATCTTTAACATTGGGTACGCAGGCCATGTGGATGTATGCGGATGCCTCCGCATGTGTCGTTCTGACGCTGTGCTGACCTGTGTCGAACGCAACATGTTGCAATCTGTTGCGGTCGGCACAACGTCAAAACGACGCATGCGGAGGCATCCGCATACATCGGCATGGCCTGCATACCCAATGTTAAAAATTGAGTGCGCAGGACGGATGCCGACATAGGTGGAGCTGAAGGAAGAAGCACCGCAGTGGGCGGGGCTTAATGGAGGAACTACTCAGCACTCCGCAAAGCCCTTGTCCACAAATGTGAAACTAGCCTAATTGATGCAAAAGGAGCCCCGACCATGTATTGAGAGCATTTATTGAACATGCATTTCAGTAGGCCAACATTTTGGATTTTGAAATAATTTTTCAAGCTGGTGTATGTTATAAAGTCTTTGCTTCCGCCCTTGACGTGATGGCGGGCCGCTGATGGGTTGTCATGACAGCCGGGGGTCAGCTGATTAGTCTGGCAGAGCTACAACGGAGACTGTGATTTCTGCTTTAGCATCGCTGCATATAGCACAAGCAATTGGATTATTATCTCTTCAAGCCCCCTAAGAGGGCTAACAAAATTATTGAAAAGTAAAAAATCTGAAAAAAATAAACTCCATTTGAAATCAATTACCGTATATACGCGAGTATAATCTGACCTGAGTATAAGCCGAGACCCCTAATTTTGCCACAAGAAAACTGGGAAAACTTAATGACTCGAGTATGGGTGGGAAATGCACGAGCTACTGGTAAATTTCAAAAATAAAAATAGATACCAATAAAAGTAAAATTGATTGAGACATCAGTAGATTAACCCCTTTATCCCATATAACGTACAATCCCATTGAGGTGACTTGGGACTTAATTCCCAGTGACGGGATAGTACGTCATATGCGATCGGCCGCGCTCCCTGGGGGAACGTGGCCGATCGCGGTCCGGTGTCAGCTGACTATCGCAGCGGACATCCGGCACTATGTGCCTGGAGCGTTCCGGCGACACAGGGAAGCATCGCGCAGGGAGGGGGCTCCCTGCGTTCTTTCCTGAGACCCTCAGAGCAACGCGATGTGATTGCGTTGCTCCGAGGGTCTCCTACATCCTCCTCCCTGCAGGCCCCGGATCCAAAATGCCCCCGGGGGGCCTTCCGGGTCCTGCATGGAGGTGGCTTTTTTTGCGCCTGCTCAGAGCAGACGCCGGGGAGCCTCCCTGCACTGCCTGTCAGAGCATTGCAAAGTGTCAGATCAGCGATCTGATAATATAGTGATGTCGTCTCCCCCCCCCCCCCCCTGCGGCAATGTAAAAAAATATATATTTACGTGTGTGTGTGTGTGTGTGTGTGTGTGTGTGTGTATATATGTATATATAATATATATATTTTTTTTAATTTTTTTTTTATTCCAATAAATACATTTCTTTAAATAAAAAAACAATAAAAGTACACACATTTAGTAGTTTAGTATCGCCGCGTCCGTAGCGACCCGACCTATAAAACTGTCCCACTAGTTAACCCCTTCAGTTAACACCGTAAAATAAAAGATGCAAAAAACTATCTACTATAACTATTGTTATCATACCGCTGAACAAAAAGTGGAATAACACGCGATCAAAAAGACGGATATAAATAACCATGGTACCGCTGAAAACGTCACGTTGTCCCGCTAGAAAACCAGCCGCCATACAGTGTCATCAACGAAAAAATAAGTTATAGTCCTCAAAATAAAGCGATGCAAAAAATAATTATTTTTTATCTAAAATAGTTTTTATCGTATAAAAGCGCCAAAACATAAAAAATGATATAAATGACGTATTGCTGTAGTCGTTCTGACCCGAGGGATAACACTGCTTTACCAATATTATCAAACGTGGAACGGTATGAGCGCCCCCCCAAAAGAAATTCATGAATAGCTGGTTTTTGTTCATTCTACCTCACAAAAATCGGAATAAAAAGCGATCAAAAAATGTCACGTACCCGAAAATGGTACCAATAAAAACGGCAACTCGTCCCGCAAAAAACAAGGCCTCACATGACTCTGTGGACTAAAATATGGAAAAATTATAGCTCTCAAAATGTTGAGACGCAAAAACTATTTTTTGCAATAAAAAGGTATTTTAGTGTGTGACGGCTGCCAATCATAAAAATCCGCTAAAATATCCGCTATAAAAGTAAATCAACCCCCTCTTCACCCCTTAGTTAGGGAAAAAAATAATAAAATTTTAAAAAATGTATTTATTTCCATTTCCCCCTTAGGGTAGGGGCTACAGTTAGGGTTAGGACTACAGTTAGGATTGGGGCTAAAGTTAGGGTTTGGATTACATTTACGGTTGGGATTAGGGTTAGGGGTGTGTTTGGGTTAGGGTTTCAGGTAGAATTGGGGGGTTTCCACTGTTTCGGCACATCAGGGGCTCTCCAAACGCGACATGGCGTCCGATCTCAATTCCAGCCAATTCTGCGTTGAAAAGCTAAAACAGTGCTCCTTCCCTTCCGAGCTCTCCCGTGCGCCCAAACAGGGGTTTACCCCAACATATGGGGTATCAGCGTACTCAGGACAAATTGGACAACAACTTTTGGGGTCCAATTTCTCCTGTTACCCTTGGGAAAATACAAAACCGCTCGCATAAAATAATTTTTGTGGAAAAAAAAAAAGATTTTTTATTTTCACGGCTCTGTGTTATAAACTGTAGTGAAACACTTGGGGTTCAAAGTTCTTACCACACATCTAAATAAGTTCCTTCGGGGTCTAGTTTCCAATATGGGGTCACCTGTGGGGGGTTTCTACTGTTTAGGTACATCAGGGGCTCTGCAAACGCAACGTGACGCCTGCAGACCATTCTATCTAAGTCTGCATTCCAAACGGAGGTCCTTACCTTCCGAGCTCTGCCATGCGCCCAAACGGTGATTCCCCCCCCCCACATATGGGGTATCTGCGTACTCAAAACAAATTGGACAACAACTTTTGTTGTCCATTTTCTCCTGTTACCCTTGGGAAAATAGAAAACTGGGGGCTAAAAAATAATTTTTGTGGAAAAAAAAATAATTTTTATTTTTACTTCTTTACATTATAAACTTATGTGAAGCACTCGGTGGGTTAAAGTGCTCACCACACATCTAGATAACTTCCTTAGGGGGTCTAATTTCCAAAATGGTGTCACTTGTAGGGGGGGTTTCAATGTTTAGGCACATCAGGGGCTCTCCAAACTCGACATGGCGTCCCATCTCAATTCCAGTCAATTTTGCATTGAAAAGTCAAACGGCGCTCCTTCCCTTCCAAGCTCTGCCATGCACCCAAACAGTGGTTTACCCCCACATATGGGGTATCAGCGTACTCAGGACAAATTGCACAACAACTTTTGGGGTCCAATTTCTCCTGTTACCTTTGGTAAAATAAAACAAATTGGAGCTGAAGTAAATTTTTTGTGAAAAAGTTAAATGTTCATTTTTTTTCAAAACATTCCAAAAATTCCTGTGAAACACCTGAAGGGTTAATCAACTTCTTGAATGTGGTTTTGAGCACCTTTGAGATGTGCAGTTTTTAGAATGGTGTCACACTTGGGTATTTTCTATCACATAGACCCCTCAAAGTGACTTCAAATGTGATGTAGTCCCTAAAAAAAAAATGATGTTGTAAAAATGAGAAATTGCTGGTCAACTTTTAACCCCCTAACAAAAAAACATTTTGGTTCCAAAATTGTGCTGATGTAAAGTAAGCATGTGGGAAATGTTACTTATTAAGTATTTTGTGTGACCTATCTCTGTGATTTAAGGGCATAAAGATTCAAAGTTGGAAAATTGCAACATTTTCTCCAGATTTCCTTTTTTTTCCACAAATAAACGCAGGTAATATCAAAGAAATTTTACCACTATCATGAAGTACAATATGTCACGAGAAAACAATGTGAGAATCATCAGGATGAGTTGAAGCGTTCCAGAGTTGTAACCTCATAAAGGGACAGTGGTCAGAATTTTAAAAATTGGCTCGGTCATTAACGTGCAAACCACCCTTGGGGTTTAAGGGGTTAAGTGTTTTTGAATATCCATATTGAATCAGGAGCCCCATATAATGCTCCATACAGTTCATGATGGGCCCCATAAGATGCTCCATATTAAAATATGCCCCATATAATGCCGCATAAAAGGTTAATGATGGCCCCATAAGATGCTCCATAGATTATGCCCCATATAATGCTGCACAAAGGTTGATGGCCCCATAAGGTGCTCCATAGATTATGCCCCATATAATGCTGCACAAAGGTTGATGGCCCCATAAGATGCTCCATAGATTATGCCCCATATAATGCTGCACAAAGGTTGATGGCCCCATAAGATGCTCCATAGCATATTATGTCCCATATGCTGCTGCGATAAAAAAAAAAAAATGACATACTCGCCTCTCGTCGCTAAGGCCCCCGGCACTTGTGATATTCACCTGTCCCCGTTCCGCCGCTGTGTCTTCTGGCTCTCTGCAGTGACTGTTTAGGCAGAGGGCACTCACTAAACACGTCATCACGCCCTCTGACCTGAATGTCACAGCCAGAGGATGCGGAAGATGGAGCCCGGCGGTGGAACAGGGACAGGTGAATATCGCATGGCTCACCCTTCTCCGTCATACTCACCCCCTCCTGGCGTCCTTGCTTCTCCGATGCGATGGTCTCTGGCGCTGGCAGCTTGTTCCTGTGTTCAGCGGTCACGTGGTACCGCTCATTAACTTACTGAATATGCGCTCCACCCCTATGGGAGTGGAGTCTCGTGCATATTCATTGCTTTAATGAGCGGTACCACATGACCGCTGAACACAGGAACAAGCTGCCGACATCAGAGACAATCTGAGAAGCAGGGACCGTGCCGGGAGCAGGTGAGTATGATGTGACAGCCACCGGTCCCCCTCCCCCGGAGACCCCCTGGGACAAGGACTCGAGTATAAGCCTAGAAGGGCACTTTTAGCCTAAAAAAATGGGCTGAAAATCTTGGTTTATACGGTATTTCCTCCCAGTGAACATAAAGATATAAAAAAAAAATAAAGATAAAACCAATTATGGTAAACCCCATAAACGGAAAAAATTTAAGAACGCCAAAATGACATTTTTTATTTTTTTTGTCGCTCAATTCCACAAAAAATGCTATAAGCGATCAAAGAGTCACATCTGTCCCAAAATGGTACTAATAAAAATGTTGTCTCACCCTACAAGAAATAAGCTAACACACAGCTGCATCGGACCAAAAATAAATATATATATATATGTTTTTTTCAAATTTCAGATTTTATTTTCACTAGTAAAATAATAAAACTGGACATGTTGGGTATCGCCATAATCGGATTGATGAGGAGAATCATATTGCATGGTCATTTTTACCACAAAATGTACACCATGAAAACAATTCCAAAAAAGAAAGTTAAAATTGCAGGGGTTTTTTTTCACAATATCACCAGGCTTGGAATTTTTTTTCCTGTTTTTGAGTACACAGTATGGTACAATGAATAATGTCATTCAAAAGTACAACTTGTCCCTCAAAAAACAAGCCCTCGTATGTCTATGTGAACAGAAAAAAAAGAGCTATGGCTCTGGGAAGAAGGGGAGTAGAAAACGAAAATGGGCTCCAGTGTGAAAGGGGATAATAAAGCTGTAAAGTATTCCATACTAAATTCAAGAGTATTTTATTTCCCCTTCACTCTCATTGATCATAAGATGGGGAACCATTTAGTTAGTGCAGATCCAGCAACTACCATCCTTTGCTTTATAGATGTGGAGTCTTTGAAGTGACACGTACATTCTGTAGTGTTTGAAGATTCTCAAGGTCCAACTTTGTCCCTGTCCTCTGTGAGCTATCACACTCTTTTTCTCTGAGGTCATATTCACACATTTGAGTATTTTGTCAGTATTTTACCTCCGTATTTGTAAGCCAAAACCAGGAGAAGGAACAATCAGAGAAAAAGTATAATCGAAATACGTCACCACTTCTCTATTTATCACTCACTTCTGATTCTGGCTTACACATACTGAGGTAAAATACTGCCCAAATACTGAACGTGTGCACGTGGCTTTAGTCTTTGGAAAAAAGCACAACGAACAGCTAATTCTGCCGCTATATTTTCTTGTACTATGGCTGGAATTGTAGTAAACATGGGTCTCAGTGACCCATATATACAATATTTGCGTATTGTGATGCAGTGACCCCTGTTACAGATAGGGGGCGCTGCATGGTCTCCCCAGAATACACACCGAGGCGTATTGAGGCCATAGGAATGCATGGCAGTCGCAGGCATAACTATGGTGATGAGACAAAATCCGGCATTATTGTGATTGGGCCGGTATGTGTCGCAGAGGAAGATACTCTGCGCTGCAAGCCTGAAGTAAGGATGCTCTGGGCCCTGTAGTCCCACACGTAATTGTGTTGTTTTAGAGGGAGGCTGGCAGGGCTAGTTCTGAGAGCTGGGTGGGACGAACTAGACACACACACACACACACCACACACCTATGGGAGTGGTTACTAGTATGTAATGTGACCAGGGTGTGGGTCAAATGGTTCCTGTGTATGGACCTGAATGGTTCTTAGCTAGAAGGTCCTGTGAGAGGAGGTCTGGGTGTTGGGAGGTCCAGAGTGTGGACCGGATCCCTGAAGAGCATTGGGTGAGGCCGTGATCCTGAGTGGCCTCTGTGTTTGGAGGTCCTGTGTGTTGACCGATCCCTGAAGAGCACGAGGTGAGGCCAGGGATCTGCAGAGCCGGTGACGGCTACTGTGTGGGGGAAGCTAACGTCCTTCGGTGGGTCTGGAACTGACTGTGTGCCTGCAGGTAATCCAGACTGTGTGTGTTGGGCTCCAGAGTGAGCCTGAATATTGGACTCTACCTAGAGTGTATGGGTACAGTCCTGATCGCCAGAGCCATGCTATGAACACTGTTACTTTGTTTTGCCATACTACGAAGGCTGTTACTTTGTGTTTTGTGCCACTGGGGTTTATGGAGTAAATAAACCCAGTTGAACTTGTGAGGAAAACCGTGCCTGTCTGCGTTTATCCCGTGCTAAGCGAGTGTCCCCCAGCACATGCAGTGAGCGTTATCTCACACTATGATGCTGTAAATTCGGCTCATGAGATCCGTGATGAGGCCTAGATGGTGGCTGTAATACAAACACGAAAATATAGCTGCAATACAATCGTGTGACC
The DNA here is from genome assembly GCF_051348905.1 of Ranitomeya variabilis. Lineage (NCBI taxonomy): Eukaryota > Metazoa > Chordata > Amphibia > Anura > Dendrobatidae > Ranitomeya > Ranitomeya variabilis. The sequence goes on along the minus strand of NC_135233.1, from coordinate 840,869,393 downwards.
CATCGCTTACTGGGACAATGCTGTGTAAATGAGATGTCAAATAGTCCTATTAGACTTCTGGTTATTGTGGTCATTTACACAAGACAGGACTGCATTTTATCGCAAGAAAACAAGATGCCTGCTATTGTGGGGTCTTCCAAATGCTTATATTAAAGCCCTAGTAGTGGACAAACTCTTCTTGATCTAAATGTTTGACCCCCGATGTGGAAGAGATAGAGGTAATATGATACACATATGGTGGGATTGCAGTAGAAATAGGCCATTTTGGGGAAAGGCTTTTTTCAAATTTCTCTTTGGTTACTGGTAGGAGTTTGAAGTTCAGCCCTAAGATTGCTCTTCTTTTTATTTTTCCCTCTTCAAGTTGGTTCTCAAAAGAAAGATAGTCTCTGATTTTATTTAACTGCAGCACGTTCAGTGATTCCAAGACATTGGAAAGCAACCCACACTACCCTAATGTCGGAATGGTTTGCCGAGATTGTTAATAATTTATAGGATGGAAGCACTCACAGCCGAAAGCTCTGGACGCGGTGATAGTTTTAGGAAATTGTGGAGTGACTGGATCCTGTTTTCAGGACTCAGTGGATTTTTATAAATTATTCCAGTAGATGGGTCATTCTCTCATCAAGTGTATCTGGATTGGTGCTGTGTGCTTACCTCAAGATTGTCGCCTCACTTCCTTCATCTTCCCCTCATTCCCTTTTTCCATATCCCTTCTCCCTGTCATTCCCCCTCCCCTTCTTTCATCCCTCTTCTCCCTTCTAATCCTCTCACCCTCACTAAAAAAATTTATTTATTTATTTTATTTTTCTCCATCGCCACATTGGGGGACACAGGACCATGGGTGTTATGCTGCTGTCACTAGGAGGCTGACACTAAGCTGAGACAAAAAAAGGTTAGCTCCTCCCCTGCAGTATACACCCTCGTGCTGGCTTCCAGAGACCCAGTTCAAGCTTAGTGTCCGTAGGAGGCACACTGGATTTAAACCTTTTTAATCCGGACGAAGGGGGCGACGGATTCTTTCATGTTCCGATCTCCCCCAAACCAACAACAGGCGAGCACGGGAGTTTCACCTCTCCGTATCCTCTCCTGCGACGTGGGATGCCGCTGCCTGAGCTGATTCTAGGAGCGTCGGGCCCCTTCAAGGGACCGATCTCCCCCCTATTTTACAGACGAGCACTGGAGTGTCACCTCCAGTCCCCTCTTCTGCAGCCAGGCCTTATTGCCGGACATCTGCCCTGACCACCAGGTCTCACCCTCGGCTGTTCAGAGGCACCTTATGTTGTGGCGTCCGTGCAGCCCCCACTGCATCACCACTGAATACGCGGTTGATGGATGGTGGCGGACGGTTCCTCTCCACCCCCCTTTCAGGGGATGGTGGTTGGAGGCTCCCCAATCCCTGCACCGTCCTAATCGCCCCGGGCACAGCTCACCAGGATTCTGTGTGCTGCAGTCTCTGCGCTCCACCCTCTATCGGGGTAAGTGCCTCGGGGGGAAGGGGGGGGTCGCCTGCTGCGGTCCGGAGGGCTCCTTAGCAGCGGCACTTTTTTTTCCGGGCCCCATAGCCTCCGGCGTTCAGCCGCTGCGCGCTGGGCCGAAGCCGCAAATTTAGCCCCCGGCTTTGGCCTAGCTCAGGCCGTTCTCCCGATAGGCTCCGCCCCTTTTTTCGCATCATTCGGCAGCGCCGCCCCCCGGTCCCGGCGCTTCTTGCTCCTCTGCGAGACTTCCTCTCTTCTAATCTTGGCGGCCATCTTGGATTTTCCCCTGCACGCCGCAGCTCCAGCTCTCCCAGCTGCAGCTTCTCCCACTTGCAGCGCTGTGAACGCCGGCTGTCGCCAGCACCACCGCTCTCTCTCTCTCCCTCTGCGGGACACAGGACCTCGGGTAAGGAGACCACGTCAGGTTCTCCCCTGCAGCGCCGCCCTCGCTTCCTTATTATAGACCCTGCAGTCTATCTTACATTAGGGTACACCATGTCCCAGACAAGATCTAAAACCTCCTCAAAGGTGCATACTACCTTTTTTCTGCGTGTACCACCTGCCAGGCTCCACTTCCTCGGCCTCAGATTTCCCCCCTCTGCTCAGCCTGCGATGCCCCAAGTGCCCAGGAGCCCTCCACCGCCACCGACCCCGGCGTATCTAGTCCCCCTGCGTGGGTCGCTTCACTGTCTCAGTCCGTGGACTTTTTAGCCAATGCTATCAAATCCATTCAGAACCCCCTGGGGAGCGGGGCAATCCCTTTCTCGGGTTAAGAGATCCCTCCATTACAGGGGAATCATCGGCCAGCAGGGGCCGCTCTCTCCGGAAAGAGGCGCGGTCATCCAGAAAACGGATCCGCTCTACCTCTCCTGAGCACTCACCACGCCACTCAGCTTCTGGCGGCTCCACCTCTCGCTCACCCTCTTTAGGGGTTCGTAGCGTTCACGACTCTGAATATGAGTCTGATGTATCCTTAGACCCGGATGCTCCGGAGTTTAGATCTACAGTTGACTCCCTCATTGAGGCAGTCAATCACGCCCTTAAAGTGGACGATAACCCTAATCCTGCTCCGGACCACTCAGTCTCCTTTACTAGAGCCAAGCGTTCCCATAAGACGTTCGCCTCTCACCCAGATTTCCTGGATATAGTCAGGCGACACAGGGAGCGTCCGGATAAGCGTTTCTCGGGCAAAAAGGCCCTGGAATCGAAGTATCCCTTTTCCGCAGATCTTGTTAAAGACTGGACGGAATCCCCATTAGTAGATCCTCCGGTTTCGCGCCTAGCTTCCAAAACTCTTATCCGTTCCAGATGGCGCTTCAATTAAGAATCCCACAGAGCGCCAGCTAGATTCCCTAGCTCGCTCAGTGTACGAAGCCTCAGGTTCTTCTCTTTCTCCTTCCTTCGCCGTGGCTTGGGTGGCCAAGGCAATGGTTTCCTGGCCAGATGCCCTTCCAAAATCCATTCAGGAACAGGAACTTCCGTCTGAGGTGGCGGACCTTGCCAAACAGATTGCCATGGCCTGTGATTACGTGATGTACGCATCTCTCGATGCAGCGAACTGTGCAGCATCGGCGGCTTCTAACGCCATCACCATCAGAAAAGCTATTTGGCTCAGAGAGTGGCGCGCAGATTCCTCCTCTAAAAAGTCTCTGATTTCTCTCCCTTTTCAGAGCGGGCGTCTTTTTGGAGAAAAGCTAGACCAGCTTATCTCCGACGCTACAAGGGGAAAGAGCAAGTTCCTTCCCCAACAGAGGCCCAAGACTGCCTTCCAGTGCCAACCACATTTTCGCTTTCGGCCCT